>NW_021820521.1:0-336621 GCF_901001135.1 Rhinatrema bivittatum | reverse complement strand
CCAGCCATTCAGGTTTTTGGGATATCCACACTGAATATGCATGAATTCAAGAGATTAGCATGTCTCATGCATATTCAGTGTGGTTATTCTGAAAACCTGAATGGCTGAGGGTCCTCCAGGACAGGTTTGGGAACCACTAGTCTAAGTAGTCCATATTCAGTCATGGGCTGAATAGGAAAGTAGTTGGAAGATCTGGCTTATTTAGATGGATATTCAACATTATGTGGTAGATTTTCAATAGCGCGAATTGGCCTACTTTTGCTGGCGCATCAGGCGCAAGCAAAAGTAAGCTGGATTTTGTAGATACGCGCGGAGCCGCGCGTATCTGCTAAAACCTGGATCGGCGCGCGCAAGGCTATTGATTTTGTATAGCCGGCGCGCGCCGAGCCGCGCAGCCTACCCCATTCCCTCCGAGGCCACTCCGAAATCGGAGCGGCCTCGGAGGGAACGGGGGTAGGCTGTCAATCCTAGCCAGATATGCTGAAAGTCTGCGTTATCTGGATAACTTAGCCAGATAATTCCTCTCTGCCCCAGAATGTTCCTGACATAGCCAGATAAGTTTTCAGCCAGCTAAAAATGTATCCGGCTATTTTCAAATCCAGTATATTCTGTCTGGCTATATGCCACACCAAGCCAGACAGGCACGCTGAATATGGACCTCTAAATCCTTCATTTTTCTCTTGAACAATGGCAGTTTCTCTCCATGTATCATATTTTTCAGTCACTAGTATGGACTTGAAATATTGGACTTGAACAAGGACATCAACAATTTAGTCAGAACTCTTAGCTATGGCTGCAGAACCCTTTGCATGTGCTTCCTACCTCATGGGAGAGGAAGATTTTAGTGATATGGAATCAGGACAGCAAGAATGATCAGAGACAGAGAAGAATGTATATTTTTGTTGCACACACAAAAAAAATATATACTGCATCTAAGTGAGCCGGAAAACCCTGTTTGGGTTGTTGACTTCATCCGGGGAGCTACTGTTGCCAGGGCTCATCTGCTGGGGGAGAAGATGCACTTCCGGAGCCTAGGCACAGTCAGGGAAAGCTCCACTGCTTCAAGCCACTGAACTCTGGGGTGCCAGGAAGGTGCAGGTGAGACCACAAAACTCGCAGCAAAAAGAAGCACCAAAAAAATAATAATTTGCCAGCAACAGTAGCAACTCCACTCATGATCCATCCACTGCTGGTAAGGAGGAAATTTAAAATAACATTCAACAAAAAAAAGTTTAATTGAAAAATAAGGTCCAAAGCAAGAATGGAGTAGATAAGAAATAACAAAAAAAATATCAGTGTCAAAGCTAAGGATGTGCCACAGTGGGTGCCACAGTGGATCCAAAGACAAAGACAAACCTTTTCCATTGCAAAATAATCAGCAGAACCAAGGGTCACGATTTAAAACTCCAGGGAGGAAGACTCAGAACCAATGTCAGGAAGTATTTCTTCACGGAGAGGGTGGTGGATACCTGGAATGCCCTTCCGAAGGAAATGGTGAAGACCAAACTGTGAGGATTTCAAAGGGGCGGGGATAAATACTGTGGATCCATAAAGTCTAGAGGATGTGAATGAAGACACGAGGCCTGGGGTGGGCTTGAGGGAATGTTGGCCACTACCTGGAGATGAAGATCCTTATTCCAATAATGCGACTCCAACATTGCTCTATGCTTCAACGGCAAGAGAAATGTGGAAAAAAGGATTTGGCAACCACATAAAAGCAGGGGAGTAGCTTGCTTGTTATGGCGGTTACTACCCCAAACCAAACAAATATCTGATACTCACTTTCCAACGCAAATCCAGCATAGCTCTCTGCTTCAACAGCAGGGGAGGAAATTTTGTCAATTCACGCATATCCAGCATAGCCCTCTGCTTCAACGGCAGGGAGCAAGTCTGATATATTTTGACAATTCACGCATATCCAGCATAGCCCTCTGCTTCAACGGCAGGGAGCAAGACTGATACTTCACTTTCATGCATAGCCAGCATGGCTCTCTGCTTCAACAGCAGGGGGGAATGAAGAAAGGTGGATCTATATTCAGGCAACAATCAACAAGGATTGAAGTACATAGTCTGAATAATAGATAAGCTGGGTGTAGCTTGCTTATTGCGGTGATTAATACCCCTAACTAAATTAAGCTATTTCACTTAGATGTAGGTCCAACACTGCTCTCTACATTAATGGTGGTGGGGTGGAAGGGAGATGGAAAAAAAAAAAAAAAGGTTACTAAGAGCCAAGAGAAACAGATAAGTATGTGAAAGAAAAAAGTGCGGAAAGCTGCTGGCAGACTGATTGGGCCGTTTTGGTCTTCTTCTGCCAGTCATTCTATGTTTCTATAAGCCTTAATTGTGGCCATGCCAGCTTGCCGCGATGCCTTGGCAGCCCGAGGTACTTGGCACACAATTCAATAATATCTGTCGCCCTCAGTACAACTCTTCGGGTATGGCATCAATAGCAATTATTGCTGAAGGGGAAGGAACAATTTACTCCCTTAACTTATCTCTTCGAAAATGCTATTTTCCCCCCAGTCTTCACGGACTACCGTGTTCCAGAGATGGGCTGATGCAGGGATCAAGCGCATAGACCACATACAAGTGCAAGGTTCTTTGATGCCGGTCGATGATAGTGTTCTCGCTACCATTTGGGGGGACAGTGGATTTTTTGGCATTGCCAAAATTCATCACTTTGTTCACCAGGCTACATATTAAGCCTCTCTGGATCACTATTTGAAAATTATTGTATGAATGCACATTCCATACGGGTATCATATCAAAATTTACACTTTGTTGCTTGGTAAGATCTCAGGACTCACCCGGCAACAACAGGTTTGGACTGGTGACTTCGATCACACCCTGGATGAGGCGGAATGGGACCAAATTTTTACCTCAGCTCATAAATGTTCTGTCTCGGTAAGTCTGCAGGAAAATGTTACAAGATGCTGTATAGGTAGCATTATGCGCCTGTGACCCTGCATCGTTTCATGCCCACTATTTCTGAGACTTGCTGGCGGCAGTGTGGTGGGGTTAGGGTATTTACTATCACATGTGGTGGCAATGTCCGAAGGTTGATAATTTTTGGCCGGCAATATTTAGCGGCTCTCCTCAATTCTTAAGTAACCCCCTAGATGTTAAACCTTGGCATGCTTTGCTGACGCTACCCTCTAGAGACACTGAATAAAACCACACAAAGTCTGACACAACAGGTGTTTATTGCCAGCTAGGATTGAACTTGCCACGCACTGGAAAAAAGCTATGCCCAGCTTAGCTAAAGTTTTACATAGAATACATGGTTTACTAATCAACTAGAACGCCTCACGGCGGTTTCAACAAGATCGCATGAAACTGTTCCTGGCCACGTGAGGACCAACCATGGTTTTGTACGAGATTGTAGTCACAGGTTTATTTTACCGGTGACTGCTTCTCTTTGCTCTATAGGTGTTGAGCTGGTTTCTTCTCACTTCTGTCTAGTAGTGTGACCATACTGTACATTGATTTGTCATCTGCCTTGATACTGACAATGGTTTTTGAGTTCTGGATACTGTTTTTGACTACTGTCTCTGCTCACTGTTTTTGTGATTATTACCCGATGTCAGGGGGGGGAGGGGTGGGAGAGGAAGGGGATTAATTATAAGATGTTAAAGTAAATCTGTAATAGTGTACATGCATATATGGTTTGCTGTCATACTTGGTATATTGTTAATGCTTCCTTCCGCAGGAGAGCCAGCGCTCCGAGGTGAGCACCCGCTCTCCTGTGCGCACGATTTGTATGCAAATGAGGGCCCGTGGTAAAAAGAGGCGCTAGGGACCCTAGCGCCTCTTTTTTGACAGGAGCGGCGGCTGTCAGCTACACATTTTGCTTTCTGGATCACTTGGGAATATGCATTTGCATGTTGCGGGCGCTATTAGGTTTGGGGGGGTTGGCTGCGCGTTTTCGACGCGCTATTACCCCTTACTGTATAAGGGGTAAAGCTTGAGTGTCGAAAACGCGCGGCAAACCCGGGCTAACAATGCGCTCCACCAGAGCGCACTGTACTGTATAGGCCCAACACTATGTTAAATGGCAATTGTTGTAATATTTTACTTACTGGAAAACCTTAATAAAACTTTTTAAATAAAGTATATATATATATATATCAGTGTCAAGAAAATCATAGTCTCTTTGTCCATTTCATTCATCCTAGTCGGTCTCCTCCCTGCTGCACCACCATCCATACTTAACAACCCTTCCCCTTGAAGGGTATGGTAACCAGAAAGCAGCTCCAGCATACACTGGGCAGAAGATGGAAAAATCCTCAAGTTCAAAAACAGACTCCAGTATCCACACTGGTCTAGAAAACAAATCCCAGCGTAAAGTCCAAAACTATCATCGTCTTTCAAATTCTCTTCGCCCTTGCCTTTGACTTGCAGTTTGGGCAAGCCCAACCGGACACAAGGGGAAAACCCTCCCTTCCAGACTGATCAAAATCCTCAAACCTTTGTAGCAATCCACATAAGGCTGGAGCTTCCATTAGGCAAACTAGGCTGTCACCAAGAGCGCCAAAAGTTTTGGGGATGGAAAAATCCCACTAGCATGAGGCCCAGAGGGGGTAAAGCCAATACTGCCAAAGAAGGGAGTGCGATACTGGAGCTGCCACCAATAGGTAAGTTGGGGGTGAGGGATGCATGGCTGAAAGTTCACCCAGGGTGCCAAATACTCATGCATTGGCCCTGAATCCACAGCAAACTCCTTCTCTTCCTGACTGATCAAAAAATCCTCAATGGGTGAGGCTATGACCTTCAGCAAAAATCCCACTCCAACTTCTTTCTCTTCAACCTTCCCCATTTGTCTCTCTCCTTCTCTCTGAATTCTGAGCATGTTCCAGGAGGATTTATAATCCACTGAAGCCTCCCACATTGAGGTGGGGTTAAAGCTATGGGAGGATGCCAAATATGCAAAAATCTCCTCCCACTGCCCATGCTGGAGAAATATATATTTAGTGACCCTTCTTTGCTGCTTATGTGACCCTGGCCTGTTTTTTCTGCAATCAACTGCAACATAACTAAACAAGACTCAGTGAATTTCTTGCATATGAGTATATTTATCTTTTCTAGAAGTATATGCTGCATAGCATTATACTGTCCTTTATTTCCAGCATTATCATATGATTTTGCACTTACTGTAGTCAACTATGCAGTCATTGCCTAGAGATAATCCAGCAATATACAACGCAGGAAATAAAAGTTGCATATCTGTGACTGGGGTTTTCTGTGGACAGCAGCACAAAACAGCCACACCTGCTAGGGTGATGGCGCCAATGACGGACCAATGAACTCTTCCTTAGCTCCGAAGTCTCTAGAAGAATCTTTGGAGCCTGCGCAGTAGTGCCTACCGCCTGTTACCACTTAAATCTAGTTTGTGTTAAAAGCTGAAAAGAATACACTTAAAATCTTATCCTAATTTTGAGAGAATTAGATATCAACTATTGGGAGGGAGGGAGGGAATGTGTGGCTGTTTTGTGTTGCTGTCCATGGAGAACTCCAATCACAGGTATGCAACTTTGCTTTCTCTGTGGACACGCCAAAACAGCCCCCATTCTGGAACTGAAAAGGTAGCCCTTTCGTCTTGTGGATACTTCATATTTTAGTCCCTGGGCTGTTTAAAACAGCTCCTCCCAGATTATCAATAGGTTCTGACTGGGAGGATATGTAATAATGAGTAAGAAATGTATTAAAAGAAGACCAAGTAGCTGCTTTGCAAATTTCAGAGGGGCTGACACCATTCAAGTATGCCAAAGAAGCAGCCTTTGCTCTTAACATGTACTGTAATCTCTGAATTCAGAGATGTAGATTACATTTGGTAGCAAAATGTGATACATCTTGCAATCCATTTGGAGAGAGTCTGCTTTGAAACTGCTTTCCCTAATATTATAGGGGCATAGGACACAAACAGTTGTGAACTTTTTTTTTTTTTTATAGATTTCTTTCTTTGTAAACTAATAATCTTCTACAGTACAATGTATGAAGCGATTGATCTTTCTTTGTTTTATGATGGGAGTGGGTAGAACACCAACAGTTCAATTGTCTGATTAATATGAAACTGAGATAGTACTTTAGGCTGGAATTGTGGGTTGGTTTGAAAACACAAGCTAGAAAATATTGAGTGTAAGGCTGGTGTGTGACCAATACCTGTAATTCACTTATTCTTCTTGCTGAGGTTATAGCTATTAGAAACAATACCTTCTACGTTAAGTGTTGTAGACTGCTTGATTGGATTGGTTCAAATGGAGGTTTCCTAAGGGAAGATAATACTATGGATAGATCTCATTGTGGTGTAGGTCTCTTCAGAGGTGGTTTTAACTTATAAAGATCCTTCTTAAATCTGGAAATATGTAGATGTAATGCTAATGATCTATCATTATAAGGCATGTGAAAAGTTGATATCGTGCTGTTGAATGTATATGTGCGCACTTAGGGGTATATATTATGCGCGTACCTGAGAATCCCCGCTCCTGCATGCGCTGAGCCTATTTTGCATAGGCCCTGTGATGCGCGCAAACCCCGGGACATGCGTATGTCCCGGGGCTTGAAAAAAGGAGCGGGCGGGGCCAGAGTCTCCAGGCACAACGGCCATTTGCCGCTGTGCCCAGGATCGCGGGTCGGCCGGTGCGCGCAACTTATAAGATAAAGGTAAGGGGCTTTTTTTAGGTAGGGCTGGGGGGCGGGTTAGATAGGGGAAGGTGGGGGCGATGGAAGGAAAGTTCCCTGGAGGGAACTTTTTTTTTTTTTTTTGGGGGGGGGGGGGGGGGGGGGGGGGGGGGAGTTTTGTGCGCACTGGGTTGTGAGCACAAATGTACACCCGCGCATACCTCTTAAAATCCGGCCCTTAGCCAGATAAATCAACCAGGCTAAGTTTCGACCTGCTCTATGGGTCATCTAAACTTAGACATAAACTTATGCAGCTAACTCGTTTTCCCGCCGATTCATCCAGTACACTCCTACTTTTTGTGCGTGTAACCTTTGGTCGTTTAAGGGACTTATATGAATAAGCAGAGGCCGCTGAACATAGGCACTTATATAGCGGCCGCTACATAGCCGCATAAGTCCTGCTTATCCAGCTAAATAGTGCTGAACACACTTTGAATATTGGGCCTTAGAAGTCTAAAAAATAAGATGAGAGACTTAGAATGCATAGCAATGAATGGGGAGGTAGATGTACAGTAATTGGCATCTCAGAGACCTGGTGGAAGGAGAATAACCAATGGAACACTGATACCAGGGTACAAATTATAATTTAATGATAGGATGGATCACATTGGTGGAGGGGTGGTAATACATATTAAAGAGGGTATTGAATCAAACAGGATAAAAGTTTTGCAAGAAACAAAATGCACTTGGCAGGGGAAAAAAAAAGATATTGTTCCTAATCTTGAACCAGTGTTCAGGGCTGGTGTCTTGTGCACAGAACCACAGGCTGGCTCAAATAGATCTTGTTTCCTATGGCAGATAGCCTGCTGTATGGCCCTGCCTCTGAAGATCTGGAAGTAGAAGTTTGTCTCCAGTTGTGTTATGCGCTGTCTCTGAAGAAGATCTATCGTGAAATGACCCGGTCTGAATAACTGCTCTGGAAGTAATCCTTAACAAACTGTAAGTTACCTGTTACGTTTACCAGAAATGCATAAGTCAGGAACTGTTATTTTGTCACGATTCCTAAATAAAACCAATTTTGAGGTGTAATATCTGTGTGAGTGTGCCACAAGGGGCCTTCAGTCTGACAATATGCAGAGAACTCTTTAGTCTGCCTTCAGGCCAGAGGAAAAGTGTGCAGACAAATTATTGAATGTTGTTTTTTTCTGCTACTATAAGCTACAACTCTTGTATCCATTTTGTTTTCAGACTCAAAGGGATCGAGCCCTGGTTTGAAGCTATTGGACCCAACAGGGTTTATTGAAGAAATAAAGTGGAATATGCAGAAGGTCCAGACTCTTTTTGATAGAATGAGTACCTCTGCCCCTACTGAAGCCAATACTGGAGCCATTATAGCTAGGCATGATCTGACTCCAGACTCCATGCCGGAATTGGTGCCGGAGAAGTGCTTTAACCGGCACTCTTGACAAGCTGGACTCTGTGCCTGAAGAACTGTTGAAAGAACTGAAAAATTAAATTGCAGACATACTATTAGTAATTTGTAAAGTATCTTTAGAATCATTTATGGTACCTGACGATGGGAGAGTTGACAACGTAATGTCAATTTTTAAAAAGGTTTCCAGGAGTAATCCAGGAAACTAAACTACAGCCCAGTGAGCCTGACATCAGTGCCGAGCAAAATGGTAGAAACCATCATAAAGAACAAAATTACTGAACATATCGATAGTCATAATTTAATGGGACAAAGCCAATATAGATTTAGCCAAGATAAGCCTTGCCTCACCAATCTGCAACCTTTTTTTGAAGATGTAAATAAACATGTAGATAAAGATGAGCCAGTTAATATAGTGTATCTGCATTTCCAGAAAGCGTCTGACAAAAGTCCCTCATGAGAAACTTCTGAGGAGATGGGATAGGAGGCAATATCCTATTGAGGATTCAGAAGTGGTTAAAAGAAAACAGAAAGTAGGGCTAATTGGTCAATTTCTCAATGGAGAACAGTAAATAGTAGAGTGCCCCAGGGATCTGTTCAGGACCACTGCTTTTTAACATATTTATAAATGACCTGGAAATGGGAACAATGAGTGAGGTGATCAAATTTGTAAATGAACCAAAATTATTCAAAGTTATTAAATCACAAGAGAATTGTGAAAAATTGCAAGAGTACCTTATAAGACTGGGAGACTGGGCATGCAAATGGCAGATGACATTTAATGTGGACAAGTACAAAGTGAAGCATATAAGGAAGAGCAATCTAAATTATAGCTACATAATGCTAGGATGTTAGGAGTCACCACTTCAGGAAAAGGATCTAGGCATCACTGTGGATAACATGTTGAAATCCTCTGCTCAGTGTGCAGTGGTAGCCAAGTAAACAAATAGAATACTAGGAATTATTGGCAAAGAAATGGAGAATAAAACAGAGAGTATCATAATATCTCTGTATTGTTCCATGGTGCAACTACATCTTGAGTATTATGTGCAATTCTAGTCACCATATCTCAAACAAGATATAGCAAAATTAGAAAAGGTACAGAGAAGGGTGACTAAAATGATAAATGGCATGGAATGATTCATCTATTAGGAAAGGGTAAAAATGTTAGGGCTCTTCAGCTTGGTGAAGAGACAGTTGAGGGGAGGGAGATATGATAGAGATCTATAAAATATTGAGCAGAATAGAACAGATAAACTCTTTCAAAAAGTACAAAGAGTCGGGGACATGCAATGAAGTTACTAAGCAGTATATTTAAAACAAATGCGAGAAAATATTTATTTATTCAACATAATTAAGTTCTAGAATTCATTGCCAGAGGATGTGATGAAAGATGTTAGTGTAGTTGGGTTTAAAATAGATTTGAACAAGTTCCTGGAGAGAAAGTTCATATTTATTTATTTTATTTTATTTACGTTTTTTTGTATACCGTCATTCGTGGAACACATCACGACGGTTTACATCATATAAAATCATAAAAGCAAATCAACATAAAATAATATTTAAAATACATTAATGTTTCCAATATCAAATAAAATGAATTAATAAAACAAAATAAGAGAACAATAAAATTGCATTTCCTCATACTAGCTATTCCTTTTCTCAAGGTGATCAGTATAGGCCTGCTCGAAGAGCCATGTCTTTAAAGCTTTCTTAAAAGCTTTAAACTCCGATTCTAGACATAATTCGAGCGGCATTGTGTTCCAGATACATGGACCAGCAATTGAGATGGACCTCTCTTGGACAAGTATAAGATGGGCTGAGTTTACAGATGGAATTTGCAGCAGTCCTTTGTTCGCTGATCTCAAAGATCTTTGTGGAGTATGTAGACGAATTAAAAAGTTCAACCAATCTGTTTTCTGTCCATA
Organism: Rhinatrema bivittatum; assembly: GCF_901001135.1. Lineage (NCBI taxonomy): Eukaryota > Metazoa > Chordata > Amphibia > Gymnophiona > Rhinatrematidae > Rhinatrema > Rhinatrema bivittatum. The sequence continues at coordinate 326,640 of NW_021820521.1, read as the reverse complement.
TATAGCTTTATGCAAGATACAGCATAAACCATTATTAAAGTGAATGGGTAAATCCACTGGTTATCCCTAGGATAAGCAGTGTGGGATCTATTTACCTTTTGGAATCCTGCCAGGTGCTTGTGATCCTGATTGGCCACTGTGGATACAGGATACTGGGCTTGATGGCCCTTTGGTCTGACCCAATATGGCAAATCTTATGTTCTCCCTGTGAAAGACACACTCCCTCCAGATGGTATACGAACTGAGTCCCTGGGCACTGGGATATTCAGGCAGTTAACAGAAGAAAATAAATTCTTAAGTAGAAAGGAAACCAAATACCAAGGAAGGAAGAATGGAAAAAAAATTCCTTCTCCAAATAAAAGGTTTCCAACAAACATGGCAAAAATAAGGGAAACTACCCTGTCATCTTAACTTCACCCAGGTCTCAATCCCAGAGACCCAAGATTCTTTCCCTAGAAAATAGACCCATACTGGAACAGAAAGCTGCTCCAGAAAGGGGTGACTAAAAGATCCACAAACTAAGATGGTGGCAAGGGGTTTAGAAGCTCACCATCTCAGACTGCCTCATGGGGGAGCTACAACCCACATTAATACTTTTCCTGTTTCTCTCTATAAATTGCTACTGCCTCATCAGTAACCATATCACATGTCTTTATACCATTTTCTTTTGGAGGAAAAAAAATCATCTGAGCAGGGTGCTGCATCAGTGTCAGGGTACTGGATTAGCGTTCCCCCTCTGTTGTTCAGCTTCTTCTTCCTTCAAATCAGGGTCTCCTACACTGTGATTGAAAAAATATGAGAGAACTTCCCTACTGAAAGTAAGTGGATGAACAATATTTTTAAAGTCACAATACATGCCATCCCTTATCGAAAGGGACAGTTGGCGACCTTTCTCCAGACTATCTGGCCCCCTTGACCTTGCCTGAGAATTTGTAGGCCTGAAACAAGAGATACTTCCTTCAGTCTGCAATTGGTAAGGGCAGCAGCGTTTATTTTGTGCCTTCCTCCTTTCCCTTGCCAGGGACCCACACCCCTACTGAAAAATAAAATAACAGGCTGCTTACTGACAGCTTCCTTCTACCTACAGTGGCCCCAGGATTGTCCCCTGTGAACAAGAATTGTTGGGTTTACTCCTTGGCAACTTTAGCCTCAAGACAATGCTGCCCTTCTCCTGCTGTTCCCCATTGCTAGTCATAAGGATCCCATGGCAACAGGACTTTCAGATCACAGAAAGACGAGAAGGAGCATTCTCATCAGGTTACACTGCTAAACACACAAAATCCTATCAGCTATCCTACTACATAACCCCTAATACTTAAGGTATGTACTTCCTTCTTTTTTTCTAGAAGAAATATGTGTGTGTTGTGTGTGTGTGTGTGTGTGTGTACACATGGGTTCTCCTGAGCCTGGCAAGTGCAGAACAAATAATACAAGGGAGCAGAAAGGTAAGAGGTACGCAGTTGCTGAAAGGATGAGGGAAGAGGAATAAATATTCCCAGACGGGGGAAATTCAAACTATTTGGCAGGCCAGCATGCTGCTACTACACATCTCGGTTTTATTGCCCCTTGAAATGCGGAATCAACCAATCAGATTGTCTCATTTGGACCTTTCTGGTGAATAAAGCTGAAATGGATAAAGAGAACTCAGAAATTAGGTTAAGTCACCGGAGGTGGCCTCCTTCTTTTAGTTCAGCACATATTAGGAATCCTTGTTGTGGAGGCATCGTTAGGGAGTTTCAGCCATTGCTCAGGGTGCAAATGTACCAGATTCCCTTAGGGAGCTGCAGCTTGTGGCCCCTGATCAAGGATTGTCACTGCCACAACGGATCTATGGTATGAGAGGGGGAGACGATTAATTGTGTGGCAAAACTCCAGGTAGTTGCAAATGAATATTCATGGCTTTTGGCTCCAGTGGAGCCTGTTCTGACTGAGCTGAAGCCCAAAGGAGCAGAGCCGTAATACAATTAATCCAAGTGAGCTGTAAGGGCTAGGTCCTGTTTTGTGGTAATGCAGGAACTAGAGTATAGCAGGGGGAAGGTAAGAAACTCCATTATCTTTCCCCAGTCTGGTGAAAAACTGGCTCCTGACATTTGCTGTGTTTTCTTTCTAAATTATGCTTTTTTTTTTGTCTTTCAAAAGTATTCACTTAGCAAAGCAACAGCAATCGACCATAAACACATGGAAAGGAAATGGTGTGAAGACTCAAAGCTGGGGACAGCTAGATCTGAAGTGATTGTGCTTTCATGCTTACAGTTACCAAAATCATTTCTTACCATCAGAGCAACTTCTTGGGAATTTATGGGGAAAACTTTAAAAAATATCCTACCAACACAGGAAAGCATGGGGCATTTCACTCTTGGCTAGTGACATGAGGAGCACCAGATGCCTTTCCCTGATGATTTTCAAATTGTGCCTCTGACACTTGGGGAGAAAATAATTTCGTTCCCATTGTTTCATTTACAGGGAGGACATTTTGAATAGATGAGATTATTTATAGCAGGTGTGAGGTGTCTCCAACCTACAACCTGCAGGCCACATCTATCCCGATGACCAGTTTTACACAGACCACCAAAGACTTCCCTGCCTGCAGCTAAATAGGCCTGCAAAGCAAGGATTTCTTTTTTTTCTTTTTTTAACCACACGTAGCAGCATAAAATGCAGGAAGTGCTGGCAGGTTCTCAACCCCAACCTGCCAGACAGAGAAATCTCACAGCAGCAGGAAATTGTGTTCAATGTGACTCCTGCTGTTGTCCATGCCATGTCCTGGCAGGCCACCACGGAGCCTATCCCAGAGCGGCTGAGGAGAGTGAGACCCCCATGGCTTCCAGTGGACTCCCACCCACTGGCAGCCAAAGAGCAAGAGAGGCTGGGCAGGTTGACATGAAGTCTATTCTACAATGGCCGAAAAAAACGGGAGGACCCAATGGCCCCACTGGTGGCCGAAGAAGTGGCCTAGGCCTTGAGAGCCTGAGTAGGTTAGCCTGTTTGTGCGTGCACATGTGTTTGTCGGTGTGTGTGTGTTTGTGTACCTGTGTGTGTGTGTGTGCGCTGTGTGCCCGGGACTGTGTGCGTGTGCCTAAGTGTGTTGGGGAGAGAGGATGGAAAAGAAGTGTGAGAGGAGGGGGTGGAGGAATGAGAGGGGAAAGGAAGAAGAAAGCAAGAATGTATAGGTGGTGTGAGTGGAAGAGAGTATGCCATGGATGCATCTCCCTGCCATTCACCCTCATCCCCAGGGGAGAGATGCAGAGGGTGAAGGTGGTGGGAGGCCAGTGGTAGGGTTGCCAACTTTCTAGGAATATTTTACCCTCTCTGCCATCCCTTTGTGGGAACCCTGCCACCTCCCTACTCTCTTCGGCAGCATTTCAAATCACCAAGGGACAATTCCCCTCCCCCGGCCCTCTCGATGATTTGAAATCTCCATGCAGACTTGCCATGCCACCGAACATACATTGGAACTTAGCCTTTAACTAATTCAAAATCCTCAAAATTAAGCAACTCTGTAGATTATTGTAAATAATTCGACTGCTATGTACATAAGTTATTCAATATCTTTAGTCTCATTCATATCTCTTTTATAGGCAAATAGACATTTATTCTTTTAACAGCTTTATATGTACCAGTTTTTAAGTTACTTGTCAACCGCGATAGCTTTAGAAAATAGCCCCCTAAGTTATTTAACTGGCCAGCACTGAATATTGGGCCCAAGATATTTACATTTGAGCTGAGTAAATATGCACACACCTGCAGTTTTCTGATCACTTCCTTCTTCATGAAGTATAGATTTACAGCACTGAGAACCATCCCTTCTGTTTACTTTGTAATGTTTCAGATAGAGAAGGCTAACAGCAGCATCAATGAAAAGGTTTTCTTGTGTCATATTTTGAGACTCGTTATATCTGCACTAGCTGGAAGTGTCAGAGGTAACAAGTGAGACACGGATTATATTTCAGCCGACTGCTCCGTATGGGTTTCAGTGTGTGAGATGTCACTTGCCACTGGCTTACTAAAATGACTGCTCCCAGCATGCTGGAAAATTGCTGGGGAAACAGCTTATTGACATTTTTTTTAAATATTTTACTGTAGCTATTAATTACTGAATCAACACAAGTCATGTACTACTGCTGCCTGTATGAAATGCTGCACACTATATAAAATTACATTTTCTTATAAGATTTCTCAGACTTTTGGGCGCCCCTGTTGGCTCAGCGGCAGCAAGCCTGGATTTGTCAATAGGCACACTAGGCCTGTCGTAGGGTGGCAAAAATCTGGGAGGGGGGGGGAGGGGGCAGCAAGCCAGCTGAAGATTTGCTGTTTTCCTGAATTGCACTCAGCAGAGAATAGCCCTCTGCTTCTTGATCCAGCTCCTTCCTTCCCAGGCAGCATGCAGGGAACAGGAGCGGAGGGGGTGAGCCTGGAGCAGACAGATCAAAGAGGATCATTTTGCAGAGGTTAGGAGCAACTGAGTGGGGGATTGCTGGGGGATGAGAGAGGATCAGCTCAGGGACATGTATCTGTGTGAGAGAGTGAGAGGGGGGCACTGTTTTTGTATGTGAGAGAGAAGGGATGATGCTGGGTATCGGTCTATGCCAGATTTAGTGAGAGGTTAGGGGAGGCAAGGGAGAGCAGGACATGAGCACGGTAGGGGCACCTGCCTCCTCCTCACCCCCCTACCTTGTCCCCCTATCCCAATTTATATCCTATCCCCAGGGTCTAGGAACCTTCGATCCTTCCTACCTCTTTATTCTACCCAGATCCTGGAACCCACCCCAAACCCTCCTACAACCTTCTCCTCTTCTTCAATCCCAGAATCTCTCTCCCTCTCCCTCCTTTTCACCCTTCCCAGGTTCCTGATCTCCTCCCATCTTTGCTGTTCCTAATGTCCCATCTCCAGTCCTCTCCTTCTCCTCTTCCCATTCCGGGCCCTCCTCCCTTCCTCTCTCAGTCCATGGTGCTCATACCCCCTTCTCCTTCTTCTCTTACTATCCCTGAAATCTCCTCTCTGTATTAATATGTGAGATCCATTTCCTGTATCCAGTAAAAGGAAAATAAATGATTTAGGCACAAATAAGGTTTAGAATGCAATATAAAAGATGGAAATGTTTGTCAGTGTACTTTAGAATTTTCACACTTTTGCCACAGAATCATAAGAACATAAGAAATTGCCATGCTGGGTCAGACCAAGGGTCCATCAAGCCCAGCATCCTGTTTCCAACAGAGGCCAAAACCAGGCCACAAGAACCTGGCAATTACCCAAACACTAAGAAGAACCCATGCTACTGATGAAATTAATAGCAGTGGCTATTCCCTAAGTATAATTGATTAATAGCCATTAATGGACTTCTCCTCCAAGAACTTATCCAAACCTTTTTTGAACCCAGCTACACTAACTGCACTAACCACATCCTCTGGTAACAAATTCCAGAGCTGTAACAGGAAACTCTGAGGCTGTGCTTTAGACCTACTCCCCTGTTGTTCTGTTCACCTTACTGGGGAAGGGATGGGGAGGTGACAGCACCATCGCTGCCTAGGGGTGGCAAAATCTAAATCTGTCACCGAACGGCAGTGCTGTATCGCAGAAGACTAGTTTCTGCCCCCTGGGTTGGCCAGAGCTGGAGATGCAACAGAGGCTGGCAGGGTTCATAGTCCCAAGGTGGGGGGGGGGGGGGGGGGGAGAGAAGGGGGAAGAGTGAACCATCTCGCAACAGTAAAACCTACTAGTCAGTCTCAAGGTGCGTGTACTATTTACTATGACTACTTGATCTGGATCAGACAGACATCCGAGTTTGCTATCCAGGCAGATAAACTTTCTTTCCAATCAGTCCTCAAGACAAAGATTATTTAAGTTTGAAATTATTTATTATACAGGTAGATTCTACTTACAATTGTTGCATCTCAAATGTGAGCCCCAAGGCAAAGATCTTTGGTAACTGGAAACAGGGTGGCAGGAGGGAGAAGGAAGGTCTCTTGAGTTGCAGGAGTTAGTTTATGATGGAGGTAGGGAGGTTGAGGGATATGAGGCTGATTTAGTCTTCAGAAGAAGGCAGTAAAAAAGAAATTAAAAAATTCAATCGTTTGGTGATGCTATATAGAAAGAAATGGTACATTTTAGTGGTGTTTGGGATATTGGTAGAGAAAGAGAGAGGGTAATCTTGTGCGGGCTGAGAAGACTGGTAAGATCACAACATTACCCAATACCCACAGGAATAAAGAAAGGAGTAAGTAGACTAGGGGGAAAGATAAAGAGCTTTTGTCTTGGCCTTGTTGAGTTTAAGGTTGCAGTGGGACACTAGGTAGAAATGTCAGACAAGCAGGCTGAGATTTGGAACTGGATTCCTGATGAAATTTCTGGTGTAGAGAGGTAAATCTGGGAATCATCAGCATAAATATGGTATTGAAAGCCATGAGAGGAAATCAGAGGACCAGGGGAATTAGTATACAGAAAGAAGAGAAGAGGGCTCAGGACAGAAACCTGAGGCACACCAATTGATAGTGAGGTGGCAACAGAGGAGGATCCGCCAGAGGAAACACTAAAGGTGCAATGGGAGAGGTAAGAAGAGAACCCTGGAATCCAAGTGAGGACAGTATTAAGGAGTAGGTGATGATCGACAGTGTCAAAAGCAGCATAAGGGACAAGCAGGATAAGGACTGAGTAAAGGACTTTGGTTTTAGCCATAAACAGGTCATTGGAGACTTTGATAAGGGTCATTTCTGTGGACTGTATCATGCAAAAACCAGACTGAAGAACATAAGAACATAAGAAATTGCCATACTGGATCAGACCAAGGGTCCATCAAGCCCAGCATCCTGTTTCCAACAGTGACCAATCCAGGCCATAAGAACCTGGCAAGTACCCAAAAACTAAGTCTATTCCATGTAACCATTGCTAGTAATAGCAGTGGCTATTTTCTAAGTCAACTTAATTAATAGCAGGTAATGGACTTCTCCTCCAAGAACTTATCCAATCCTTTTTTAAACACAGCTATACTAACTGCACTAACCACATCCTCTGGCAACAAATTCCAGAGTTTAATTGTGCATTGAGTGAAAAAGAACTTTCTCCGATTAGTTTTAAATGTGCCACATGCTAACTTCATGGAGTGCCCCCTAGTCTTTCTATTATCTGAAAGCGTAAATAACCGATTCACATCTATCCATTCTAGACCTCTCATGATTTTAAACACCTTTATCATATCCCCCCTCAGCCGTCTCTTCTCCAAGCTGAAAAGTCCTAACCTCTTTAGTCTTTCCTCATAAGGGAGCTGTTCCATTCCCCTTATCATTTTGGTCGTCCTTCTCTGTACCTTCTCCATCGCAATTATATCTTTTTTTAGATGTGGCGACCAGAATTGTACACAGTATTGAAGGAGGTGCGGTCTCACCATGGAGCGATACAGAGGCATTATGACATTTTCCATTTTATTCAACATTCCCTTTCTAATAATTCCCAACATTCTGTTTGCTTTTTTGACTGCCGCAGCACACTGAACCGACGATTTCAATGTGTTATCCATTATGAAGCCTAGATCTCTTTCATGGGTGGTAGCACTTAATATGGAACCTAACACTGTGTAACTATAGCATGGGTTATTTTTCCCTATATGCATCACCTTGCACTTATCCACATTAAATTTCATCTGCCATTCCCGCGCAACTCAGGAAACAAAATGTGCAGCTAAGCCGCACATTTTGCTTTCAGAAATTAGCGCTTACCCAAAGGTAGGCGCTAATTTCTTTGGGCACCGGGAAAGTGCACAGAAAAGCAGTAAAAACTGCTTTTCTGTGCACCCTCCGACTTAATATCATGGCGATATTAAGTCGGAGGTCCCGAAAGTTTCCAAAAGTAAAAAAAAAAATAAAATAAAATTTGAAGTCGGCCCGTGGCTGTCGGGTCGAAAACTGGATGCTCAATTTTGCCGGTGTCCGGTTTCTGAGCCCGTAGCTGTCAGCGGGCTCGAGAACAGACGCCAGCAAAATTGAGCGTCAGCTGTCAAACCCGCTGACAGCCGCCGCTCCGGTCCAAAAGGAGGCACTAGTGTCCTTAGCACCTCCTTTTGCCTGTTTTTCCGCCGGGCCTAATTTGAATAGTGAATCGCGCGCACAGGAGAGTGGCCTGTGCGCGCGATTCACAGGGACTATCATGAATACTATTAATCCATCACAGTGGGTATACATATAAACTACAATTACAAGCACGAGAGGGTTTTGTCTCACAGAATATCTGTTTTACAGTAATATTTCAAACAGTCATGCAGCCCTTCCAGCTATCTGCTAATATAGGGGCACTCAAATGGTCCTTGGGCTCCCATCCCAGCCAGTCAGGTTTTCAGGCTATTCCTAATAAATATGCATGAGAAATATTTGTATGCATAGCAAGTAGTTCATGCAAATAAACTAAGGGTGGGGGGGGGGTGTCCCTGAGGACTGGTTTGAGCATCCTTGCTGTGTTAATGAATAGTCTTCAATGTGCTCTAAACCTTTTACTTCATTTAAAGGTCTTCACATGGCTGGACCTGCCACATCAATAAAACTGCGGGAATTCAAAGCCAGCATAGACTCTCTGTCTCTTGGGTAAGTTAAATTGACTGTGGATAAAATGTATATGTCTCTGATGGGTGGGTGCTGGAATGGTTCCATAGGAGTCTGATGGGAGAAACAAAAATAGCACTAATGATGGGAAGAGAAAAAGGAAGTGAATGTAAAAGAAAACACAACAAAATTGCACCACAAAGCAGGGTCGGATTTAAGAGTTTTGTGTACCCATAGACAAGGTTAGAGAGTGGGGGACAGGTAGGAGTCCCTTTCCCACTGCCACCCCCCAAAGTCCTAGAGGGCCAAAACAGTGCCACTTTGAATTGACTTGTTGGAGCAGGCTTCTCCCTGACACAGTTGCACACCCTTTTGGCTGAGAATTTGGCACCTTCAAAAATTTCGTGCCCCATGCATATGTTGTCTATGCCTAAATCTGGGTCTGTCACAAAATGTGCAGGCACTGTTCATGCCTAATGGCAGCAAGAGGCAGAAATAGAGGCCACCTAATCCTGCTCACAGAGGACCTATGTCCACATTGTATACATTCCACAAAAAGAGGTGTAGAGACTCCCCTAAGTCTTCACTAGATGTCCCTAGCTTAAGCTATAGGTTAGGGAGTGAGAAAGGAGCATACCATTCTTAACCAGCACATCCTCCAAGGATGCTGGGAGTGGTATCTTCTGCCTGCATAAATTCAGATGGGTGTAGAGAGTGGTTTGGCATTTTGAGTTGAGTTTTGAGGAAGGAGGAGTGTTCAGTTTTGTGGAGTTCCCCAGTTTCCTAATCTAAGCCCTGCGGTCAGAATCCTAAGAGAAGGGGAGACACACATCCCTGTTCAGTATCTGGAAAGGGTTGTCTCGGTTTTGTGTGAGTAATTGTTTGGAGAGTAATTTTTGGATTGTGATGAATCTCAGTTCCTGGCTCTCGGAAGATGTTTTTCCTCTGCCTGGAAGAAGTCAGGAAAAAGATGACCCTTTTTAAAGCTGCTACAGCTGGTACAGGAGAGAGAGGCTTCGCTTCTGCCCTGAAGGATTTTATAATGACCACAAGAAGGGGGTAAGTGGGGACCAGTGTGGAAGGTCACTGCCACTGGCAGATTTTAATGGCAGGGTGGGTGGGAGAGGCCCATAGAGGTCCAGGCTAGAGCTAAGCCCAGGGCCAAGTTATGTTTGTAGTGGGAGTGGGGATCAGAGGGGCCTGGGGAGACCCAGCTGGGCAGGCCTAGACCCCACATTCAATTGTAGAATATGGGATTGTGCTTCCAGGACTGCAGGAGACATCCCCTCCTTCTTTGTTTTACAATTATATATGAAAATACACAAACATTATGGGATATTTTCATAGGAGGATATGTTTTTGTTTGTTCCATTCAGAATTAAGAAAAGATGGCCTCATGGGGTTTTAGTTGCATTCATTTGAAATGAATGCACATTCCTAACAAAGAGCACTGTGCTTGTTTTTGCCGACGCCCTCCTACTCTTAGAGTACCACCACTACTGCTGCGACCCTCCACTGAGTCTGCCCCTTCCTGCTGCTGCACCATACATGGAGTTGGTACTGCTGCCGTTCCACCTTCTCTGCCAGCCCTGCCTCTTTAACTGGTTTTCCCTCTTAAAACATATTTTCTGAACTTGGTAGAAAGGCCCCTGGTTCATCATCACTGCCCATTATGCTGATCCCAGGTCTCTCCTATTACCACATTTGCCTCTCAATGCCAGTGCGTGATGGAATTTATTAAAACAGATCACTAGTGGGTAGATGTTTTTAGTGTTACAATGGTTGTACACCTTAATGTGGCACAGACCAGTCAGTCATTTTTGTCACAGAGCAAAGTGAGTGAACTGATGGTGCTTGCTGAGTGACTATGCTTACTAAGAAAATAAGTCAGACAGTGCAAGAGCCACACACACAAGAATTAGTATATTGTCACACTGAATCTTTTACACAAAGAAGGCAAGAGACTACCTGTAAGCCATGGTAATGCAAGACACAGAAAATGTCTTCATCTGTGTCTTTTCTGCAGCTACTGGTACAATGTCAGTTCTAGTAGTCTTATCCTGATGATATACACTGTATTTATTTGAAAACCTGATATCCCACAGTTCAAATCTGGTTGCATACATAACATTCATAATTATAACCAAAAAACAAGGATAAATAAACAATCACTCAGACTTTTTCCTGCTACTAGGTAGCACCCCAAACCACAGCTAGGCAGTGAGTGACTAACAGCACCCTTTACTCTCTCCTGTAAATTATCTTATTTTTTTCACTCTAAATTATGAAGCAGGGAGCTTCATAATCTGTCTTCTCTCTCTGAGATCCAACAAACAACCTGCTGATTGCTCAAAGTACTTTTAGCTTCGCTTTCACCAAAAACACTGATGAAGTCATTACATACAGCTGCCAGTTAGGATAAGCTGGTTGAAAAAGTGCTCCAACATGATTAATCCTGCTCCTTCCTTGTTCCACCTCTGTCTCACTCTCTCTGGCTTCATGTAAAAAAAAAATGCATTGTTTTTCTTCCCCCATAGACTTTAATGTGACTGAAATTAAAAAGCCAAAAAGAATTTGGGTTTTTCAGGGGACTGTACCCATTTGTTTTGGTTGACCTGAACTGAATAAAAAATGAACTCATTTGTCAATTTTTCAGATGTGGATCATTTGCATGCACATCCCTATAATCAAGCTATCCATAGATGACTCTGCGATTTTCTCCTCTTTCCCAGTACAACATTACTACAGGATACTCTCATATCTTTTTCCCCAGAAAATAGTATTCTAAAGGTCCCATCAGCCAAGGGCTTCTTTTGCTTCCACTCTCCTAGTTACCCAGGATAAGTAAGAGTGTGAAGCATTGTCTTCTTACTTTCTGGGGAGAAAGCAGCTCTCACTGCTCTCCCAGTTACTTCCTGTAGCTAACTCCTACTGCACACCAGGGGTGCACTGGTATGTAGCACCTACTAAGTGTACATTAGTGAGGAGCCAGGCCTTACATATCTATGGAAAAATGTCCATATAATCTATAATTAGGTTTCTGAAGGTATGCAGTAAAGAAAGTGTAAATTCTATAAAGACAAAGGGGCAGATGCAATATAAAGTGTGGAAAGCAGGCGCTTTCCTAATGCGCAACCTTAGCACCTCCTTGCTAACGCGACCCCGCCGCGGCTGCCGGTTATGAAGACTGACGCTGGTAAACTCGGCATCTGTTTTCATAACCGGCCATCTGCCAGTAATGGAAATGGCCACCGATAAACTCGCCCATTTTCATTACTGGCAGACAGCCGTTTATGAAAACCAACGCCAAGTTTACCGGCGTCGGTCTTCATAACTCGGCAGACTGCCAAGGTTTTTTTTGGTTTTTTTTTTACTTAAGAAGTACAGAAAATCTGTTTTTTCTGCTTTTCTATATTTCTTTTACCTGCGCTCAGGTATTAACACCTGCTCCAGGCAGGCATTAATAGTTGAGCAATAAATGTGCGACAGAGACGCACATTTATTTTTTTGCATGCAGAGTGAATGAGTAATAGCCTCATTCACATGCATTTGCATGTGATGAGCGCTATTGCATTCACTCCACATCTGACGCGGGTTAAAAAAGCGCTAATCCCCCTATTGCATTAGGGGGTGGATTAGCGCCTATTTAACCCGCATCTGAGTGCGTGTTACACAGTGCACTCAGCTGAGCGCACTGTATTGCATCGGCCCCATAGGTAGGCACATCAAGTGTTTACATTTGTGTCAGAAAGGTTCAGTGGAAAATTTAGCATTGTTTGGTATCTTGCAAAAAATGGCAGGAACAATTATCACAGTGAGAGAACTAATGGATCTTTCAAATTAATTATTCCCCAGTGGAATGAATGAAGCAATTGATTGTCATTGTTTTCTTTAATTGTTCTTCTCATTGATGGCACTGAATGGTTGTTTATTCTATTGGCTTCCGCTTTTTTCTTATGTGTTGTAATTGTTTCTTTGATTACATAAAGGATTTTTGCCAAGATTTAAATATATTAATGGGATGGATATGTTTACCCTCACAGAGAAAGAGTTAGCATAATGTGTTTGGCGTTGCTTTTCCTGCTCTGCCACTTTGACTCCTGAATCAAATGAAGCATAAAGTATTGTTTTCCTTCATTCTGGTGCATTGCTTCTCCTTTTTTTGCTATTCATTTGACACGCTTGTGAAATTCTTATGTAAATAAAGCTTCTACCTCACGTTAATGTTCTTGTTTGCCTCTCAAAATACTACACTGGCAACTTTGCCATATGAAGGTGGATGGTTAGTTGGAGTTACTGGTGATCTCAGGGAGGGTCAATTTCAAAGATGCGGGTATGGCATTATTATTGCTTTGAAAACTCTCAGAGAGTATGCGTACAAACTCCCCTGCAGAAAGTTACAACCTGCTCCAGGCACGGTGTAGCTTGTGCATGTGGATTTTATGCACATGCTTTTCATTTATCTGAATTAAATTATTCGCCACACAGAGCAAACCATAAAGGCAAGAGACAAAGAAATCATACAAAAACAATACAATCAACACATCATGTATATAAATCATAAAATATAATAGCACATTACAAAGCCTTAAATCCCCAATGAATAGAAAGTATCAGATGAATTTTCAAAGGAGTTACACATGTTACATTCCATTATAGCAATTTTCAAAAGCCATTTAGCTGTGTAAGTGCACTTAATATGGGTAAATTATATGGACAATGCAATGGCATATATTGTAGCAATTTTCAAAAGCCCACTTGCATGGATAAAGTGCATTTACATGTGTTAAACCCAGTTTTAAGTGTGTTAATGCTTTTTAAAATCAAGCCCTTGGACAGTAACTTTTCAAACCGGCGCATGGGCGCAGATGTATGCGCATTCATTGGCCCGCACCAGGAACGCGGCTATTTTATAACATACGCACATATATGCATGCATGTTATAAAATAGCCTGGCTACATGCACAAGTGCGCCCAATTTTAAATCACGTCTGTACATGCAAAAACCGCTTCTACCGTGTAAGTGGGGAAATTTTAAAAGGGACACAAGCCAACGCCATTGCCATGAAAACCAGTTTGTTCCCAGCTCGCCCAATTAAGGGATAGGTCTTCCAAGCCTCCTAGTTTAATAGCTTTTCTACCACCCTGTTAGTCCCAACCTTTAAAACCCCACTGATCTGCCTAGATTTTGTTTTATCACTTGCATGTCACCCATAGCAGAAGTAAAGCTGCATGACAGGCGATCCTGGCGCATGCCATTCCGTGTCAGTATTTATGTGCTAATTTCAGGTTCAAATCCTGAAACACTCATGCCCCGCCCAGACCTTACCCATGCACCACCCCTTTTTAAAAAAACTTTTCATTTGTGTGTGCAGCAGCATTTACGCACGAACCAGGGCGGCCCAACATTCGCTCATCCTGATTGATGCATGCGTTGGGTTTTTTAAATTCACCTTTATGTTGTAAATCCAAACTTTGACCCCCAACTTCCCGAATGCCTCTTTTTTGCCTGCATAAAATATGTGCAAAACCAAATTATGAGCATAGTTTTTGCACACAAACCCCTAGATTCATCAAAATGTGATACCATAGCATTTCGCATAGGTAGAAACTTCCTATTTCACATCAGAGAGAGAGAGAAAGAAAGAGAGAGAGACTAAGACTATCTATAAGGCCTTCATAGTAGTCAAGTATTTATATCTCCATAGGAGGGGCAGCTAATAGCTCGAGGTGAAGTGGTGGTAGTGGTTTAGGGGCCAGTTTTTCATGCAGAGTGAACTACAAACAGCACAGTACACCTCGGTGAAGATTTTATGTAATTTGGAGTGAGGAAAGTCTCACAAAGATGACATTTCTACTATGTTCTCTCACCCTAGCTTGATGGAATCTATAACAGGGTACATCAAGCTAGAGTGAGATAACAGTACAAAATTTCCTTACTCCAAATGATGTCAAATCTTCACCGAGGTGTACGTCTCACTATGCATGAAAATCTGGCCCCTAAACCCTAAACCACCACCTCACCTCGATCTGTTAGCTGCCCCTCCTATAGGCATATAAATAGTTACATACTGTGAAGGCTTTCCCAGAGGCTCTCTCTCTCTACCTCTACTCCACTCCCTCTCCCAAGCCCAGAAATGGCCAAAATGCAATTCAAAAAAATTATCGCGAATTGCGTTACAGCCATTTTGGTAATATCACACAGCTTAATGCCAGGAAAAAAAGGTGTAGTTATTTCCACCATTAAAACCATGCGATAGCATGCGTTATGCTATCGCACCGTGCAATATTAAGAACATAAGAACATGCCATACTGGGTCAGACCAAGGGATCAAGCCCAGCATCCTGTTCCCAACAGGCTTTTCCCTGAGCTGAGACACTAGCATGGAGGCAGAAGCAGGATGAACTGACATGAGATGAGATGAGACAGACACCAGCATCAGGAGCAGAAGAGGAGACATGATGAGAAGAGCCAGCAGCTGAACCATGACTGGAGACCGAATCAAGGAGGCTGGAGTACGGGCAGAGCATAGAGGAGGGCTTTAAGAACTAGGCAGCAGGACAACAGTGGCAGACAGTAGACCATCTCGCACAGGAACTCTTACAGAGGCCCAGCCAGGCTTCTTTGGAAGTCAGCAGGTCTGCTCCTTCATGGCCCTTTGCCATGGCTTAGCTTGCCACTTGGGGGGACAGCCTACCCCTGGGTCTTCTCTCGGTCCGAGGACTGCTGTGGGGTGTGGAGTCCTGGGATGCTGGGGAAGGCACAGGCAGAAGCTGAGGCATACATTATAATATCTGAGTCAACATGCTGGTCATGTTGTTAAATGATGTTGCCACCATTGTCAAGAGCTTGTGTGTGTGCTGCCGTCTCATCAGGCAGGGCCTGGGTTTGATTGTTAACAGCCCTCTTCAGGCACACTAGCTGTGCTCGAATGTGGTGGAGGCGGACCCCAAGCCTCCTTTCCAGCCGGTCCAGCTGCTCATGCATTAAGGTGGCTGCCAGTGCCGGTGCTGGCTATGGCATGAGCTGATGTTTCGGCCTCCAAAAGTGACATGAGAAGATGGTGGGCTGCTCCTGCTGAGTGCCTGCTGCCTCGTGATGTGGTGTGCTCAGAGGTTGCAGTGTCTCATCTGGCTCCCACTGCAGGCTGGGATCCTCCATGAAGGCCGAAATATTTAGGCTCACATTGAATGGGCTTGCTGAGCCAAAGGGTCCCTGCATCTGGATGTGCTCAGGAGACTGGTGCTGCTGCTCCTTCTCACTGACCTGTGTCTATGTGTCCATCAGCAAGGGGGCATGGAAAAATGCTGCTGCGCTGCTGGTCCCTGGGGCTTGACGGCTGGGACCGGCAGTCTCCTGGGTGAGAGCTGATGAAACAAAGAAAACATAAGAAACAAAGCCAAGAAGTACACATGTACTGCTTGGCATGACATGTGCACTTTGCATCTCGATCAATATGAGTATCTTATGCCAAATGATGTGGACAACTGTAGCAGCCTTGCCATTTACAGGTGAGATGAACTTACCAGCTCCGGCTTGTGTGGTGTCCAGCCGCTCAGCCATTCCCTCAAACACATCCGGTCCCAGCCATTAGACAAGGCGCTCCTCTATTGGCGTCAGCACTATTGGACAAGGGGCTCCTCCTCCAGTCTGCAGCATATACTTGTTCCTGTTGGACACCTTGGTTTTCAAGTGGACCTTTATGGCTCGGTATCTGTGGGCCACCTGCTCCCCATTCCACTTCATGCTGCTGCGCCTGGAGATAGCCTGGGGCATTGGTAAGCCAGATCTGGCCCTAGGATGCCCTCGAGGTCCTGGTTGCTCAATTCCCAAAGAGCATGGGGTAATGTTCGAGGACCCCTGCGATAATCATTTCATTGTCCTCCAGGTTGAACTTCAAAGTCCTCAAATGAGCGCGTCCTGCTACCTGGCTGCCAGAACGCTTCTGGAGAGGTGTCCTCCCTTTCACTCCCATTCCTCTCTCCCCTCTCCTGCTCCTGCCCTTCAAACTCCCTTCCTGTCTGCCTATACCTAGCCTGCCTATCCCCTTCCCACCTTCTCCTATCCCTTCCCTCCAGCCTATCTATATTCCTGACCCTATTCCTACTCCTACTCCTCCATGTAGCACTCCTGTCCTCGTCCTCCCTCCCCTCCTCCCCTTCTCTCGACGCCTGTCCTTTCCTCTCTCCATGCCTCTCATGCTCCATCCTCTCTACTCCTCAACACCACCACACCTCTCCACTCCTCCTCCGCCTCACCACCATGTCTAACCATTCCCCCCTCTGCCTCACTGCTCCTCCTCCGCCTCACCAAACACAAAGACAGACAAACAGGATAAACTAACTAAAGCTTTCACACACACAGATCACGACAGTAGATAAAAGGAAAGGGAAACAGATGAGAAACAAGCCACAGGACACCTCACTCAGAACTTGCTAAATACATTCAACCAACTACCACCAACTCACCTACTCTCCTCTCCTCTCTCCAAACCCTCAGAGGCAGCTGCAGGAAGCCAGTATATATAAACCAGAAAAAGAACGTGCCACACATAAATCAATGCACGCCACGTAAAATGACGCAGTAACAAAATGCAATACGCTTCGTGAAAATTGCCTATGCGATGTGATAGGAAATTAACCTAACTATGCCCATTTTTATCATGGGTGCTATTTCTGCTATGTTTCTAGAATTGTGATGAATCTAGGCGTAAGTTAGGAGCTATATTCAGCCAAACTAAGGGGGTCATTTTCTAAAGCTAGCGCACGCGAAAAGTCCCTTTTCGCGTGCGATAGCTAAAAAGGGGTGGAGTCAGGGCGGCGTCTGCCCCGGAAGAGGAGGAGTCGGGGCGGACACCACGAAGACAGCGTGGACGGCGAAAAGGTAAGGAGCCTTTTCGCTTCCAATTTCGCGCCCAATAGCACCACCTTTTACGATGGTGCTATTGGGTGCGAAAGCGGCAGTGATCCCACCACGGAGGTGCAATCGCTGCCGGCTATCGCAGGCCCGCCTCCTGCTTCGCCTCCACCCCCACCCCCCTGTACCACGCAATTCACGCCGCCGCAGTATGTTAGAAAATCTAGGCCTTAGGTGCCTACGTTTTCAGCTGAAAATTCACATACATTTAGGGTCCTAAAAGTTAGATCCCTAAATTTAGGTCTGCTATTCATTTGCCTAAATTTAGGTTCCTTTATTAGGTGCCTAGTTCTGAAAACTTTGTTTTCCCTCCCTAACTCCACCCCATAGTTGTCCACCATTTAGTAACTTAAATTTAGGTTCCTATTGAAACCGAGATCCTACATTTAGTTAATCAGCCCTAATACATTTTCAAAAAGGTAAATTTAGGAGCATAACTCCAAATGTTAGGAGCCTAAAACCTTTGAAAATTGATCCTGTAGAGTTTTAAATATGAGGGTTTATCTTACTGTAATATTTCATTGTCTGGTGTAAATTTGTCTGTTCATGTACAGTAAAATTATGAATGTTATTTTGTGATCCGCACTGGGCAACTTCATTGGAAGCTTGCAGAATACAAGAATGCACAAAATATATATATAAATAAATATTTAAGCATCATTATTAGGAGGAAACTTGTTCACAGTTCAGTGTTGAAAACCGCTCATACGTGTGTGTGTCTGTGGTTTATGTTCACATGCATCTGTAATCTCTGTTCAAATGGTCATGAATCTAATCAGTTTGGTTTTTTTTGCCAGCACAGTCCCTCGCCAAGGAAAAGATGTTCGTGGGCTCTATCCTGGACAGTTGGGGCGAATTCATAAAGCACATATCACTGAGACATCTACTGGGTAAGGCAGTGATTCATTAAGTCCTCACTGCTCTAGATGCACTGGCAAGGAAGAGCTACAGTGTTATGTGGTGTCTGCTGTGATAGGAGAGCACGTGAATGCCTTTACACAATAATGACTCAGTAAAGCTGGGAAAACATCAGAGAAAACTGTGCACCATAGCCTAAAGGATTCAATGGCAAATCTTTGCAGTATTCTGCCAAGTAAAAGATTACAAGTACCCTGGTGGGGCCATGTTTATTCAACTGTCAACAGCCAGGAATGGCTAGAAAGAGAATAAGAAATGCAACAATTTTATTACCTGTGATTATCAAGGATACTTTTATTTGAGCTCTGTAGGTACTTTGTTTGCATTAACAGGTACAGTGATAAGCACAGTGCATGACCTCACTGGTCAGAAATTAAAGCAACAGAACCACACATTAAAAAAATTAGAACTTATTTACTGGTAAGTCAAATATTAAGATTTTGTTTTCTATTCAGATTTCTAGTGGAAGTTCTCTCTATCTCTGAAGATGCTATTCCTCCTGTAAATAAAGTATATTTTCTCCTGACTGGGATGTACAGTAGGACTCAGGGGGAGAGACAGGGTGTATCTCAACCTATTATGCACAGTCTGGATCTTATGGCAATTTTGGAAGTCTACTGTGGAAGAATAGGCCAGAGCCACTTTGTTGGCCTTATTTGTGTTTGAGCAAGATCTAAGTATGGTTATGTGCTTTTATTTCTATAATGTTCAAGCCTTATTTATGGGACAAAGAATTTGGATTGATCGAGATCTGGAAAAAAGTATACCAGCTAGAAGGAAGATATTTCTGGCCACATGCCAGAAGACTTGTACGCTGGGCACATCTTTTTTCCTACCATATCTGTTCTGTCTCCACAGTATACTGTGGTAACTCAAGCGGTAGCGGCTTGGGAACAGCCAGAGAAAAAAGGAGGCAGACTCTGACAGTTCCTTAAGTGCAGTTTACTTACAGTGAAAACAAAGCACAGTGAAAAGCAAAATAAACAAATTAGGCAGCTCGCATTGAAGTTCAGGTATCTCAAAAATAACAAAGGGCAGTGCAAAGCAAAACAATTTAGGAAGCTCACCTTGACGCCAGGCAACTCACAATCTTTAAACATAGCAGGCCTTAAACTTCATGTCACTCTCAAAACTTAATCAAATACTATGAAGCAACTACCTCTCCTGAATTAAACACAAACCAAGGAGAGAGGAGATTCAACTCACTTACCAAATCTAGACAACAAATATCAATAAACTTGTTATCCAACAATTGAATTCCCAACAAATGACAATATCATAAAGCTTGTTGCTCTAGTGTTGTAATCTGCAGCCTCTCACCACGCAATGGGTCGCAGGCTGTTATCAGCTTACAGAGCTTAATATAATATAATCATTTATTGTCATTTGTCCACCCACCAAATACCTTTATTCACTAACCAATCCTATAGACCTATTATAAATTACTGCAAATATAAACTATAACTGAACAGAAACGTTCTTTGAGAATCAAGTTCATCACAAATAAGAATACTTAGCCATAAATTTTTCATCGAGCAGCTGCATTGCTTTGCTGTTCAATTTGTACATCCCAACATGTTTCGACTGAACTATCAGTCTTCTTCAGGGGAATTGTGATATCTCGACTCAGGCCAACATATTCATATCCTAAAAATTACAAAAGTCATAAATTAAAAACACTCACAACAGACCACCCAGACAAATTTCTAAACTGAATCAATGAACTAATCTGAACCATCATTCATTCATTGTTACAACATATGGAAATATGCTCCGCTTACCCGGACCGAATTTGCAGGTCTCTCTAAAGATTCAAAAATGGCGCCTCAGCGTCCTAGCCGGTCTCTACAATCGTACTCACTCTGAATTTAAGCACATCACATCCTTGTTAACCACCGGAAATCCGGATCCTCTATACCCAATAAACTACATTGCCCACAATTCTACGCTCTTAACCACCATAGTTCTTTAAAAAACTGACCAATCAATGTCTTTATTTAATCCTTCTGGATCAACCGTATTGAAATGGTAGATCCATTTTGCTCTCTTTGAAGCAAATAACTGTCAAAATCCCCTCCACGACTCTTAGGCAAAGGCTTTTCTATTGCAGCGAATGTTAAATCATCAAACGTGTGAGAATGTGAAAGGCAGTGCTGTACTACCGGAGCTTCTACCTTACCACGTGTAATGGCACTCCTGTGTTCAATCATGCGGGTCTTTAAAGAACGTATGGTTTTGCCAATATATAAACGAGGACACGGGCACCATAGCCCGTAAATCACGCCTTTGGACTCGCAGTTAGTAAGGGAACGAAAATGAAATTTACCATTTGCAAAAAACGGTAAAACACTGCCTGCAAAAGATTGAGTGCATACAGTGCAATTCCCACAAGGGAAATGTCCTTTAATGCCAAGATCTCTGTTCACTTCATCACCTTTTTCATCTGCGAAATCAGAATGTACAATCATGTCTCTCAAGTTTCTGCCCCGTTTAAAGGCAAACCTGGGAGGTTCATTGAACCCTTCATGTAGACGTAGAATGTGCCAAAATTTTTTAATGATGTTCTGAACTTTAAAGATTTGTGGGGAAAAGGGCAGTACACACACCAGCCTGTTGTTATCTTGTTGCACATTCTTAGGCAAAAACAATAGATCTCTGTTGATCCAGCGTGCTCGCTTATATGCCTTCCTAACGATCTGAGGAGGGTAACCTCTTTGTTGGAAATTATGGCTCATCACTTGGGCTTTCAATTTGTACTCTCTAATGTCTGAACATAATCTTCTTAAGCGCAAGAATTGACCGTAAGGAAGGTTGTTGCGTAAATGATGAGGATGGCAGCTGTCATACCGTAACAACGTATTTCTGTCGGTCGGTTTGCGGTATATAGAAAATTCAAACCCCATGGGTTGTAGCATGATTGAAATGTCCAAGTAAGCTACTTGGTTCTTGTCAAAAGTATATGTGAACTTCAAATTATTGTCACAACCCTCCAACCATTCCATAAATACTGCAAATTCACCAAGCTCACCCTCCCATACTACCAGAATATCGTCGATGTATCGTCTCCATAATCTTATATGGTTTTTGTAGGGGTTGTCTTTCACGAATTTATCTTCAAAATTCCCCATATACAGATTGGCCACATCAGGCGCCATTGTGGCACCCATAGCCACCCCTTTCTTTTGGAGAAAAAATTCATTGTTAAACATGAAAAAGTTTTGTTCCAGGGCTATGCGTGCCAAATTAACTAAAAATCTAGATGGAATACGAGATGTCACTTCACTCAATTTTGCTGCAATAATTTCAATGGCCTCTTGTTGTGGAATATTCGTATAAAGCAAAACCACATCAATTGTAGCCAGCGCCAAACGATTATTGGGGAATAATTGCGCAGTCAAACAATCTAACTGACACATCAAATCAGACGAATCCCTAACATATGATGGGAGTTTATTCACCATCGGTGCCAAAAATTTGTCGACGAAGATAGATAGTGGTTCCAATAGTGAACCCCTGGTAGACACAATGGGTCTACCAGGGGGATTCACCAATGTCTTGTGAACCTTCGGCAGTATGTATAAGACAGGTATCTTTGGAAAATCAACTATCAAAAATCTCCTCTCACGAGACGTGATCCAAAATCTTGAAAAAGCCATTTCAACCAGACAATCAATATCTTTTTTCATTTCTCTGGTAGGATCTTCTAATAATCTAGAATAATAAACTGGATCATTCACCTGACGCATCACTTCAATCCGATATTTCTCTGCGTCCATTAAAACCACCGCCCCACCTTTATCGGCGGCCTTAATGACAATCGAAGAATCTTGTTTAAGTTCAATTAATGCGCTATGTTCAGACTCAGACATATTAGATTCATTTGTGAATACCAACTTTTGTAAATCACGTATCTCTTTCACCGCTAAATCTCTAAATGTGCTAATGGCTGGATCCATAATTCCTGGGGGGCACCATTTAGTTTTCGGAAAAACTATTGAGGAATCACTCTGCCACATATGATTGTTGAAATAAACTCTAAGCCAAAGTTGGCGAATGAATTTATACAAGTGTTTCTCTACCTCGAAAAGGTCAAATCTTACAGTCGGTACATACGATAATCCTTTCTCTAATACAGCTCTTTTATTATCACTCAACGTACAAGAAGATAAATTGATTACCGTTGACTCACTTAATCTTGATCCTGTTGCGAGCGCGTGACAGGGCGGGATCGAGTTTGCTGTTGGTTCGTTTTGGATCCTCGTCCCGCAAACTTGGAGTTTTTTTGCTCGTAAAACTTGACTCGTCTATTCTGTTTTCCATCATTGGAAGTTTTGCCATCTTCACCAGACGACTCAGAAGACGACGATGAACTCGAATTCTCAAAATTGCGTAATTTCTTATTCTGATTACGCTTGTAATTCGGTTGCATCCAATAATACACAGAGCCCTTGTGATAATCGCGTTCATCGCGTAAAAACTTTTCCATTTTGGTCTGTTTAATTTGTCCTGCCATAGCCTCTACTGCCTTCTCGGTTTCATCAAATTTGAGCTCAAATTCTTGAGCAGGCATTTCTTTCTTAACAGGTTCCATTAACTGTGCAATTTCGGTATTAATGCCATCTACTGTAATTTTAGTTTGTTCTATAATTGCCAACATCAAATCGAGCGAGCACTTGTTTAAGATATGATTCCATTTTTGCATAAACAGGGTGTCCTCAGTGTATAATAGGGGCTCTTTATTAACCCTTAACCCCCGGGGAATTCTTTGTACTCTGCAATATTCGATCAGTGTCTGTCCATGCATATCCATACGTGTTGCCTTCTTCTTCAAATTTAAAATCTGTGTCCAAATCTCTCCCTGTGCCAACCCTTCCACAGGTGTCGAGAAGAACGCTGGGGTCTGTAACACTTCTTGTAAATGAATATGAGAAAAGCTAAAAACATCCTGCCACATCGCTGCCATCTTAAAATGCTCCCAAACGATAGATAAATAATCAAATACTATGAAGCAACTACCTCTCCTGAATTAAACACAAACCAAGGAGAGAGGAGATTCAACTCACTTACCAAATCTAGACAACAAATATCAATAAACTTGTTATCCAACAATTGAATTCCCAACAAATGACAATATCATAAAGCTTGTTGCTCTAGTGTTGTAATCTGCAGCCTCTCACCACGCAATGGGTCGCAGGCTGTTATCAGCTTACAGAGCTTAATATAATATAATCATTTATTGTCATTTGTCCACCCACCAAATACCTTTATTCACTAACCAATCCTATAGACCTATTATAAATTACTGCAAATATAAACTATAACTGAACAGAAACGTTCTTTGAGAATCAAGTTCATCACAAATAAGAATACTTAGCCATAAATTTTTCATCGAGCAGCTGCATTGCTTTGCTCCGGTAGTACAGCACTGCCTTTCACATTCTCACACGTTTGATGATTTAACATTCGCTGCAATAGAAAAGCCTTTGCCTAAGAGTCGTGGAGGGGATTTTGACAGTTATTTGCTTCAAAGAGAGCAAAAATGGATCTACCATTTCAATACGGTTGATCCAGAAGGATTAAATAAAGACATTGATTGGTCAGTTTTTTAAAGAACTATGGTGGTTTAAGAGCGTAGAATTGTGGGCAATGTAGTTTATTGGGTATAGAGGATCCGGATTTCCGGTGGTTAACAAGGATGTGATGTGCTTAAATTCAGAGTGAGTACGATTGTAGAGACCGGCTAGGACGCTGAGGCGCCATTTTTGAATCTTTAGAGAGACCTGCAAATTCGGTCCGGGTAAGCGGAGCATATTTCCATATGTTGTAACAATGAATGAATGATGGTTCAGATTAGTTCATTGATTCAGTTTAGAAATTTGTCTGGGTGGTCTGTTGTGAGTGTTTTTAATTTATGACTTTTGTAATTTTTAGGATATGAATATGTTGGCCTGAGTCGAGATATCACAATTCCCCTGAAGAAGACTGATAGTTCAGTCGAAACATGTTGGGATGTACAAATTGAACAGCAAAGCAATGCAGCTGCTCGATGAAAAATTTATGGCTAAGTATTCTTATTTGTGATGAACTTGATTCTCAAAGAACGTTTCTGTTCAGTTATAGTTTATATTTGCAGTAATTTATAATAGGTCTATAGGATTGGTTAGTGAATAAAGGTATTTGGTGGGTGGACAAATGACAATAAATGATTATATTATATTAAGCTCTGTAAGCTGATAACAGCCTGCGACCCATTGCGTGGTGAGAGGCTGCAGATTACAACACTAGAGCAACAAGCTTTATGATATTGTCATTTGTTGGGAATTCAATTGTTGGATAACAAGTTTATTGATATTTACTCTCAAATCTTAAACATACAGGTCTTAGCGTGGGGAGGGGACCTGTCTGCTCTCTGGAGCTGCTTAACCCTTCTTACATGTATTTGTATATTTCTTTATTACATTATCATCCTCTGTTGTCTTTTGATATTGCTTGGCTTAGATTTCTGATATTGCTTGGCTTAGATAAGATCTTTATTCTTACTGGTTATCCTTAGTTGAGTTTGAATATTTTAAAATTTTAATTGGACCTTTCCTGCCATGCCCGCTTCCTCTCTCTCTCTTTCTGCTTTTCCTACTTTCCTATTGGTCCCTTGTCCCAAAGCAGCATGGGGCAGTTTACTGCATGATAACATTTACAGTTGGGAAATAGGTTCTTGCAAGCTAACAGCTAGTTCTGAATCCTGCTTCAAGCTCCTCAGAAGCATCACTTTTCACAATTAATTACTCTTCAGCTTCTATTACACCTGCAGTTGTTTCCCTCAGACTACTGGGCTTCTAGACAAAACTTATCACAGCTGTATCAGTCTCTTTAATCTGTGTGGCACTCTTGTTGTCTTCTCATTCACAGTGACTATTGAATTGTTCATCATTCTAATTAATGTTTTGGTAACAAGAACTGAATTTATCTGGTATCTGAAGCTGTGGAAAAGGTTTTCTGGCTGTCTAGGGACATAAGCTACAGATCATGCTCTAAGGACTGCACATTATCCCTGTAAATGAATGGTGAAATATTGTGATCTAAATTGTGTTTTATGTCCTGGATCAGTTGAGATTTTTCCTAGATCACAAGAAGCTTGCAAGTTCTACTTCAGTGGCAGATGAAGCATCACTAGCTGACTAATGATCCTTTTTACTCATCCAGGTTTGACAGTTAAGGTCCCTTTCTTTTGATGATGTTTCCTTTTTATTTTCTCTTCTATTATATGGCTTCTCTCCCAGGTTTGAGGACTAATGAAGGCTGTGAGGTTTCCTCAATTTTATTTTGCCAAATTATATTATTATATGGTTACATTTTTGTGTCTTTTTAATCTCAAGTCTGAATTTCCATAACAAGGTTTACTTGTCTATGTTAACTGAAATGTTAAAAAAAAAGAAGCCCCAAAATGTAAAAGACCTTACGAATGAAACAAAATGAAAAATAAGCATGCAAGCCCCTAATAATAGGAAGTAGTCACCCTATAGCAAGCCAAACAAATCACAGAAGGAATGTCTGTGTTTCCAAAAGAATGTCAAGTTGCATTGGCCTATGGTCAGTAAATGGTTTATTATGTAGTCACCTCTTTAGATTCCCCACTAATTAATATGTACTTTTTAAACAGGACATTATTTGTGAAGTAAAGAGAGCTGGTATAGTCCATTCATAAGAGCACTCTTTTGGGAAGCTGCCAGAATAGATTGTTCCTGCAATAGTATGTAAAGACTCCTTGAGCAGGGGTTCTCAACCTAGCCTTCGGGATACACCTAGTGAGTCGGATTTTCAGGACATCCACAATAAATATGCAAGAGAGAGATCTGCATGCACTGCCTCCACTGTATGCAAATCTATCTCAATCATATTCATTGTGGATATCCTGAAAACCTGGCTGGGTTGAGAACCACTGCCCTAGAGTTTTCTGGAAGGAGTTTGGTTATGCAGTAGTGGATAAAGGGAGCTGCTTTTTTCTCTCTTCCCTTGCAGTGAACTCTAGGAGGCACACAGACAGCACAGTTGCTTTTGTGTGTAAGAGGAGTAACTGCAGGCCCAAAGGAAGGGGTCTGTGGTTTCTCTCTCTCACTCTCTTTGTAGAGCAAGGGAGTGGAAATCTCTAAGGTCCTAAAGTAGTGGACAGGAGAAACAGTTGAGTGTTTCCGAGTGTTCTGGAACATCGCTCTCACTCACAGACGTTCGCAGGGAAAGAGAAACTCCTATTTTATTATTATTTTTTTTTTACTCAAGTGAGTTCTTTAAAGAGGAGAAGTTTTTCATAATGATTTTTTTCAGACAGTGGGACCTGGTACCAGTAAGATGCTACATAATTTAGAAAGGAGTCAGCATCAACTAATTTCAGTAGAGGAAAAGAAGAAGCAGTTGTTTCTATCCGGTATGCAATTGAAGGAGAAGGGAGGAAAGGAAATTGTCTTACTACTAAGCAATACAGCCATCGGATTGCCAGATACCAAGAGGAGTCCTAAAAAGCCTAGGAAATCCCAGAGCCTCTCTTTAGGTAACCCTGCAATCCAGAAGCAGGGGATTCCTGAGAATGTGTGACTTGTGCCTCTGTTAAATGGAAGTAAATGTACTCTTTGACACAATGCACTACCAACGACATTTTATTTTAGTAAAGTTATCATTGGAGCACCATCCAGAATGGATTGCATTTGTACAAGTCCAAACTGGTGAAACCCCAAGGGCTGAGAACTGTATCTTCTCCCCTACTCAGGACTGAACCTGCACCCTGCAATATGGGAGAAGGCAACAACTAATTCGAATATTTATTTACTTTTTTAGCATCTGTGGGCCAATAGAAAGGTTGATATAGTAAAGTACTTACTATTTAGTAACATAGTAAATGATAGCAGATAAAGATCATAATAAGAACATAAGAGGTTGCCATACTGGGTCAGACTGAGGATCCATCAAGCCCAGCATCCTGTTTCCAACAGTGGCCAATCCAGGTTACAAGTATATGGCAATTACCCAAACATTAGAGCCCATGCCACGAATGCCAGTAATAGCATTGGCTATTCCCTAAGTCAACTTGAGTAATAGCAGTTAATAGACTTCTCTAGGAACTTATCCAAACCTTTTTTAAAGCCAGCTACACTAATTGCCCTAACCACATCCTCTGGCAACAAATTCCAGAGCTTAATTGTGCGTTGAGTGAAAAATACTTTTTTCTGATTTGTTTTAAATGTGCCACTTGCCAACTTCATGGAATGCTCCATAGTTCTTTTATTATCCGAAAGAGAAAGTAACCGATTGACATTTACCTGTTCTAATCTTCTCTTGATTTTATAGACCTCTATCATATCCCTCTTCAGTCATCTCTTCTCCAAGCTGAATAGCCCTAACCTCTTTAGCCCTTCCTCATAGGGGAGCTGTTCCATCCCCTTTATCATTTTGGTTGTCCTTCTCTGTACCTTCTCCAGTGCAACTATATCTTTTTTGATATTTGCGACCAGAATTGAATACAATACTCAAGGTGTGTCTCACCATGGAATGATACAGAGATATTAAGACATTTTCCGTTTTTTTCACCATTCCCTTATAATTCCTAACATTCTGTTTGCTTTTTTGACCACCCTAGCACACTGAGCTGACGATTTCAGTGTCTTATCCACTATGATGCCTAGATTTTTTTCCTGGATGGTAGTTTCTATTAATGGAATCTAACATTGTGTAACTACCGCATAGGCTATTTTTCCCTTTATGCATCAGCTTGCACTTGTCCACATTAAATTTCATCTGCCATTTGGACACCCAATTTTTCAGTCTTGCAAGGTCCTTCCTGCAATGTATCACAA
The DNA here is from genome assembly GCF_901001135.1 of Rhinatrema bivittatum. Classification (NCBI taxonomy): domain Eukaryota; kingdom Metazoa; phylum Chordata; class Amphibia; order Gymnophiona; family Rhinatrematidae; genus Rhinatrema; species Rhinatrema bivittatum. Next base: position 298,437 of record NW_021820521.1, on the reverse strand, counting down.
TCCGCATGTGATTTAACTACTCTGAATAATTTTGTGTCATCTGCAAATTTGATTACCTCACTTGTTGTTTCACTTTCCAGATCATTTATAGATATATTAAAAAGCACCGGTCCAAGTATGGATCCCCGAGGCACGCCACTGTTTACCTTTTTCCATTGAGAAAACTGACCATTTAATCCTACTCTCTGTTTTTTGTCTTTTAGTCAGTTTGCAATCCACGAAAGGACATCGCCTCCTATCCCATGACTTTTTAGTTTTCTTAAAAGCCTCTCATGAGGGACTTTGTCAAACACCTTCTGAAAATCCAAATACACTACATCTACTGGTTCACCTTTATCCATGTTTATTAACCCCTTCAAAAAAATGTAGCATATTTGTGAGGCAAGACTTCCCTTGGGTAAATCCATGCTGACTGTTCCATTAAACCATGTCTTTCTATATGCTCTGTGATTTTGATCTTTAGAATAATTTCCACTATTTTTCCAGACACTGAATAGGAGTGTGTACAATTAGAGTCCTTTAAATTTATAGCTGTATTCACTATTAAACTGGTAGTGACCTACAAGGGGATAATTAAACTCTCAATAATGGCTGGTATAATAGTGTGATTTAGAAAAGAGCCTGATTGATTTTTAATGAGAAAGTATCTCTTGCCTATAAATCAAATGATGAGCTAGGGGTGGGTGGGAGGGAAAGAAGTCACTTAAATTAACTCCCTCTGGCTTGGTTATTATCTCAGACATACACAAACTCTAAAGAACATAGCCCACTATTTCACTTCTCCCCAAACCTTTTACATCCTAAGATTTCTCAAGGCAATACTTACCAATCCTCTTCAGCCCCCAACAAGATGATTTTCTCTCAGTGGATTTGAGTGGTTTCAGTTAAGCATAACGCTTCCGGTCCTCTTCTACTGCAAGGAAGTGCATGCCAAATTCAAACCACTCAACGTTCTGGAAGCCGGGACTGTTGGAATTCAAAGCCTGGATCGCTCGCTCTGACCTCTGGAGTCCTCTCCTGGGGGCTGCTGGGAACAGTATGCAAATGAACCTTCTGATCCTTTTCTACTGCAAGGGGTGCCAAGCCTCTGGAAGCTGGGGCTGTGGAGTTCGAAGCCTGGATCACTCGCTCTGACTTCTGGTGTCCTCTCCTGGGGGCTGCTGGGAACAGTACACAGATGAGCCTTCCGGTCCTCTTCTACTGTAAGGGCCATTCAGTCCATCCAGTTGAGATTCATTCACTCTTCCTCAGCTTGGGCCTTCCGGCTTGTGACTTAGAAAAAATTCCAGCCAGCTACAAAAGCTGGAGGTAGAATATAGCCCTATACAAATAACAGATTATTATTATTAATAATAATAATCTGTTCTTTGCAAACTGTATGACTAAGCAAAATAAAAATAGGGGTTGATTTTAATTGATTATAACAGGCGCGCTTCAGCGTGCGCATGTTATAAAATACAGATCCCGCGCACTCATGTGTGCTTGATTTTCATGTCTGCGTGCGCATGCGCCGGTGGGTGGCCTGCTCCGCTCGCATGGGGGGCATTTAAAAAAAATACGCGTGGTGGCCGGCTTCTGGCACGTGCTTCCCCAGGATAGCATCAAATGGCGCTGTCCCGACCCGACCCCGCCCTGTCCAGATCACGCCCTCCCAGCCCGTTCCTTTCTCGAGCCCGGCACTTCAGCACATAACAGGGGTTACGCTCGTGGCTGGACCCTTCAGAAAATACGCACGTAACCCCCAAATTTTATGCGCATGTGCGTTTTAAAATCAGGCCGATAGGTTGTATGATACATTTTTCTAGAGTAACAGAAAAGACATGAGTGCAGCCCTTCTATTTTTCATTTAAAAATGGGCCAGTTTCAACCATAAACCATTTTGTATTACAGCATAAAGATCAGCATGGATGTGAATCCATCACATCTAGTGCACAACTTTTAAATATATTGTATTAGTTACTAGCTTTATCTGCCGCCATGATTAGTTGTATGGTATTTACTTATATTATCCATGCTTTTCTTTTGTTTAGGTTATGCCCATTTCCAGAGGAATCTCACTATCAACATGACTTTGACTTTTTGACTCTTGAGCTAAGCCACAGGGATGTCAAAAGAGCAACTAACAACGTGCAAACAACATATCAGGAAGCGTTTTCTCTGTCATTTTATAAATTTGGTAAGTATCATATGCTGAAAAAATGCCCAGCTATTTAAGAGAGCCAAAAGAAAACACTTCTTTTGCTGAAATCTTCCACTTGATATTTCATTTATTTACTTTTATTACTCCCCTTTAAATCAAAGGATATCAAAGTGAGCTACATAATTTAGGTATTTAAAATCACAATTTACAAAATCAATCCAAACACACAATAAACATCCCCTCCATAAGCTACCCTGCCCAAAAAAAAGACACACAGAGTTAATAGCTAGGTGTGATGACTGGTGTGGACGTAAACCCTTAGTGCTATGGCGTAATTGATGCTGCCTCTTAGGTGACGCTATGAGGCCTATGCCACCAGGTGATGAACGGGCCCTGAAGCGGGACATTCTGAAGCTTCACCTGTACCAGCCGCCTCCCCTGCAGGTTAAGCCCTTGGGTTCTGGTGGCCAGCAGGACTTAGGTGGGTCCCTAGGGCGGTAGAGAGACAAGGGTCCCAGGGCCAGCCAGGGTCAATGAGGGCAGCAGACTGGTGATACCGGAGATAGGTTAAGGGTCAGGGCAAGGGGCAAAGTCAGGTCCAATGCAAGAGGTCAGGTACAGGCGTCAGGCAAGTGTGGTCAGGTCCAAAGTATGAAGTCAGGCCATGGGTGGATGAGGACTCTTGAAGACACTGGCTGAAACTAGAACTAAGCCAAACAAAAATACACAAAAAAAAAAAAACAACTAATGAATTTTTTGGCTGCACACCCCTATCAGTCAACTTTTAACTTTCTTCTTATACCCATATAATTCCACTCCTTTCTTAAGTCTTGTGGGATAATATTCCACAAAGCAGGGGCTGCAAAGCTGAAGGCTTTGCGCCTTCAGATGTCAAGCGTACTGATGACATTGAAAGCAGCGCTAGGAGACTTAGCTGCTCAGAACAGAGCTCCCCAGCAGGGGTGTGAGGGACTATTTCTGCACAAGCACTAACATGATGGCAGAAAAATACTATATGGCCCATTAAGTCTGTCCATCCATCCAATTAATTTAACATTATAATTCCCATCACTTACTTTGAGATCCCCTGTATTTATCCCATGCTTTCTTGAATTCAGATACTGTTTTTTGTCTCCACCCCCTCCGCTGGGAGGCTATTCCACACATCCACCACCCTCTCTGTAAAGAAACATTTCTGAAGATTACACCTGAGTCTACCCACATCTCATGACTCCTCGTTCTAGAGCCTCCTTTCCATTGAAGAAGACCCACCTCCTGTGCATGGAAACCTTTGAGATATTTGAATATCGCTATCATATCTCACCTTTCCTCTAGGGTATGATGTTTGGATCGTTTAGTCTATCCCCATGTACTTTAGAACGAAGACTACTGACCATTTTTGGATTTCTGGACAAACTCCATCCTGTTTAAATCCTTGTGATGGTGCAGTCTCCAAAATTGTACACAGTACTCCAAGTGGGATCTAGTCAGGGACCTAGATAGGGGCAATATCAACTTCCTTTTTCTGCTGACCATTCCTCTTCCTATGCAGCCAAGCAACTTTCTGGCTTTTACCATCGCTTTATCCATCTGTTTGGCCATCTTTGTGCTTAGAAGATTTCACCTCCAATACTGTACCTTTCCTTTGCTTTTATGCAACCTAAATGCATTACTCTGCATTTTTTAGTATTAAATTTTAGCTCCCAGACCTTGGACCATATGCCTCAAGATTCACTACATCCCTCTCCACATGTTTTCCTCACCTTCCTGACTGTCCACACTGTTACAAATTTTGAACTCATCAGCAAAAAGACAATCCTTCTGTTATGTTGTTCACATAAATGTCAAAAAGAACAGGTCCAAGGACCGATCCCTGAGGCACACCACCAGTTACAACCCCCTCGTTAGAGAAAACTCTATTTACCACTAACCTTCGTCTCCTCCCTCTCAGTCATTTCTGACCCAGTGAGTCATTCTAGGTTCCATACCAAGAATGCTTAATTGTTTATAAGTCTTTTCTGTGGAACCATGTCAAAGGCCTTGCTGAAATCCTAGTACACTACATCTAACACTCCCCTAATCAAAGTCTCTGGACACCCAATCAAAGAAATTGATCCGATTTACCCCTGGTAAAACCATGCTGCCTCGGATCTTGCAATCCATTGGATTCCATAAATTGCACTCTCCTCTGTTTTAGCAGCGATTCCATTAGTTTGCTCATTATATAGGTCAGACAAACCAGTCTGTTGTTCCCAGCTTCCTCCTTACTTCCACTTTTATGAATAGGAACCATATCTGCCCTTTCCAATCCTCCAGGATTACTACAGATTCTAAAGAAGCATTGAAAAGGTCAGCCAGTGGAGCTGCGAGGACATCTCTAAGTTCCCTTAGTACCCTCAGATGTATCCCCATCCAGCCTCATTGCCATATCTACTTTAAGTTTAGTTAGCTCCTCACGAGCACACTGTCCCGAAAATTGATTGAGGTTTATCTCATTTCCAATCTTATTTGTTTTATGTGGCCCTGCTCTAATCCCTTCCATAGCGAACACCAAACACAAATATTTAAGTCGTTTTGCTTTTTCCTCATTAGCCTCTACATATGAGGCATATGTAGAGGCTAATGAGGAAAAAGCAAAACCTTTGCCTTTGCGTCTCACAATGCCACTTTTGCACATCCTTCTATCACTGACATATCTTTAAAAAAAAAAAGTCTTGTCCCCCTGTTTTACCATGTTTGCTATGTTTCTTCTAATTGAATTTTTGCATTCCTGACTACTGTCCCAGCTTCTCAGTTTTTCCAGATATTGTCCCCTGTCTTCCTCTTTCTGCAATCTCTCTGGTAGTTTATGAATGCTAACCTTTTCTCCCTTACCTTTTCAGCTACTTATTTAGAAAATCATAATGGCTACTTTTTCCTCTTTAATCTTTTTGTTAGGAAAATAAAGTAGTTATCCTTATGAGATCTCCTTTTAGTTTTGCCCACTGCCCTTCTACTTCCCCTAGATTTTCCCATCCAGATAATGACTCCTTGAGGTACTCCCCCATTTTGAGAAAGTTAGTTTTCCTGAAGTCTAGGACTCTTGCCTTTGAATGAACCTTCATCTCTTGCATTCTAATATTGAACTACACCATCCAGTGATCAGTGGATCCCAGATAATCATCGACTACAACATCAGAAATACTGTCTCATTTGGTAAACGAACCTGGTAAGCACCAGGTCCAGTATCGGCTCCTCCCATGTGGGTTCCATTACCAGCTGACAGAACAATGCTCCTTGCAGAGAATCTAAGATCTTCCTGCTTCTAGAAGATTCTGCAGCTTGGATATCCCAATTAACATCTGGCAGGTTGAAATCCCCTAGCAGTTGCACCTCCACTTTCACAGCAATCCTGTGAATATTCTCCATTAAATCTTTATACATCTCTTCTATCTGTGATGGAGGTCTGTATATTAAACCAATATAAATAGATGCTCCATTCCCTCTTTCCGGATTAACCCACAGTGCCTCCTCCTCAGCTTATAAACCCAGCAATTCTGTTGCTTTAATATTGTTCTTTATATATAATGCCATGCCTCCTCCCTAAGGGGTAGATTTTCAAAGGGTTACGCGCTTAACCCCCGAAACCTGCCCCTGCGCGCACCGAACCTATCTTGCATAGGCTCAGTGGTGTGCGCAAGCCCCGGGACGCACATATGTCCCGGGGCTTTGAAAAATGGGTGTTCTGGGGGCGTGGGCCGAGGCCTCCTCCGTTGTGGCCCTGCCGAGGGATGGTGCGCCGGCAGCCAGCCGGCACGCGCAAGTTACACCTGCCCAGAAGCATGCGTAACTTAGACGATAAAGGTCAGGGGGGGTTTTAGATGGGGCGGGGGAGGCGGAAGGAAAGTTCCCTCCGAGGCCGGTCTGATTTCGGAGTGGCCTCGGAGGGAATGGAGGAAGGCTACGTGGTTTGGCGCGCAGAAGTTGCGCAATTGTGCACCCCCTTGCGTGCGCCAACCCTGAGTTTTATAACATGCGCGCGGCTGAACGCGCATGTTATAAAATCGGGCGTAGATTTGTTCACACTGGGTTGCGCGAACAAATCTACGCCCGCGCGTATGTCTGAAAATCTACGCCTAACTTTCTACCTGGTCCTTCCTGAATAGATTGTAGTTCGGTATAACCAGGGACAGATTTATTTAGGATTTTTGCGAGCATAGGCACTGTTGGTGCTGTCACCCGTCATCCCCCCTCTTCCCTCCCACCTTCAAGGTTGGACAACAGTTTCCTGTGGCAGCAATTTAAAAATTCTGAAGCAAATTGGAAAACATTTTCATTTTTTATATTACATTATGAAACTTAAGTAGTTTTACATTATTTATTAGTATAATCTATATTATGTTTAGTGGCAGGCAGCAAATCTTCAGCCAGTCTGCTGCCCCTGGTATAGTCCTAGTGTGCCTATTGACAAATCCAGGCCTGGGTATAACTATATCTCAGTCAGTCGAAGAAGTTTGAATTTCAAATGGGACTCTGCTGGATGCCAATGCAACTGGAACAATATAGGGATGACCTAAGTCCTCTTGTGCCCAAAAGGTCAATCTAGAACAGTAAAGAGCAATAGGCAAATGCAACAAGACTTGCAATTAAATTAGGTTTCAATGGCCCTGCTGTTTGTGATGGAAACCACACAACTTAAACATACCTTACCATAAAGAACTGCCAAAGACTGTTGAAAACGTAAACAAGCAAAATTATATCAAGATTTATTTATTTAAAAACATTTGTGACCTGGTAACTAGAGTTCGACTCCTCTCCTTCTTATTAGTTTTTTTCTTAATAGATTAAGTGCTTTCTCCCACCATGATTATTGGAACCAGGATTATACAGATATTGATTTTTCTTTATATGTAATAGTGTTTGTTTTGAAAATCATTTCTTGCTCTGAATTTCCTTTTCCCCCCCTCATTTTCTTATGTAATATATTGAAAATTAATAAAGATACTTTTTTTTTTAATTATATCACCTGCCACACCAAGGATCATGGTGACTTACAGTAAAAGCATTCATAATAAAGGAGATACACAAGTTAAAAATGAGAGACAAAATACAAAACAAAATATTCTGTAGCCTGACATAATTCACTCTGCCATAACGGGAAAACATCCAGGATCACCCTTCAGTTCTCGGGTCCAACCTCTCACGTTCTTACACCAATTAACAGAAACACTAGAAACCATTTGGAGGTCAAAAGGCCGCAACTTTATTGTATACAGTACCGAGCTCACTAATATCAGCATCGTTTATAACAACTGAACAGTCCCTAATCAGCCCTGGTAGCTTAACTGCCACAGCACAACAAGTTAAACTACACCCAAGTCACCAGACCTGTAAGACCATTGATCCCGTCACAGCCAGCTAGAAGCCCTACTGTCTTTGGTCTGAACCCAGTCCTGCAACACATCACATCTCAAATCCTCTTAGTTTCTCAGTATATGCTTGAGTATCCCCTGCTGCAACAACCTAAACACATAACAAAGAATAACAATCGGGCTAATGCAGTAAAGTGCACTCAGGCTGAGCGCACTGTTAGCCCGTGTTTGGCCAAGCGTTTTCGACGCGCTATTTTTACCCCTTATTCAGTAAGGGATAATAGCAGTGGAAAATGCATGGCCAACCCCCCCCCCCCCCCCCCCGAAACTAATAGTGCCTGCAACATGCAAATGCATGTTGATGGGCCTATTAGTCATTCCCGCACGATACAGAAAGTAAAATGTGCAGTGAAGCCGCATCTTTTACTCTCAGAAATTAACTCCTGCCGAAGGCAGGCGTTAATTTCAGCCGGTACCGGGAAAGTGTACAGAAAAGCAGAAAAAACTGCTTTTCGGTACACCCTCCAACTTAATATCATAGCGATATTAAGTCGGAGGCCCCCAAAATAAAAAAAAAATCAGAAATTAAAAATCTGCCCGCAGGTTGGAAGATGGACGCTCAATTTTGCCGGTGTCCGTTTTCCGAACCCGTGGCTGTCAGCAGGTTTGAGAACAGACGCCAGCAAAATTGAGCATCGGCTGTCAAACCCGCTGACAGCCACCGCTTCTGTCAAAAAGTAGGCGCTAGGGATGCGCTAGTGTCCCTAGCTCCTCCTTTTACCGCGGGCCCTCATTTACATATTTTTTTTTTCTGAATCGCGTGCCCAGGAGAGTGGCCTGGGCGCGCGCCGGGAGAGCAGGCGCTCACCGGCTCTCCCGTGGGTTTTTCTGTATCGGTCCGAATGTAAAAAACAAACATCAGAGAAAGGGAGGGTGGATGGGAGAAAGTTCACAGTGGCAAAACCAAAGCTACCGTCCTATTTGCTCCGAGCCAGTCCTCGTGGAAATTTAAAACAGTCCCCATTGGGCTGGGCCAACCACAGCTTATGTGCTGTTGCCCACAGGGGCCATACAAATCCTCCAATTACCACCCTGGAAGTTCCTCTCTCCTCCTCAAAGACCTGGCGGACACCAGGGATTGGTCTTGCTGGGCCTGAAGGGAAGGAGGAGGAGGAGCAGCAGCGCCTTTCCAGTTGTCCTGGGGCCCATGTGATCTTAGGCAGCGCAGGACCCGCCCACGCTGCTGTTCCATAAAAATCGTCCTCCTGGCCTCCTTTCCAAAAGTCCAGTCATAAAAGTAAAAGATGTTTAATGATTAGTTTGAAAGAGTTTGTAGGCTCTTTTTAAATTCCTTAGCGTCAGATATTAATTGAAGTTGTTCAGGCATTGAATTCCACAACAAGGAACTAGCCACTGATATCGCACGCTCATGAAGCTCACCCAGATGTGCCTGGTGCACTGTCAGAATGACAATTAGGCCCTTGTTGGCCGATCTTAAAGATTGCTGTGGAGTGTAAACGTGTAAATTAGAGCCTAGCCAAAGCACCCTTATCTGAAATAATTTTATGGATCAATACTAGCATTTTATATTGAATTATGTAGCTTAAGGGCAACCAGCAAAGCATATAAAGGATTTGAGTAATACAATCATATCTGGAACATCTAGTCAAAACTCAGGCAGCAGAATTTTGCAAAAGCTGAAGGGCTCTCAGTGTGCTATCAGGAAGTCCTAGTATCAGGGAATTACAGTAATCTGTCCCCGAGAACAGTAAATGCTGTAGCATAGTTCTACAGTTAGAAATCTTTAGTAAAGGTTTTAGTCTCCTTAGCATACACAGTTTACAAAATTAGAACATAAGAAGTTGCCATACTGGGTCAGACCAAGAGTCCATCAAACACAGCATCCTGTTTCCAACAGTGGCCAATCCAGGTTACAACAGTGCTGCAGCAGTCAAAAAAGCAAACAATGTTAGGAATTATTAGGAAGGGAATGGTGTATAAAATGGAAAATGTCTTAATGCCTCTCTATCGCTCTATGGTGAGACCGCACCTTGAGTACTGGGTACAATTCTGGTCGCCGCATCTCAAAAAAGATATAGTTGGACTGGAGAAAGTGCAGAGAAGGGCAATCAAAATGATAAGGGGCATGGAACAGCTGCCTAATAATGAAATGCTAAAGAGGTTAGGGTTGTTCAGTTTAGAGAAGAGATGACTAAGATGGGATATGATAGAGGTCTACAAAATCAAGAAAGGACTTGAACAAGTTAATGTAAATCAGTTATGTACCCTGTCAGATAATAGAAGGTCTAGGGAGCACTCCATGAAGTTAGCAAGCAGCTCATTTAAAATGAATCAAAAAAAATTCTCTCCCTCAGTGCATAGTTAAGCTCTACATTTCATTGCCAAAGGATGTGGTTACGGCAGTTATTGTAACTGGGTTTAAAAGGTTTGGATAAATTCCTAGGGGAAAAATCCATAAACTGCTAATAATTAATAAGCAACAGTAGCTTGAGATTTATTTAATGTTTGGATACTTGCCAGGTAACTTATGTTCAACATGGACAATTTGAAATTTGCCTTTAAAACCTATAATTATGAGGGCCATAATGATAGTCCCCCTAGAGCTTGCAGTCCCATAAGCGACTGCAAGTTTGCTTTCAAAGGGAAACTCATGCCAGCATGCACAACACACATGCAAAGTACTGCCATACTTTGCACCTGCATCAGAGCAGGTGTAAATAAATAAGCGCTGTAAAATACACATAGAGATTAGATTATGCAATCTCCAAGTATACTTTGCCCCTACCCTCGATTTGTCCTTGCCCCTATTTTTATGTGCGTAAAAGTATCTGGAGTGAGGAGAATCATCACAATGAGTTTACCCATAAAAAAACACTTTGATTATTAGCTCCTATGGTGGAAAGTTTGTAACTGGCCGCATTTGTTTAAAGGCTGCAGTTGTCAAACGTTTACCTGTAAACTTTCCTCCAGTTTTCAAAGGGAAAAGCAACACATGTGCTTTCCCTTTGAAAATTATTCCACCAAAACTACCTGTGCATATTTATACCCACTAATATACATACATAAAGGTGAATTTTAAAAGCCCGATGCACACATCAATTAGAGGATGCATGAATATATTGGGGTGGCACGCGCACTGAGCAGATTTTAAAAGCTGCCGGGATATATGCGTGGATGCTGCTGTGTGCACAATTAAAAAGTTTCCAAAAAGGGATGGGGCATGGTGCAGGCATGGCATGGGCGTTCTGGGATTTTACCATTAAATTTGCGCGTAAATACTTACGCACACTGGCGTGCACTGGGGTCCCCTGCTGCATAACTTTACTTCTGCTATGGATGACATGTAAGCTGTTAAACAAAAAATTCTAGGCAGATCAACACCCTTTAAAGGTTTGGGCTATCAGGGGAGAAGGGAGGCTATTAAACTAGGAGAATTTGGAAATCCTATCACTTAACTGAGCGAACTAGGAATGAACTAGGAAAATGGCCAATAGTGTCGGTGCATGTGGCTTTGAAAATCCCCTCACTTGCATGGGTAGAAGTAGCATTTGCGCACACAGGCACATCTCCACTTAAAATTGTGCATGGTCAACTTATTTTATAACATGCACTCATATACGCACGAATGTTATAAAATGACTGCATCCCTGGGTGTGGGCCGACGAATGCATATATATGTGCGCTGGTTTAAAAGTTACCAGCAGTTTTTTTCAGGGAAATACGAGCATTCTTTTGAAAATGTAAAACTTGAGCATAACACAACCCTGTCCTTAAAAACACATTTGAAGTACACGTATACAGGCCCTATGTACATACTATTACCCGTATATTGGGTGGGCAATTTTGTAAAAGCCCAGTTCTGTGGGTATAGCATTATTTTAACCTAAAGAAATGACTGTGAAAATTACTCTCTATATGGATAATTTTGACAGCTGTTTACACGGGAGTTGTGCACATAGGAGTGTGTATATAACCTAATATTGTGCATACAATTATTCACACAGAAAAGGTTTTTCAGGGGATGCAGTTTGGATTTGCACACATACTTTTGATTTAAAAAAAAAATGTGTGTAAATCCAAATCCCAAATTAAGCTCTGAAAAGAGCTGATGTAATTTTGTGTGGTTGGATTTCTGTATGTTATTTTGGATAATTTTCAAAACGAACTGAGGTGCATAAGTTTGCTTTGAAAATTACCAAGGTCCATCAAGCCCAGTACCCTGTATCTGACAGTGGCCAGTCTGGGTCGCAACTTCCCAGCAGATCCCCAATAGTTGATCTATTTCTTGTATCTCACTCCCAGAGATAAGTGATGGCTTTCCTAAGTCAGCCTGGCTAATAACTATTTATGGACTTTTCCTTCAGGAACTTGCCCAATCCTCTTTTGAAACCCACTAAGCTAGTTGTTTTGACAACATCCTCTGGAAACAGAAAGCAGAGTTGCTTACCTGTAATAAATGTTCTCTGAGGATAGCAGGATGTTAGTCCTCGCACATGGGTGACATCATCAGATAGAGCCCGATGCCGGAAAACTTAATGTCAAAGTTTCTAGAAACTTTGACTAGGCACATCGAGTATGCCCAGCAAGCTCTATACCACACGTTCACGTGGGTCCTTCTTCAGTCTCATAGAATTATGATAAAATGAAAAATAGGAGAAACCCAACTCTGCGGGGTGGTGGGTGGGTTTCCTGAGGACTAACATCATGCTGTCCTCGGAGGATGCCTGTTACAGGGTAAGCAACTCTGCTTTCTCCAAGGACCAGCAGGATGGTATCCTCATACATGGGTGAATCCCTAGCTGCAGGCTGCTCCCTAACACAAAAGGGGACCAACAGACACCCAATCAGGTGCCAACGGGCACAACAACAATGGTGCTGTTGGTAACAAAGGGGGAGACAGCATAAAACCAAGATTGGGAGAGTTGGGTTCTACACCTCAAACAGGTTTCAGAGAACAGATTGGCCAAACCTACTGTTGCGTCAGTCATCCCTATCCAGAAAGTAATGGGATGTGAATATGTGGAGCGAACGCCACATTGCAGCCTTGCAGATCTTTCAAGTGGGCCAACAACGCTGCCATGGCTCTGACAGAATAAACCTTGACATGACCCTCAAGATGCAGTCCCACCTGGGCATAACAGAAGGAGATGCAATCTGCTAGCCAATCGGATAATGTCTGTTTGGCAACGGCAATGCCCAACCTATTCTTGGCAAAAAAAATAAAAAGTTGGATAGACTGTCTATGGGCTTCTGTCTACTCCAGATAGAAGGCTATGGCTCACTTGCAGTCCAAACTGTACAGTGCTCGTTTGCCTTGGTGCGAATGGGTCTTGGGAAAGAATGTTGGCAGGACAATTGACTGGTTAAGATGGAAGTCATCACCACCTTAGGCAGGAGCATAGAGTGTGTAAGCAAGACCACCCTGTCATGATAAAACAGTGTAAGGTGGATAAGTCACTAAGGCCTGGAGCTTGTGGACCATGCACGCTGAAGTGACCGCCACCAAAAATATGACCTTCCAGGTCAGGTACTTCAGGTCACAGGAGTACAGCGGCTCAAAAAAGAGCTGTCATCAGCTGAGCTAACACCACGCTGAGGTCCCAAAACAAGCAGGAGACCTTAGGGGAGGCTTCAATTGAAACAGGCCCCACATGAATCGTACAACTATAGGCTGTACAGAGATGGGCATACCATCTACACCGTGGTGGTGTGCACCAATTGCACTAAGATGAACTCTAACAGAGTTGGGTTTTAAGCCAGCCTCCGAAAGGTGTAGAAAGTACTCGAGCAGTTTTTGTGTGGGGCAGGAGAACGAATCTAGGGCCATCTGCTCACACCACACAGAAAACCTCCTCCACTTCAGTCCATAGGACCTTTTAGTGCCACCAGGACCCAAGACACATTCTCAGAAAGATCAGAATTAATCTCTCAACATCTGGGCTGTGAGCTGTAAACTAAAGCCTGGATCTTCAAGTAAACTATCATTTAGCCTCCAGTATTGTTGACCCTTGTCATACTGAGAAATATTAAGCATCATCCTAATAGGGGCATGATCTGACCACATGATAGGTTCGATAGTTGGTCTGGATATCATGTTGATACATCCCTTGTCCACAAAAAATAGATCCAATCATGAGTGTGATTGGTGTGCTCTGGAGAAGAAAGTGCAACTTTTGGACTTGGGGTATCAATTCCTCCAAGTGTCTAATAATCCAAATCTAGAAATACAGGCTTTAAGTTTTTTAAGGTCATTTCCCGACGTAGGAATATGGGCAGAGGAATTGTCTAAATAGGGATTAATGGTCAGGTTAAAATCCCCCCCCCAAGAATGAGGTGGCCCTCTGCAGTGTCAGCTATAAATTGGGATAGTTTCTCAAAAAATGAGCCCTGGTTAGAGTTCAGGGCATATATGTTTACTAAGGTGTATTTCTCGCCCCCTATAGAGATGATTAGAAAGAGGTAGCATCCTTCTGGGTCGGGAATGCGTGCCACCTGCTCATAGATAATATCTTTCCCTATTAAGATTCCAACCCCAGAATATTTCTGTGCTTTAGAACACGCAACCCAATACTGCGACGGGTATAAATTGTTTTTTAATAGACATTCGTAGCATCTCTTGAGGTGTGTCTCCTGGACAAAGGCTACAGCTATCTGATGTTGCTTCAAATCTGCAAATAATTGGTGATGCTTTAAGGGGGTATTCAATCCCTTAACATTAAGGGAAAAAAGTTTAGAGCCGTCATGTATGAATGCAGCTGGGGGTTAAGCAAGGAATCAACAAAGATATTTCCTTGTATGGCATAAGCCTTGACCAGAAGACAATCACCACCAGAGGTCAGATCTATGAAGTGTGACACATTATTGAAGTATCTTAAGTGCGTTCCGCTAAACGTTATCCCATATAACTTTATACCATAAACAACCCCATCAAATTCCCTCATGATTACCCACACCCTCTCAGTATAGCCCCAGTGCTGAGGCAATACTGCATTGTTTAAGGAGGAAACAGTCATCCCCATACACATGAGGCCGTCCCAACAACATGTAAAAATAGAGCTATAAAAATTATCAGAATATGATACTTCCTGAACATTATAACTATAAACTAAACCTATCGAAGGCATCACCAACAAAAAGGCAGGAGCGAGAGCTGATTCCAAAATATGATAACGTGTCCTGGCTCCCAGTCCAAACCAGAAAGAATAAACTTGATCTAGAACCTTAATCCAGAAGTGGTGAAGCAAGGTATAAGTCCGGCAGGTGCTCATGTATGGTACAGGGCAAGCTCTCGTTTTCTGGATTGCGCCTAATTCTTCGGCCACCCTTAGTGACGCACTGCCATCACGGTGGGTCCTCCCTCCGTTTAGTGGTTTTCATAGTGGGTTGCGGTATCTCAAATCCCGGGTATCCAGCTTCGTTCATTATGCGATTTGCATCCAGCAGCGTTTTGACTCTGTGAGATTCCCCCTTTAGAGAAAAACTTAGCCTAAATGGGAAGAGCCATCTATATCTCACATTATCCTTGTGTAGAGCTTCTGTAATACTCTTCATTTCCTGTCGCTTTCGAATAGTGACTGGGGACAGGTCTGTAAAAATCATAGCCAAGAAGCTTGTTTCCTCACAATCATTGCTAGTTGATCCTTAATGGCAAAGTCATGGTAGCATGCGATGATATCGCGAGGTTTATTGCTTAATCTAGGCCCCAGGGCTCTATGTGCTCGATCAATTTTAACTACCTGTGGGCTCTCTACCCTTGCCAAGTCCTGTGCTTCCAGCAGAAGCATGGCACTGATCTGTGTTACCACTTCTGTGCAGTTTTGGTGATCCAGAGTCTCAGGTATACCCCGGAAACGTAAGTTATGGCGTCGAGAGCGATTTTCAAGTCCTCAACTTTTTCTGTAAGCTGGTCAATTTCGTTTTGTAAAGAAGATTGTGTTTCCCGTGCCACCTTTAGTTTCTCGCTATGTGCGTCAATGTGGGTTTCAGCTTCAAAGATCCGCTGGCCATTTTCAGCAAGCTCTTCTTTCATTTCTTCAATTGAGTTCATAATGTCCCATTTGTTATTATAAATATCTTGTTTGAGGCCCGTGAACCAGCTCTTCATTTCTGCCCATGTCGGCAGATCATCTTCCTCCATTAGTAGCTCGTCAGTAGCGGCTCCTGACAGCGGGCCCTCATCGAGTTGCGCCATTTTTGATAACTACAATCCCTCACTGTGACCCTGTTCTGGTAAGAAAATCTTTTAAAATCCAGCAATTTTCATTTGATCGACTTCAGTGTATCCCAGGCTGTTGGATTATCCAGTTTGAGGAGTTTGTATGCAATGGATGCCCTTGATTAGTGGGGATATAGCTTGTTGTTGGAGGAGCCTCTGGGTTATGCAGCCATTTGCTGAGGTGACGTCACTTCCTCCTGCTTCAGATATATTTTAAAAAGTTTTTATTATGAGTTTTTGCCTCTATGGCCAACTTCTTTTCAAATTCTCTCTTAGCCTGCCTTATCAATGTTTTACACTTAACTTGACAATGCTTATGATTTATCTTATTTTCCTCTGATGGATCCTTCTTTCAAATTTTGAATGAAGATCTTTTGGCTAAAATAGCCTCTTTCACCTCACTTTTTAACCATGTCTGCAATCATTTGGCCTTATTTCCACCTTTCTTAACACGTGGAATACATCTGGATTGCGCTTCCAAGATGGTATTTTTAAAGAATGTTCATGCCTGTTGTACACTCTTTACCTTTGTAGCTGCACCTTTCAGGGTTTGTTTGTTTTTTTAACTATTTTCCTCATTTTGTCAGTTTTCCTTTTGAAAGTTTAGGGCTAGAGCCATGGATTTACTTACTGTCCCCCTTTCTGTCGTTAATTCAAATTTTATCATATTATGATCACTATTGCCAAGCGGCCCCACCCCCGTTATCTCTCTCACCAGATCCTGGTTTCCACTGAGAATTTGATCTAAAATTGCTCCCTCGCTTGTCTGTTCCTGAACCAATTGCTCCATAAATCTGTTATTTATTTGATCCAGGAACTTTCTCTCTCTACCATGAAGAACACCATGCACACAGTAATGCTCTCAACACATGCATTACAAAAGGTATTTGTGTATCTCACAGTTAACTTAATAGTATTACGCAGAACATGAGAATTATACCTGTAAAGAAATAACTTACATGTATATATGGTCAAATCTAACTCACCCTTCAAACAAGTTTTTAATTAGACATGATGTAACCGAACCCTATGGCACTTGTTAGAATGTATCATTGTACACATTCACTTACTGAATTTATGTGCCTATATGTAAACCGTTGTGATGGTATATAACTTAACGACAATATAGAAAAGATTTTAAATAAATAAATATCCTGATGTTACATTTACTCAGTCAATTCTGGGGTAATTGAAATTTCCCATTATTACTGCACTACCAATTTGGTTAACTTCCCTAATTTCTCTTAGCATTTCACTGTTCGACTCATCATTTTGGCCAGGTAGATGGTAGTATACTCCTATCACTATACTCTTCCCCACCATACAAGGGATTTCTACCCATAAAGATTTAATTGTGCATTTAGACTCTTGCAGGATCTTTACCCTGTTGGACTCTATACCATCCCAGACAAAGTGCCACCAAGTTGCTCCTCTCTATTATTGCGATATAATTTGTACCCTGGTATAGCACTATCCCACCATGTCTCTAAGTTGCCAATTAAGTCTATATCATCATTCACTGCTATACACTCTAACTCTTCCATCTGACTTCTGACAGTAGCATACAAACATTTCAAAGTGTATTTTTTGTTTGTATTAACATTCTGCTTTTCATTTGTCAGAGATAATTTGGAATCTTTTAGCTCAGGTAATTATTTATTTATTGGCACATGGACTACTACTTTTATTATTGGAATCTCTCTGTTGGGATGCCCTAACTCTGTTGCTTCATTAGTATCCTTTGAAGATACCTCCCTCTGAACCATGTTCTGCTGAGCGACTGTTGGCTTTCACCTTTGTTCTAGTTTAAAAGCTGCTCTATCTCATTTTTAAAGTTAGCGACAGCAGCCTGTTCTAACCTGGTTAAGGTGGAGCCCATCCCTTTGGAAAAGGCTCCCCCTTGCCCAAAAGGTTCCCCAGTTCCTTACAAAACTGAATCCCTCTTCTTTGCCCCATCGTCTCATCCACGCATTGAGACTCTGGAGCTCTGCCTGCCTCTGGGGACTTGTGCTTGGAACGGGGAGCATTTCAGAGAATGCTACCCTAGAGGTTCTGGTTATCAGCTTTCGATATAGGAGCCTAAATTTGGCTTCCAGAACCTCTCTCCCACAGTTTCCTATGTCGTTGGCACCACACGTACCACAACAGCCGGCTCCTCCCCAGCACTGTCTAAAATCCTATCTAGGTGATATGTGAGGTCTGCCACCTTCGCACGAGGTAGGCATGTTACCAGGCGATCCTCACGCCCACCAGCCACCCAGCTATCTATATTCCTAATAATTGAGTCACCAACTATGACAGTTGACCTAACCCTTCCATCCTGGGCAGTAGCCCTGGGAGAGACATCCTTGGTGTGAGAGGACAATGTATCACCTGGAGAGCAGGTTCTTGGCTCAGGATTTTTCCTGCCACATCAGGTTGATGCTTTCTGACCAGGAGACCTTCCTCTTCCAAGGCAGCACCAGGCCTGCCAGACTGGAGTTGGGACTTGGCTATATCCCTGAATGTCTCATCGATATACCTGTCTGCCTCAGCTCCTCCATGTCTGCCACTCTAGCCTCCAGAGATTGGACTTGTTCTCTGAGTGACAGGAGCTCTTTGCACTGGGTGCACACATACAACCTCTCACCAGAGGGTAAAAACATCATACATTTGACACTCGATGCAAAAGACTGGAAGGCCCCCCTCTTGCTGCTGGACTGCTGCCTTCATATTAATTATGTTCAGTTCCTAGTTAAGTTTAGGTTGCTATGGGAGTAGAGATGCATACAATTTGAGGCCTTTAAATTTATTAGTGTATTCACTATTTATCAGGTAGTGACCTACAAGAGATGATTAAACATTGATAAACACAGGATTGCCCCAAGCCTTAAGTTAAAAGGCTGATTTTTTTTCTCTTACCTATAAATGAAAGGATGAGCTAGGGATGGATGGAAGGGAGGGAAATCAAAACATCCAAACTCCTGGCTTCTTCCTGCCTTCTGACTAGCTATTTAATACAGACACACAAACACACTACAGAATATGCCCCAATAGTTTACTTCTCCCAAAACCTTTTTGAGTTCCAAAATTTCCTAAAGTAGTACTTACCGATTTTCTTCAGCCACCAGCAAGGTGATCCCTTCTCCTCTCAGTGCTCCCACAAGATATAATATGATGCTACTACTCAGCTCACAAGAAATGTACTTAATTTGTTCCATTTGCAGAAAACATAGAATGAGCTAATTCACTTGCTCTCACTCTTTTTTTCTGGTACCAACTAGTATTTTTCTTTCATCATAAAAATGAATTACCTGACATATCTACTATGGTATTACTATTTAATCTCCTCCTGAAACTTTACTTGATTCCACAGTAACTAATTGTATCTAACTTAATTTCTTGTGATTGCCAACCAATGTTTACCCGGCTAACTAGTGGATTAGTCTATAAAGTTAGAAGTGAAAATTGGGGGGTGCGCCTTCCTTCTACTAAGTAGAAAAAATGCCCAAGAAACAAAAAAGAAATGCAAAAACATCCCTTTTCAAAAATTAAAAGAACAAAAACTTTATAAAAATTATCCATCTTCAAAGTAAGGTCTCTGCAGTTGAATTCAGCAAGAAAAATGTACCTGTTGTAGTTTAGCTCCTCCAATAAAGGCAGATTAGTTCTTAGCTTTGGTGACCTATATGCAGAGCTCAGATCCTGAACCAATTAACCCAGGCAATGAGCTCCTTTCAACTCCCAAGTTTCAAAGGAAAAGCTGTCCCTTTTAGCTACTAAATCCAAAGGCAGAAACAAAAAGATACTAAAGCAAGGCAACCCCTTCCCCTCTACTTTTCCTTTCTAAAACTAAGTAGAAAAATGCCTAAGAAACAAAAAAGAAATGCAAAAAATTCCTTTTTCAAAAATTAAAAGAACAAAAATGTATTAATAAAAATTATCTCCCTTCAAAGTAAGGTCTCAGCAGTTGAATTCAGCCAGAAGATCATTTCCAGTGGTTTTACTCCTCCAATAAAGTTCTACCTCTCCATCAATTTGTTCTGCCTTATCAAGATGATATAATTTATACCTTGGTATTCATCGTGTGCCACTGGTTATCCTCTTTCCACCATAGCTCTGACACGCCTAATATCTATAATCCTCACTATTCAGAATTCTGGTATTTGCATACAGACATTTTAAAGTATGTTTTATTTTGATTTCTATTTGTATTCACAACTAGCTATTAGCAGAAGAAAGGGAGGTATAGAATTATTCACCTCTGTGTGCTCTTTTTCTATATCCATCTGGGCTACCTTAACCTTAACCACAATCTCTTTACTGGGATATTCTCTCTTCCCTGCTTTGTAAGTACTTTTGGAAGATACCTCCCTCTAAACCACATGGTTCTGAGTGACTAACAACTTTCCCCTACGGTCTCGTTTAAAAGTTTCTCTGTCTTCTTTTTAAATGTTAGCGCCAGCAGCCCAGTAACCTATGCATGTATATTACCCATGGCTATATAATTACCCTCTCTAAGTCTTCACATAACAAGTGGCGTTATAAAGATACTATACTTAAAATCAGAAATGTTGAAAATCAGGTATTTCTATATAACACCAGTTAATATGCTTTGTATTCCAGACAATGGTATTCATAAGTACACGCCAGTGACTCATAACGGCCCTCTGAGAAAACTATCTGCTCAGGAGAAGCAAAGAATATTCTGCACTCACGAAAACACAGTGGATCTGGGGCAAAGAAATGAGCATCACTCCTCCAAAAATACTATATTGTGAGAGAAAGCTGTCATTTTGTCAGCTTGCTTTCTCCATTCCACTGTCTTCTGTTTCTTGTAGAAATGGTGGCTCCACCCAGCTCAGCACAATGAGATCATGTTACTGCAGTTAACAAAAGATCTCATTTTAAATAATATCAAAACATATGTATTTATACTTTGGCATGTTCCATTACCTAGTAGAAAATAAAAGGTCAAAAAGCCATCTTTTTCATTTAGTTATTAATTTATATTTTATTTTACAATTTTATAAATTGATATCTGTAGTTTTTATTAATCATTTTCTCTTGCTAATAATAAGCACATATTGGCAGTAGATGGGACCTCTTTTGCTATTAGATTGGTATCTCCTGAAATACCAGGGGCAATTTTGAGTAACTTGGGCAGGGCTTTGTAGTTTGTAGTGAAATTGCAAAGGAAAACTACACTTCTTCCCGCATGCACAGCCACTGCACATCACTTCCTCCTCAGGGCCACAGGGGCAGGAAGAAGAGACCATGCTGCCAGTGCTGCTGTCTCCAGCTCTCCTAGCACATTCTGCCCGGGCTATTAGCATTTCAAGCCTGGGCAGAGGAAGAGTTCTCATCTCGCTGGAGCAGGGGGGAGCAGCTGGGCCAGCAGGGGACCAGGAAGTGTGGCGACAACACTGGTTGAGAACTATTGGTCTACGGGTACCTGAACACTGGAGAGTTCCCAATGTAACACTGTTTTAAAAAGGAATCAAGGGGTGATCCAGGAAACTATAGACCAGTGAGCTGAAATCTCTGCCAGGCAAACTGGTGGAAACTATCATTAAGAACAAAATTGCTTGATATATAGTTAGGCATAGTTTAATGAGACAAAGCCAACATAGATTTAGCCAAGGTAAGCCTTGCCTCACAAATCTGCTACATTTTTTTGAAGGCGTAAATAAACATGTGGATAAAGGTGAGCTTTCTGGATTTCCAGAAAGCGTTTGATGAAACCACTCATGAGAAACTTCTCAGGAAAATAAAAAAAGTCATGGGATGGAGGCAGTGTCCTATTGTAGATTGCAAACTGGTTATAATATAGAAAACAGAGAGTAGGGCTAAATGCTACATTTTCCCAATGAAGAAAGGTGATTAGTGGAATGCCCCAGGGATCTGTTCTGGGACCCCTGCATTTTAATCGATTCATAAACAATCTGGAAATGGGAACAAGTGAGGTGATCAAATTTGCCGATGACACAAAATTATTCAAACTTGTTAAATTACAAGAGGATTGTGAGAAATTGCAAGAGGACATTGCAAAACTGGGAGACTGGGCATGCAAATAGCAAATGAAATTTAATATGGACAAGAATAAATTGATGCACTTAGGGAAGAGCAACCCAAATTATAGCTACACAATGCAAGGTTCCTCATTAAGAGTCACCATTCAAGAAAAGGATCTAGACTTCATCGTTGATATGTTGAAATCTTCTACTCAGTGTGCAGCAGTAGCCAAGAAAGCAAATAGAATGCAAGGAATTATTAGGAAAGCAATGGAGAATAAAACAGAGAATATCATAATGCCTCCGTATCGCTCCATGGTGTATCCTTATAATGTCTGCAATTTGGTCACCACATCTCAAAAAGGATATAGCAGAATTAGAAACAATAAGAGAAGGGAAACCAAAATGATAAAGGGGATGAAACGATTCCCCGATGAGGAAAATCTAAAGAGGTTACAAATCTTTAGCTTGGAGAAGAGATGGTTGAGGGGAGATATGATAGTAACAAGTAAACGTTAATCTGTTGTTTACTTTTTCAAAGAGTACAAAGACCAGGGGACAAACAATGAAGTTACTAGGTGATACATTTAAAATTAATAAGAGAAAACATTTTTTTACTCAATGCCTAATTAAGCTCTGGAATTCATTGCCAGAGGATGTGGGTAGAAGCTATTAGTGTAGCTGCGTTTAAAAAAGGTTTGGACAAGCTCCTGGAGGGAAAGTCCATAGCATTATTAAGGTGGAGTTGCAGGAATCCACTTCTTATCCCTGGGATAAGCAGCTTGGAATCTATCTGTCCCTTGGGATCCTGCCAGGTACCTGTGACTTGGATTGGCCACTGTTGGAAACAAGATACTGGGCTTGATGGACCTTTGGTTTGAGCCAGTATGGCAATCTTATGTACTTATACCCCCCCCACCCCCCTTCCTCTCACCCTCTGTAAGCTTTTTTTGACCCTCACTCTTTACCCACGCCTTCCCCACTAAATGCTCCCCATGTTATGGTTTAGCACTGTTTGGGTGGATTCTTGGGTACTGTGGCAGATGACCACGCCCATGGGGAGGAGCCCCGTGGGGAGCCACAGTACTGGGCTAGACTCAGGACACACAAACACAGAGTTAGATCTTTTATTGTACAGCTGATGGGTTCCACCAGAGGTGGCAGTAGTGAGGTGATCCAGAGGTAGCAGTCTCGGGACCCTCGGCAGAGGGAATCCATCTCACCAAGTTGGTATAGGGAGATTCCGGTGTAGGTTTCCCAGCACGGCAATGCTGTAGATGAGACAGACGGAGAATTAGATTACTCACTAGATGGAAGCTGTAAGGTTGGCAATTCCACCAGGCTGAAGTTGATGGTTCCAGGCACCGAGGCAGGGAGAGCAGGCCCTCGAGGAGTGAGTACCTGATCCCAGTAAGGCACCTGAAATAAAGCAGAGGATCCCCGAGGAGCTGGTACCCAAGTTAGAGAATACCCCGAAGGGCAGAGAGAGAGCTTCCAGCGGCAGAGTAGCTTAGACCGGACGAATCCAATCCTTGCTAACTCAATGAGCTAGCAAACAAGTACAGGCTATATATCCGGATGGCGTGATGTCACTTGAGGGGGACACCCCCGAGGTTCACGCCATAGCTGGAATAAAGATGTGGGTAGCACGTGAGCGCGCATCCTAGGAAGCCCTTGGGAGAAACATGGCGGGAGGGCCACGCCATAGCCGTTCCGGGGACACCGAAGAGTGCGGCTTGCAGACGCGGTGGTAGCCATCTTCCCAAGGCTAGCGGGGAGAGCAGAGAAAAAGGTGAGGCACAAGGGTCGAAGCCGCCTGAGACCAACGGATGCAAACAGGCACCTACCCCCACTGCTCTCTGCACCCACAACAGAGCAATTACAAAACACCAGTGATGTGCACATCCAGGTCATGGAGTCATAAAACACACTTTTTGAGGCAATTATCACTTTCTCTTTTGGGGTGTGTGGGGGGGGGGGGGTCCTTACATTCATGTTCACTCAAAGGGGGTTAAGTTGCAAATTCTCTAGTTCTTTCTGTCCTTCTTTTCATTAAAGTCACTTGCCCCACCCAGCCATTCCTTGCATTTTCTACCTAGGCATGACCATAGAGTCTACAGCGCAGAGTCCACTGGCAGGGTTGACAAGCAAAGCTAACAGGGGTACCAGCCCCTCATATAATATATACACTGTATACATATATAAATGATAAGAGTTACTATGAACACACTATCTTTGTACAAGGTCATACAGTTGCAAAGGTATCGCATGTTTTCTGTCAAACCATGTTGTGCCCTTTACTTAAACTGGACCATGGTGATAGAAGTACTTCCAGGAAAGAGGCTTTGGGATTACTTATACAATATATTTACGTATACTAGATGTGAGGACTCTGATATGAATGATCTGAACATGCATTCAGGCCTTGATGTTGCACCAAGTTTCTGTCCTGGATATGTATTCAATAAGATCAAGGTTCCCTTTCATAATCCTTCACACTTTCAAACAAGGTAACATCCAAAGCTGTAAAACAAATCTGGGCACAGTGACGCCATAACTGTGTTTAACGGAAACACACACATTTAAAAAAATACAAAATCAAGTCAACCTCCAATCTATCAGAATAGTCTTTTAATGACTGCAAATGACCTTTATACAATATTGAGACTCAAGAGCACACCTTTTATTGTCTCTTAAAACAGTTCAGTGTCTTCTATTAAATAATTTACAAAGAATAGTTTTCTGTATGCTGTACACCTATAATAAAGGATCCAAGCACACTCCCAATTCAGCAGGGCACTGTTTTCCTGAACAGGGTATGTCACACCAATTTAGACAGCATTATAAAATCATCAAGTTTCCCCTCTTCCTTTCCACTCACCCCCACTCTCCTCCCTTAATCATTAGCAGAGGAGCAGCAGATGGAAACAATTTGAATAATGAAGGTGTAAAACTATCTGTGCAAAACTGCATTAATTGGTTTTGAAAGCCTAAGAAATTAAGAGAAGTAATACTGCCAAGAGCAGAAAAAAACAGAGAGAAAAAAAAAAGAACCATAGTTTAGAAAGTAATTTTAAGTAAGCATGCCAGAGGATTATGTGTTTTTCTCTCAGATGTAACAAAAGATGACATTAGAGAAGCTGGTGGCATTATGAGAAAGGGGAAGGGCCATCATAACCAGAGGCGTGGAATATTTTGCAAGGTATATGGAGACATCTGTTCAAGTCATTTTTTCAGAGCAAAAAATATAGTTGCCATCTCTGAAGGCCAACATCGAGAATCAGAAACACCAGCACTAGCATCCCCTTCTGTGCCGTATCTTGTGCTGCCATCTTCTTTCCTTGGCAAGTTACTATGATACGTTTTAAGAATGAGACACTTTTATAAGGAGTGTGCACCTGTAATCCTTAGAATAGCTGAATCATGGATTCCCTGGATTTGCCTACTCCAATCCACTTCACTGGGGAAAGAAAAAAAAAAAACCAAAAACAGAAAGACATTATTTTGATGCAATTGTTATTGCAATTAGTTCTAGTGATTATGGAGGGCAATTTTCAAAGGCAGTACTTCACCTGCATAATACAAAGAGAGGGCAGGCCTGGGTGGAATCAGAATGTGTGCATATACTTTTAAGTTTCAAAAGGATTGCGTATAAGTTCTGCTATAAAAAGCACCTGCGCAAACAACAGGCACAAGTCCAAGGGGCTACTTTCCACCCATTCAAGTTTCAAAGAGAAAACTTTTTCCCTTTGAAGATTTCATGTAAAGTCTGCAGGGGAAAAAAGTGTGTACCTGCAGACTTTTCCCTTTCCCGCACAGTCTTCAAAATTGCCCCTGCTTGGAAACAAACATACAAGCAATCTCAGACGGATACAGGAAAGGAAAATTGGTTCTTACCTGCAAAGTTTCGTTCCTGTAGTACCACAGATCAGTCCAGACTCCTGGGTTTTGCCTCCCTTCCAGCAGATGGAGACTGAAAAAGTTTTACTGACACTAACTTAACCTGGTGTGCTATCTGCAGTCTGTCAGTATTGACCTGTACTCCAAGCCAAGATGGAAAATACCACCAAAATTCAACGTAACCTATACCACATCTCCCGCCGAATGAGGAGGAGAAAACACTAAATCTGAACGAGCCTTTCAACCAAATAAAACAGCAAGTACAGCCATCACCTAAGCCAGAAAATCCAACTGAAAATACTTCAGATTATATACAAACAGCACAGAGAGCGAACTCTCCAAACCCGGGCAGGCCTCTGGACTGATCTGAGGTACTACAGGAAAGACAGTTAGCAGGTAAGAACCAATTTTCCTTTCCCTGTACATACCCAGATCAGTCCAGACACCTGGGATGTACCAAAGCTTCCCTAAGCCGGGTGGGACTGTAAGAGTCCTGCTCGAAGTACACTTTCCCCATAGCGGATAAGACTCTGGCGCCTGGACATCCAGACGAGAACGCCTGGAGAAAGTGTGCAAAGACTTCCAAGAAGCCACCCTACAAATCTCTTGTGGCGATCCAAATGTGTCAAGTGAGCTCTCAGACCCTGAGGTACCAACCGACCCAAGCAAATGTATGCCAAAACTATGGCCTCTTTCAGCCATCGTGCTATGGTAGTTTTCAAAACTTTCTGCCCTTTCTTTGCATCATTCCAAAGAACGAAAAGATGATTGGAAACTCAAGTGCTCGCTTCACATACAGATGCCTCAACTCCTTATCCAAGGCAACCGTCCTATCCAAATTCAGAAAGGCAGGTAACTCCACTGTCTTGATTCAAGTGAAAAGAGGAAACAATCTTTGGAAGGAAAGAAGGCACCACCCACAAAGACACACCAGAATCCAAAAACCTTAGGAAAGGCTCTCTACATGACAGTGCTTGCAGTTCTAAAATCCGCCTAGCCAAACAAATTGCCACCAGAAAAACGACTTTTAAAGATCCTTCAAAGTCGCCCTACGTAGTAGTTCAAACGGCGCCCCACACAATGCTTTTAGGTGCCATGGAGGACACAAATGTTTGACCCCTCATAAAAATGTACCACATCCGGATGCATAGCCACAGACACACCATGCCTCTTGCCCCTAAGGCACCCCAAGGCAGCAACCTGGATTCTTAACAAGTTGAAAGCCAAACCTTTTATCAAACCTTGCAGCAAAAAGGATAAAATGTGGGCCACCAATGCTCGAAAAGGATCCATGCTATGCTCCTTGCACCAAACCTCAAACACCTTCCACACCTGCATGTATGCTAGGTAGGTCGACTTCTTCCTTGCTTGTAACAGAGTGGTAACAACGTCCTCTGGATACCCCTTTTCTTTCAGGTGCTTCTGCTCGAAAACCAAGCTGCAAGAGAGAAGCGAGCCGCCTGATCCAAAAATATAGGACCTTGGCGCAACAGGTTGGGAACATGAGCCAGATGTAGTGGGCCTCCCACTGTGAGATTGACTAAATCCGCAAACCTCGGCCAGCGAGGTCATTCCAGTGCCACCAGAACTACCTGCACCGGATGAAGCTCAATCCTTCGCAAGACTTTGCCCACCAGTGGCCACGGCGGGAACACATACAGGAGAATTCCCTGTGGCTACAAGAGGACCAAGGCATTGACTCCTTCTGCCCCGTGATCTCTTTGACTGAAGAACTTTGGAGCATTGGCATTGTTGCATGCCATGAGGTCCATGCACGTTACTCCCCAGCTGCGATGAATCAGGAGCATGGCTTCCTCTGACAACTCCCTGGGATCCAACTGTTGGCGACTGAGGAAATCCGCCTGGACATTGTCCAACCCCGCTATGTGGGAAGCTGCCAGCATCTCCAGATGGCGCTCTGCCCAGTGGACTAACTCTTGGGCCTCCTGGGCCACTGCACGACTCCCGATACTGCCCTGCCAGTTGATGTAAACCACTGCCGTCGCATTGTCTGATAAAACTCTCACTGGCCTGCCCTGAAGAAGAGGCAAGAAGGCATATAACACTTGACATACTGCTCTCATCTCTAGAAGGTTGATAGACCATGATGTCTCCTCCAGAGGTCAGTGCCCCTGCGCCACTTGAGCTTGACACACAGCCCCCCAACAAGATAAGCTGGCATCGGTTGTCACCACTATCCAGTTCGGAACCTCAAGGCCATCCCTTGGCTCAAACTGTCCCGATACAGCAACCAATCCAGACTTGACCTGGCACTTTCCGTCAGGCCTATCCAGTACCGAGCGGTAGGAAGAGCTGCGTTAGTGCCTACGGCACCCGCGGTTACCGCCCGCACAGTGCAGCTCACCTACCGCTCGATCCTGAAGCCTAATTATATGTAAATGTAAGCCGCGTCCGAAAAGCCTTAAGCCCGCGCAACCCAGGATACTGGATAGAGCGCCTATACAGGATCCTGGGTGCGCGGGCCTAAGGCTTCACGCCACGCTGGTATCTGTCATTTCAAATGTCATTTGAAATGACAGATACCAGGAAGCAACGGCGGCGACAGCACAGAAACAACGGCGAAACGACTTGTCAGTGTCCCCCCTCCTCTCGGAGCAGGGCGCGAAAAGCCGCCTTGCTCTGGGAGGAGGAGGGACACTGACAGCGGCGAAGACAGCGGCGAAGCAACGGCGAAGCAACGGCGAAGACAGCGGCGAAACGACTTTTCAGTGTCCCCCCTCCTCTCGGAGCAGGGCGGAAAAGCCGCCTTGCTCCGGGAGGAGGGGGGACACTAGCAACGGTGAAGCTTTCCCCCAGCCCGGACGCCGGCAAAAAACTTACTTTTTTGCAGCCAGCCATGAGCAGGAACACGATCTGGCCTGCCTTAGCTCCTCCCGACAAGATGGCCGCCTGCACGGGGAAAGCGTGCAATTGGCCGCTGAAGACGTGATGTCGTGACTTCACATCTTCAGCGGCCAATTGCACGCTTTCCCCGTGCAGGCGGCCATCTTGTCGGGAGGAGCTAAGGCAGGCCAGATCGTGTTCCTGCTCATGGCTGGCTGCAAAAAAGTAAGTTTTTTGCCGGCGTCCGGGCTGGGGGAAAGCTTCGCCGCTGTCATCTCTCTCCCCCCCTCCCGGAGCAAGGCTGCTTTTCGCGCCCTGCTCCGGGAGGGGGGGAGAAGAGATGACAGTGGCGAAGCAACTTACTTTTAGCTTTTAAGTTTTTTTCGCTTATTTTTTGGATTCGCCGCTGTCATCTCTCCCCCCCCCTCCCGGAGCAAGGCTGCTTTTCGCGCCCTGCTCCGGGAGGGGGGGAGAAGAGATGACAGTGGCGAAGCAACTTACTTTTAGCTTTTAAGTTTTTTTCGCTTATTTTTTGGATTCGCCGCTGTCATCTCTCCCCCCCCCTCCCGGAGCAAGGCAGCTTTTCGCGCCCTGCTCCGGGAGGGGGGAGAAGAGACAAGCGGCGAAACAACTTACTTGCACGGGGGAAAGCGGTCTCCGTGGCAGCCCCAGTCCTCTCCCCTCCTCCCGAAGCCAAAAAAAAAAAAAAACTGCCACGGAGACCGGCACCCATGATCGCGGCCGGGGTAGGTGAGCGGGGGCTGGGGGAAAGCTTGCCACCTACCCTTACCCATGCCTCTACCGCCTGGGTCAGGGTAGGCGGTAAGTTTGCAGGTTAAACGCGCGACAAAACGGCAGGGAAAGGTAGCGTTAGTCAGGGCGTGGGTTACGGGATGCTAGGGGAATAGCTAATTGGCTCGTTTGCATGCAATATCGAGCTAATTCGCTCGTTTGCATGCAATATACATGCCGCGGGCGGAAGGGGTTACCCGGGGAATTTAGGACGCGGTAGGAGTAGGTTAAAGGGGATTCGGGATCGCAGGAAGGGCTAACGCGGCCGGAACGTGAGTTAAAAGCGGCTTAGGAGCAGGGTAAACGCGGCCGCACTTTACAGGATAGGCCTGCGTGAGAGGCAGTGGTAGATGAAATTGCTCTGAGACTGGATTCCACCTGGAGAGTAGGGTCGACTGAAGAGGTTGCATTTGAGCAAATGCCCAAGGGACCAATTCCAAAGTGGAAGCCATAGACCCAAGAACCTGCAGATATCATCAGACCCTGGGAACCGCATTGCTTAACAATCTGCCAATCTGTCCCTGGATTTTGACAGTCCATTCCTCGCTAAGAGAAACTGTGCTCCCAGGAACTCCAGAACTTGAGACGGCACCAGCTGGCTCTTGGGGAAATTCATAATCCAGCCTAGGGACTACAAGCGCTGAAACTTGTACTGTCACCGACCAATGACAAAAGTCCTGACTTTGCACAAATCAACCAGTCGTCCAAATATGGGTGGATCAGGATGCCCTCCTGCCGAAAAGCTGCTGCTACTACTACTACCATCAATTTTGTAAAAGTCCTCGGCGCTGTTGCCAATCTGAAAGGCAGAGCACAAAACTGAAAATGGTTTCCAAGTATCATGAACCTGAGAAACCTTTGATGGTCTGGATGAATTATAAATGTGGAGATATGCCTCTGTCAAATCTAGAGAAGCCAAAAACTCTTCTTTGCGCACTGCAGCAATCACCAACCTCAAAGTTTCCATTCGAAAGCGAGGTATCTTGAGCACCAGATTCAACTTCTTTAAATCCAGAATCGGACAAAAGGCGCCGTCCTTTTTCGGGACCACAACATAAATGAAATATCTTCCTGATCCCCGTTCCTCAACCGGTACTGGTGCAATGGCCCCCAAAAGACGTAGATGATTGATGGTTTCCCAAACCACCTGCTTTTTCTGCTCGTAAGTGCAAGGGGACCTTACGAACACAT
This sequence comes from Rhinatrema bivittatum, assembly GCF_901001135.1. Taxonomy (NCBI): domain Eukaryota; kingdom Metazoa; phylum Chordata; class Amphibia; order Gymnophiona; family Rhinatrematidae; genus Rhinatrema; species Rhinatrema bivittatum. The sequence goes on along the minus strand of NW_021820521.1, from coordinate 267,990 downwards.
CTTTTAACAGCCGAGCAAATTCTAAAGCGTAACAGTGTTCTATCACACTTAGGACCCATTGATCCGACATGATCTTGGCCCACGCCTTGAGAAAGGATGTTAACCGACCTCAGATGCATAGAACAGAGGAGCAGGCCAGCCTCGCTTCACTGGGAGAACTTGACACTGGAGGCTCCCCGACCAGAACCATTTCTGACCGGTCTATGGCCTTGAAAGGACTGATTCCAAGACTGCTGCATCCCGGCCCCTTGTCTCTGACCTCCACCCAAAGGACGAGACTGAGGGGGATGCCAACTCGACTGCAAACGAGCCCATGTCGAAGAGAAGCCTCTGCCGACCTTTGGCTTGTCCTCTGGATGCTTGTGCCCTTTAGTCTCTCAGAGAAGCTTCATGAGTTGCTCCAAGTCCTCTCCAAACAGCAGCTTCCCCTTAAATGGAAGCAATCCCAGCTGAGACTTAGACCAAACTTCCAAAGACAAGTTCCTTAACCACAGAAGCCTTCTAGCGGAAACCACGGACATCATTGAATGAGAGGAAGTGCATATGAGATCATACAAGGCATCCGCTCTGTAGGCCACAACGGCCTCTAGCCTCTCGATCTGCTGCGCTTCCCAGCGCAACCTGGCCCGGAGCATAAAACTGCTACACACAGCAGTGCGAATGCCCAACGCCAACACTTCAAAGATCTTCTTGATATGCACCTCCAATTCCTATCCTGTATGTCCTTAAGTGCGGACAAACCCGCTACCAGAATCGTCATCTTAGTTACGGCCAAAACCGAAGCATCCACCTTCGGCATCCGCAAAAGATCCGACGTGTCTTCAGGCAAAGGATACAACTTCTCCATGGCTCTGCCAACCTTCAAGCCTATATCTGGAATCTCAAACTCCCGAAGCACTAATTTCTTCATCGACTTGTGGAAAGGAAATGTTTTGGTCGGCCCCCTCAGGTTCCGCATGATTGGATCCACTCCCTCGTAGTCTGAATCCACTTAAGAACATAAGAAATTGCCATGCTGGGTGAGACCAAGGGTCCATCAAGCCCAGCATCCTGTTTCCAACAGAGGCCAAACCAGGCCACAAGAACCTGGCAATTACCCAAACACTAAGAAGATCCCATGCTACTGATGCAATTAATAGCAGTGGCTATTCCCTAAGTAAACTTGATTAATAGCCATTAATGGACTTCTCCTCCAAGAACTTATCCAAACCTTTTTTGAACCCAGCTACACCAACTGCACTAACCACATCCTCTGGCAACTTGGGGCTCTTTAATACCTAGTTCATTAAGAATACATGGTATTAAGTGTCACAGGTCCTCCCAGCGAAAAAGACATACCACTCTCTGAGCTATCATCATCCTTCCCCTGGAACAACTGATGAGCTAGCACTCTCAGAAATCTGGTCATCCCACCAAATCGAGACAAATGTGGCCTCTTGGCCACAGCTGGCTCCTGCAGGTCCAGTGGCTTGGGATACTGATGTCCAGCCGCCCTTTTCACCAAAAAAGCTTTATGCATAAGCAAAACAAAATCTGGGAAAATAATCCCCTCATTCTTCTGGATCCTGCTCCAGGAGGTCTTCCTCCTCTTCTCCAACAGAGGATCCCAGGAGCTCCAAGGGCCTTCGATCAGCCGGCGACAGCAGTGGGGGCAGGGCAGCGCCCCTGCAAGCCCGGTCAGTCGCGGTAGCCAAGGTAGACAAAATGGCCACCATTCCTGCTGAAATCGGGAAGGCACTGTCGGGCTGCTCGGCTCCCCCCACACTAACCGCTAAGGATCACTGTCTGTCTGGGGGCCCCCCACACACACACACACACTCCCAGAGCTGCCTTCCCCTCCAGAGATGCAGTGGAAGTAAGTGCTAGCAAGGGAGAGGTATGCATGTGTGTCCCCACACGCCATGCACTGCCTGTCGCATGGCAGGGCGGCAAAAAAAAAAAAAAAAGCTTCAGGAGCATTCCTTTGTTTAAAAAAAAACAAAAAACGATCCCCGTGACCACTCCGCTCACAGCCAACCTCCAGCGCAACCGATGACCTACAGAACTCCAAGAAAACAAAAACATCCGACCGGCACAAGCAATGAAAGCAAACCAAAGAGAAGCTTTTTCTGTCTTTTTTTAAATAAAACTTTATACTGCGTGCTGCAGGCTCCAGCTGTCTACCTGAGGGAGGGAGGAGAGGGAACTGGCTCCACCAGTTATCTCCCCCCTCAGGAGAAGAAGGATCCAGGTAGACCCAAGGGTTTCCAACCCCTCCTGCTCGTCTACTCCTCACCTGAAAGGTTGGCCTCACTAGGACCTAACAAACCTCAGGGAGGGCTAAGTAGCAATAAATCTTAACAGTACTACTAATTTTTTTTTTTTAAGTTCTCCTCAGTCTGCAGGATTTGCACCACCTTCCATCTGCTGGAGACAGAGAAATACTAACGGACTGCAGGTAGCACACCAAGTTAAGTTATAGTGTCAGTAAAATGTTCTCTGTCTCCATCTGTTGGAAGGGAGGAATAATCCAAGAGTCTGGACTGATCTGGGTACGTACAGGGAAAGACAAATACAAAAAAGGAAACCTTCAAACAAGGTTGGAGGATGAAAGGGCAGGACAAGCTGTACCAGGACTTGATATACCATTTAAAAAATATATATATACTAAAAAGCAGTTTGGGAATATAGAGAGCATTCCTTGCCTTACATACCTAGGGAACCAATAATTCAGTTCCCCCAAAAAACTTTACAACCTGAAGGCTCTTAGGAACCAGAATATTGATTTGATGGTTATGTAATAAATGCATGGCACATTCAGATGTCACCTGCAAGTTACAAGTGGTTTACTTATTATTCAAGAAGCACAACCACTAGTCATGAGCACCCCTTGTAAAATCACATCTAATGATTTTGATATATATTGTAAAGTTGTGACTAGTATCAAGTACTAGTGGACTCTTTTGAAATCGTATTCTTATCAGAGTATAAATTGCAATGTAGTAACAATCTCCCTATTTCAGTGAAGGGGCAACTGGACTGCACAGATTATTTCATGGAAAGTACATGTTAAAGACGACCTATCCGGTCCATGCCACACTACGCCGAAACTGAATCACTTTTTATGTCCAATTAAAAGGCAGGATCCCCGCAGGCATTATTTTGCCCTGAACACACTAAGAAAAACAATGGAAAAGCTTAGCAACACTGTCATTTTTGTAATTTGTTAACACCATCTTTACCAGTTCACATCAGTCTCTGAAAGCAGGGAGAGTCTGAGCTCAATTTATGCTTTCAGGTACAAACATCTGCTTTTATAAGAGTGCAGTGCTTTGAGACAGAAAGCAGAGACCATTTCCCAATGAGCGAGACAACAGAAAAAGAGCAGATGAAAACAACATGTTAACACAGTCAGGGAAAGGAGAGGGACCCTGGACTTGGCTTCTCTCTCAAAGCAGCAGCTCAGAGAGAATGGGATGTCGTTCTGTTCAATGTCTCATAAAATGTCACGTGTGCTTTAATGTGAGTGAGGTGATTTAGTATCCCACAAGCCTGGTGCAGCTATTTTGCCTTTCCTGATAAAGGCAAGGCCTGCCCATTTCTGCTTCTCCAATGGAATGCTTAAAACCACTTGTACTCCACTCCACTATAGCTCAGTTACTCATACGATACTGTCTTTAATTTCACTGAGGCAGAATATAAACTACAGCCTTAAGTATTAGAATGTAGGTGTATACTCTTTCAAAGCCCAATAACATTAATATTTTGTTGTTATAGGGGGTGCAGCATGACTCAGAATCTCTGTTAGTTACATTCACCTTCAGCTGGCGAGGAATACGTCCCAAGCTAGACATTGAGTATCAGCTCCTCTGGGACTTAATCCCATGTGCAGGCTCACGCATCAGTGCAGTACTGTTTTTTTTAAATGAACTTTCAGACACATATGGGGCAAATTTATTTCATGACAAAGACAACTATGGGCCTTATTCAAAAAGGGATTTTTCCTCAATCGATGCATATGGAAAATTATAAGCCTCTAGACTGGCACAGTCACAGAGCTGTGAGATTTGAAAGCCCTGGAGTATGCAGGTTGAGATCTTCAATGCACAGCTCGTATGATCAATGCCGAAAATAAACTGATCTTTCCTGTGCTTTTTTTCCCCCCCTCACTGTGTCCCATCTTTCTTCATTTCGGGAGCATTTTATTTACTGACTATATAAATCTGTGCACATCAAGAGGATTTTCATATATGTATATGCAATATCTCATAGATAACATTTGCAAGTGTCTAATTAAATCTTGAATGCTCAATAAATTGATATAGCAAAATAAACAGAGAAAATTGAGATACAAAAGAAGAAAAAAAAAATCCACCCTTCTTGAACCAATGCATTGGTTCATTGTATTCTCTTTTCCTGGAAAATACAGAATGTGATGCCCAGTCTCCTCCTGGTAGCATTACCATACATCTCCATTCAAAAGATTTGGAGCTTTAGCTAACAAAGACATCTGAATGAAATACTCTTTTTCAGTCTCAGGATAAGAGATCTAGGAGCTGTTGTGTGTTGATATTTGTACAATTATTAACACCCATTAATTAGCTTTGGTGCACAACACAAAATCTATGCAAAATGTGTAATGAGCTGCAAAATTATGCAAATCAGATCATTATCCATGATTGCACATGTTAAAATGTGTGAACATTAATGTGAGAAATTTAACTACACCTCAAATGAGGCAGAGTTGAGGTCTTTTGCATTAGTGTTCAGGTTAACATGCTAACACAAGCCATTTAACACCAAAGTGATTTGCATATCATTAACATTCACCGTTAGAATTATTCTAAATAATATGCAGTAACGGCCTATATTAACATAAACTTCAGTACATTGACTTCCTACAAAAGTAAACTATTCTTCAGGTCAAAGATAGTCATTTTAGGATTTCAGACAATCCAGTCATCAGAAAAATAAAATTTCAGGAGTATGAAATCTCAAAATCCAGTTACATAGAAATATAGAATATAATAGACTGAAAGGTCCATCCAGTTTGCACATTTTTCCTTCCCATTACAGTACTTACAGTACTGCACATCCAACTTAGTCTCCACAAAGTATGTGTGCTAAGAGAGTCCACATGTTTTTAACCTACTGTGTGTGTGGGTGGCCAAACACAGGGAAAGGCATGCATAATTTTACCTCTTGCATCTAAACATGCTCACAGGAATGCTTCTTTCTAATGCAACTAAAAGTACAAGTGCAATAGAAGCCATGTAGCCTTTTAGCCACATTTGTGGAAGGCAATATTCACTCAGGCCATTTTTGGGGGGTAAATGCCTTTGAAAATGGTCCTCCCTATGTCTAAATGTAGCAGCACCACCTTGAAGAAAAAGATGAGTAGCTTTACCAAATCACCTACAAACCGGACAATTCTTTTAGGAGATCCCAGGTGTCAGAAGAGTACAGCATGAAAGCCAGCTCTGCTTACCTGGAACACCTAGCTCCTCTTCTATAAACCGAACGTATCTCCGTGCATTCTCAGGCAACTCATTGAACGTTCTTGCATTGGAGGTATCTGTGTTCCAGCCTGGCAGGGTCTCATACTTCACCTCCACTTTATTTAAAACCTCCTGGTTTGCTGTAAATGTAAATTTGAAAGCTGTGACTTGGGTGTACTTACATACAAGAGAGCAGCAGCATTGCTTCCGTGTGCCCTTACAGCATCAGTGTTTTGCATCTCCAACTGAACGTGCATCACAGTGTGAACTGAAGAACATTATGGGTCAGATTTTCAAAAATGTGCTTGAAAGGTAGAGGCTAGACAGCTACTGGCATTGATCAGGTGTCTTAAGAAATTATCAAATGATCCCGGTTCTGCATCCCCCAACACCACTGCTTAGTCATGGCCCGCCTCACAGCCTCATCTAACCACATCTACCCCATCTTTGACTTGCTTGATTTTTCTCTGCTGCTCAAAAGAAACCTGTCACAGAGCACCAGCAGCCCTGTGCTGTCCTCATGATGCTGGGAGAAGTCTACTGGCACTGTAAAAACATGTTTGCTTACTGTAAATGATATTCATAGATAGCAAGATGAATTATCTTGCACCAAATGGACTTGTCCCTCCTAGCTGTACAGCTTTGAGCTCTACTATGCGGGAGTTGCCTTTTGAGCCTCTTCAGTCAGTAGCAGAGCTAATCCAGCTGTGTAGTTGACTCCCCAGGGAGAAGGACAGATATTCCATGGCTAATTCATCCTAGCTCTGGTAAACACAGTTTACGGTAAGCAAGCATGTTTTTTTCCGGTGATAAGCAGGTTGAATTAGCCATTACATGAGGGGAGTCCCAAACTGAGGGTTGCAAACAAGCGATTACTAAGCAGCCCGGACTCCGCCATGGAGAGTGTACCTCAGCAAGAACAGGTTTTGCAAAATTGCTTGCCCAACTCTATTTTATCGAGACAGTAATGGGACATGAAGGTATGGATCAAGGATCATGTTGAAGTTTTGCTGATATCTTCAATGGGCACCTCTTGGAAGTGAGCAATCTAGGAAGCCATGGCTCAAACTTGAGTTTTGACGCATCTGTCAGTTGAAGTCCACTCAAGTTATAGCAGTGGTGGATGCAATCTGCTATCCAGTTAAACAAAGTTCTTTTTGTGAACGGCACTCCAAAGCGGATAGGGTTGTAGGAGACAAATAGCTGGTTTGACTGATGAGCCTACGTCTGCCTTTTGTAATATGCCAAGGTTCATATGCAGTCCAGAGTATGGAGGGCTTTCTCTCCATTCATTTGGGGTCTGGGGAAGAAGGTACAACAGATTGGTTTATATGAAAAGATGAGCCTGGGGTGAGTTAGGAGGAAATACACAGTTATGAGAGAATTGAAGATATGGAGGGTAGTGGACGAATGGTTGAAGTTTGCTAATCTTCTCACTAAAGTGACTGCAACAAGGATAAGTATTTTCTAAGTCAAGAACTTCAAAGTTATAGTGTCCAGTGGCTCAAAAGGAAGTTTCATTGTGGTCCAATGGAACCAGGGATTTCTTGATAAGGGGTTTTACCTGCCAGAGATCTTTCATAAAATGAGATAAGAGCGGATGAATGGAGATGGTTTTATCCTCTACCAAAGAGTGATAAACAGCTATCGCACTCAGATGGATTCTAACTGATGAAGTAGCTAGTTCCGCATGAGAGAGATGGAGCAAGTACTGAAGGAATTGTGGAGGCTCACAGTAGGATGGATCAGAAGAATGTTGTTTACACCAGATGGAGAATCTCTTCTATTTGAATACATAGCTTCTTTGGTGAAAGGGTTCCTTGAGCAAACTAGAATGTCTTATTTCTAATGGCAAATGAAGGTTAGTAAGCACTGTGCATGCAACATCCATGCTGTGAGGTGGAGAGCTGAGAGACTGGGATGAAAGATAGTTTTGTCATTTTTGAGTTAGGAGAAGAGGGTTCGACCCCAATGGTATGGAAGAACTGCTGGAAGTCTGACTATATACGCATACTAGATTTGTCTGGGCCATGCCGGAGCTATGAGAATCATTTGCATATGGTCTCACAGGAGTTTCTGAACTGTTTTGAAAATTAAAGGTATCAGTGGAAAAGTGTACATGAGGTTTGGGCCCCACTCAAGAAGGAAAGTATCATGTGCGAGTTTGCGATTGCTGGGAAGGATGGAGCAAAATTGATTTAGGTTTGTATTTTGTTGAGATGCAAAAAGGTTCATTGTTGGTAGACCCCATAAGTCAAACAGTCTGTTTGTTTGTTTGTTTTAATTTTATTTTTATTGCATTTTAACTAAATTACAAAGCATATCATCTTTGCACCGAAAAAAGAAACAAAGTTATTACAATAGTTACATTAGAAACAAATTTAAATACAGTGCCCAAAATAACTAGAAGAGGGGGGAGGAGGAAGAAAATAAAGAAGCCACTAACTGATAAATCAAATTAGGAAATACCTTAATTTGTTAATTTTACCCATATATTTAGTCTACTAGAACTCTCAATGGGTGAGGAAGTGGTCAGCAACCTTCTATGAGAATCCAACCACAATTTAAGTTGTTCCAGGACAAAAAAAAATGTAAGTGTCGTTATTAAACTTAATAATGCATTTGCACGGATATCTTAGTTGATAGGTTGCGCCTAGAGATTGGGTTTCCTGGTGTAAGGCCAGGAACCCTTTTCTCCTCTCTTGTGTAACTTTTGCTAGATCTGGGAAGATCTGAACAAACTGGCCCATAAAATTAGTCTCCATATGTTGAAAATAATTCCTCATAACCATACCCAGATCCTGTTCATAAATAAATGAAACTAACAGAGTTGCTCTTTCGAATATCTCTGTAGTAGAGGAGTCCAGTAGTTCTAAGTTCCCCAAGTCCAGTTGGTGATATGCCAAATTATCTCTTGGACATGGAAATGGAAGAAAATACACCTTGTTAAAAGAGGGAATATTATCCAAAGGAATGTGTAATATCTCAGTCAAATATCTCCAAAGAGTGATTCGTGGCTATTCTCCTACTATCCTGGGGAAGTTTAGAAGTCTTAAATTAGGACGTCTTAAACGATTTTCAAACAATTCTACTTTTCTGTTAAAAGCAAGACAATCCTGGACTGTAGATGTCTGTACTTTCTGTATTTCTTTAGTTTGACTCTCAAGATCTTGAATCCCATTTAAGTGATCCAGAAGTTGAAGGTTATGATCTTGAGTCACTATTTTCAATTTAGATGAAATCTGGGATATCTGTAATGAACAACTTTGTATAACTAAATTCTGATGGGCCATCAATTCCCAGAGAGAGTCTAATGTAACCACAGCGGGTTTAGGGAGTGAAGCCTGTAAGGACCTATATTCCTGTGTCGAAACAGAAGCCATAGGTGCGGGCGCATTAATCGTGGAAACTAAAACGGTCTTACCGCCATCAGGGGAACCTGGCTTCAAAATGTCTACAGACGCCAATATTGCCTCACTTCTTTGCCTCTGTGTTTCTCCTCGCACCATTCCACTCACGGCCACTCCCTCTGTAGCTTGCTCTGAGATTTCCATTCTCAGATTCGCTAACACTGACTCCAGAGGGAGGCTTGAGGAAATCGCTTGTGGAGTTCTTAGCGTAGGAGGGCTCAGAGAAAACGCCCCAGATGAGACGGAGGCTCCCTTGCTGAACCCGTCAGCAGGGACCTGCTCCTCCAGTTTCGGGTAAATGGTGGTGCATTCGAGAATGGTGCGTTGTCCCGAGGGAAGGGGGGGATATAGAGGGAAAAAACCACACTTTCCCCTTTCGTTTAAAGGGCATATTAGCAAAAAATCAGAGAAACAGAGGAAATCTATCGGGACCAACTGAACAGCACTACACACAAGTGGCTATCTTGGCTCTTTCCCCCCTGGACCTAAACAGTCTTGTTTTCTATTGACTGCTACAGAGGTCAAAATACTCTGCTGAGATGATCTGCCAGGTCATTGAGGGATTTCTTTACTAGTTTAAGAGACTAAGGATGATTTGGGTCTACAAAATAAAAGAGAAAATACAAGTCACAATCTGTTTCTGTACAGTATATGAATTCAAGAAAGCATGGGACAAGTACAGGGGATCTCTGAGGGAGTGGTAAGGACTGTAGAGCTGAGCAATTGTATGTTTGGCAGACAAGATGGGCTACATGTTCTTTTTAAGTCATCATATTTTTTAATTATTCTATAGTCAGTGTTCCCTCTCAGCTGTGTTCTTGATCTTCTTTGGCCATTATGAATATAAAAGTGTTTCAGTCTATAAAATTAAGTCTGTTTCTTGTGATTGGTTTTATTTTGTATGGTGTATTTGATTTGCTAATATTCTCTAATTAGTCTGTTCTACATGTTTGATTAATTAAATTGATGATCATTACTTGATGGACATTTATTTTATTTGTTTTGTATGTCATGTATGACCTGTCAATGTAATTTTTTCATTTTTATATGTTTAAAAACATTTGGTTTTATTTATTCACAATTTTCCTTGCTGTTATTTTTTTTATAGTATTTACTATTTTTATTTTGTACATATTTGGTTAATGCTATTGTGTTTCACTATTATGTTGTTTCCTGCCTTGAGCATACCTTTGGAAAAGTGGGCTATAAAGACTGAAGATCAATCAATCAATAAGTAAATAAAAAGAATGTTCTAGCTTTGGGAACCTCCAGGATTAACACAGTAAAATAAAGAAAACCTTACCTGGAAAATGAGGTATGGTCTTGCCGTCCAACTTATATGCAACTCCAACCTTGATTTCCGAAAACACATCCAAAATATCCAGTTTGGTAAGTGCCAATCTATTTATAAAAAGAAACATATACTTTGTTATGCTTTCACCAAGCAACTGGAGAACAGACACAGTAGGTGCACACTGATGACTATCATGGAGAGAAAAGCAAAACTGTAGATGGTGCAAATGAAAGTAAATTGGTCCAGAGTTCATGTTTCTCAAAACTGTGCTGTACGTATAAGTAAGGTATGTCTGCAGTATGCTGTGCAAAGCTTACCTACAGTATTCTCAGATTTGTTTTGCAGTTTTCTGCAATTAAAAAACATTATAAAACTGATCATTTTGCCTTAATTTTTCCAAATAACTACTAAAATATTAATGAGAAAAGCATTTAAGTTAAGGCTCAACAAATCCTGAGCAACAGATTGTCGTGGTGACCAGAAATTTCACTTTGGAATTTTCATGCTCCAATGCAGGAAGAGCTGCCGACGCTTGACACTGTCTGCCCCGTGTGGCTCAAACTCACTCAAGAGCCTTGCGGTGCCTGAACCCTCACGAGACAGACTAGTGCTAGAGGTTCAGGCACCGCTCGGCTCTTAGTGAATCTGTTGCATGATGCAGAATGCAAGAAACAGCTGTTCCCATGGCAGCAGCCGGAAGATGAGGGTAACTAGCTGGTCTCTGGATGCTGATGACTGGAGGATGGGTAACTGAATGGGACTATAAAACAGGGGGTAGATGACTGGCTGGCTGAGGAGAGAAGGGGGGCTGACTGGCTGGGAAGTGGGATGACCAGGTGAGGAGTGATTAGGTAGGGCTAGGTGGATGGGTAGCTGAGGGGGTCAGTGATTTACTGGATAATAACTGGGTGCAGGAAGAGGGAAATGAGACAACTGGGGGCTGGGTGGATGGAGGAATAGGGTATGGTTTGCTAGGGAGTGATGGGATGAGGGAAAGAAGGGGGGAGTGACTGGAAGAGAGGAAGTGAGTGGGCCAGTAGTGAGAAGGGAGAGACTGGGGCATTGAGAATGAGATTGGTGGGGGGGAGTGATGAGAGGGGGGGGGACAATGGTAGGGGGACCCTTATTAAACAAATTAAGGGCCTGATTCACTATGACTTTTTTAACTCCATACACAAAGAATAGGTAAACAACCTTAGTAAATCAGGCCCTAAAAGAGATGCAGCAGACCTTGGAGGGGAATTCCCTATCCTCTGTCCCTTCCCTAGCTATTCACTCCAGCCTCTGGCTCATAACTTTATGGGCTGATTCTACAGAACAGCCTGGTTAAAGCCTGATTTAAGTTTATAGGCAATAATTGTATGTCATGTATAAATTAACTGGCGTGGTTTTTCTGAGATAAATTATGAGCATACTTTTTTAAATCAAGAAGCAGGTGCATAAGCAGAGCCGTTGGAAGCAACAGGCAGACTAGGTGGCTGCCTCTAGCACCACTGTTTTGGGGGCGGTGCGGCAGTTGCATTTCCTTCGTTTTGCTCACATGGGCCTGGAAGAGGAAATGGTGACACGAGAGTCTGCGCGGGCAGGAAGGAGGAGAAGAAATACAATGGCAGGAGCAGACTGCACTGCTCTACGCATCATGTCCTGAGCTCTGAGCAAGTCTGCGCAGGGAATTCTGAGCCCAGCACTGGAATGTTGCCACAAGTCAGAGTGGGTGAATACATCGAGAAGGCCCTCATGTCTCACTCCGAGGGGTAATCAGGAACCTTGCCCTTTTCTGCCCAGTGCCAAGTCAGAAGTGGCCCTCCCCTCCTGCCGCTGTCCTGAGGAAGAGGGGGAGATGGCCTAGTCCTACCACAGTACTCGCTCCCAAGTCCAGAAGGACTGGGCCAGCTCAGGCTGTGAAGGTCTCGGAGTTTGGCTCTGTGCTACTTCCGATTTGGGCCTAATTCCACCTGTTGCTGCTGTTGGAAGCAGTGATGATATGGACGCAATATCCATTCCCCCTCCATACACATAGCACTGGCTGAGCTCCAGCAGGAGAAGTTCTGGACGCTTTCTGAATGCTGTTAAGTAATATGCCAGCATTTTTCAAAATGTATGTATATATACAGATTACTAAATTGAATAACAATGTGTGTGTGTGTGTGTGTGTGTGTATGTATGTGTGTATATATAGAGATAGATAGATAGATAAAGTGTGAAAAGTGGAATATAAATCTAAATACAATAAATAAATAAAAATAAGCCCTTAGTGGTGGATACTAAAATGGTCAGTGGCCTTCATTCTAAAGCATATGGGCATTTAAATACCCCCACCTTTACATGCACAAGAGGTGGATCTCTTTCAAAGGAAAGGAGGCTCTAGAAAATAGAGGTCATGGGATGAGGGTGAAAGGGGGTAGACTCAGGAGTAATTTAAGGAAATATTTCTTTACAGAGAGGGTAGTGAATTAATTGAACAACCTCCCCATGGACGTGGTGGAGACTAGAACAGTATTTGAATTCAAAAAAGCATGGGATAAAGACAGGAGATCTTTGAGAGAGTGATAGGGATTATAGGGCTGAGCAGTTGGTGTGGATGGGCAGACTGGATGAGACATATAGTCTTTGCTGCATTCATGTTTCAATGTAGTCTGGAAACTATTTTTTTTTGTAATGCCTGGAAACCTAGTCTTTTCAAGACTGCCCTGCTCCAATGATTAAATGATTCTGCTAGACATGTCTTTTCTTGAATTAGCTGCTTCTCTTTTGGTCATATTTGTGGATTCTCCATATTTTATTTCTTATATTTTTAGATGATGGCCTTTTTTTTTTTTTTTTTTTAAATAATTAATATGCAATTGGCCAGGGAACAGTAAGCCAATCTGTGTATTTTTGGTCACAATCCATTATTGAAAGATTAGCTTAAAATAGAATCAATCATTCCAGAAAAAAAAAAAGAGACTGAGAATTGTGTGTAAGAGTGAGTGTGTGTGATTGAGCATGTGTGTGAATGAGAGGAAGTATGTGAGGAGCATGTGTGAGGGAAGAAGGGTGTGTGTTAGAAATGTGTGTATATGAGCGAGAAAAAAAAATGTTTCTGCATAACAACCCTCCTTTTCCAGCTAATCGATGACAGTCTCAGAGCATATAGAAATCAAATATTCCCAGGTATGGAGAACAGGGGATTTTTTAGAACATAAGAAATTGCCATGCTGGGTCAGACCAAGGGTCCATCAAGCCCAGCATCCTGTTTCCAAGAGAGGCCAAACCAGGCCACAAAAACCTGGCAAGTACCCAAACACCAAGAAGATCCCATGCTACTGATGCAATTAATAGCAGTGGATATTCTCTAAGGGGCGGATTTTAAAAGCCCTGCACGCGTAAATCCTTCCAGATTTACGCGCACAGGGCCCTCGCGCGCCGGCGCACCTATTTTGCATAGGCCGCCGGCGCGCACAGAGCCCCGGGACACGCATAAGTCCCGGGGCTTTCTAAAAGGGGCAGGGGAGGGGGCATGTCGGGGGCGTTCCTGAAACGACGCAGCGTTTCGGGGGCGTGCCGCGGTGTTTCAGGGGCGGGCCCGGGGGCGTGGTCGAGGCCTCCGGACCAGCCCCCGGGTCGGGTGATGACGCGCCAGCAGCCCGCTGGCACGCGCAGATTTACGTCTGCTTTTAGCAGGCGTAAATCTGCCAACAAAGGTAAGGGGGGGGTTTAGATAGGGCCGGGAGGGTGGGTTAGGTAGGGGAAAGGAGGGGAAGGTGGGGGAGGGTGAAGGAAAGTTCCCTCCGAGGCCGCTCCGAAAATCGGAGCGGCCTCAGAGGGAACAGGCAGCGCGCGCTGGGCTCGGCGCACACAGGTTGCACAAATGTGCACCCCCTTGCGCGCGCCGACCCCGGATTTTATAAGCTACGCGCGTATCTTATAAAATCCAGCGTACTTTTGTTCACGCCTGGTGCGCGAACAAAAGTACGCGATCGCGCAAATTTTTAAAATCTACCCCTAAGTAAACTTGATTAATAGCAGTTAATGGACTTCTCCTCCAAGAACTTATCCAAACCTTTTTTGAACCCAGCTACGCTAACTGCACTAACCAAATCCTCCGGCAACAAATTCCAGAGCTTAATTGTGCGTTGAGTGAAAAAGAAATTTCTCCGATTAGTCTTAAACAGTGGTTCTCAACCCTGTCCTGGGGACCCCCCCAGCCAGTCAGGTTTTCAGGATATCCACAATGAATATGCATGAGAGAAAATTTGCATGTTATGGAGGCAGTGCATGCAAATTTTCTCTCATGCATATTCATTGTGGATATCCTGAAAACCCGACTGGCTGGGGAGGTCCCCAGGACAGGGTTGAGAACCACTGGTCTTAAATATACTACTTGCTAACTACATGGAATGTCCCCTAGTCCTATTTTAATTATGTATTATTTGATGTTATCTGCTGTTCTGAAATATTTGTGTTCATATAAGTTTTTAATTACTGGATGTTATTTTATTCATTAGCTGTTTTGAAATATTTACTTTTTATTAGTATGGTTTTACTATTATTGTTTTATATTTCTTGATTTTGTTTGATGTTTTATGAGGAATGGTGATATTTCTGTTTTTCCACTGTTGCGCTGCATATAGGTTCTGACTTACTACGATTTTCAGTTCAGTATTTGTCTGTATGTTTCTATTTATGCTGTAAAAGTTCAATTAGGTCACTTAATACCCTTGTACCGACCCTGTACTCACATCCCAACCCTGACTAGATTCCACCCCTGGCACACCTCTCCCCTAGACACACAAAAGTATGTGTAAGTGTGTGTGTAGGAACATGACTGCTCTGTGTGTGTGTAATTTTACACTGTATCTATCACATTATTTTCTAATGGAATATTTTTGCCAATAATGCACTACTTTCCCTGCAGAAGACCCTTTGAAAATTACCCTCATATATCCATTTCCTCTACGTTACCTAGAGTGTTATGTCTCTAACTCATTTTCATGTAAAAATAAATATCCTAATTCTGTTTTAGGTCTCTCAGGTATTTTGATAATTTTCTAATGCTTCATTTGAAAAGAAATCAACCTTGAAAATGAGTGAACTGATGGCAACAGGGCTATTATCTCACTTTCCCTAAGCCTATCTTCCCTAAGTTTGACCTCCCAGAGTTAGTGGCCGATGATTCATGGCACAGTGTTTAGAGCTGGATGGTGATACCAATTGTTTTGGTATAACGTACGGAGTGGAGGAGTAGCCTAGTGATTAGAGTGGAGGAGTGGCTGAAGTAGATTTTAAAAAGTGTGCGTGGGTGTACCTGTGCGCGCACTACCTGGTGCGCACACAGGTACGTTTGATTTTATAACATGTGCGCGCAGGCATGTTATAAAATCAGGGGTCGGCGCACGCAAGGGGGTGCCAAATTGGGCACCTTGCGTGTGCCAAGCCGCACTGCCTTCCCCCGTTGCCTCCCAGGCCAAAATTGGAGCCTGACCTTCCCACCCCTAGCCCTACTCTAACTCCCCCCCCCCCGGCTCTGTCGGAGGCTTCTGGCCCCGCCCCTTTAGTAAAGCCCTAGGACTTACACGCGTCCTGGGGCTTTCCGTGCGTCGCCGGGCTTTTTTAAAATCCTCTGGATTTACGCATGTAGGGCTTTTAAAATCTGGCCATTAGATTGTAAACCCTCTGGGGATAGGTAAATACTTACAGTACCTGAATGTAATCCACTTTGAAGTGCTGAAAAAAAAAAGTGCGAAGAGCGGAACATAAAAATCTAAATAAAAAATAAAACAGTTCATACTGAAAAGGTTGAATTTATGGAAATCCATGAGAGAAGCTGCCCACTGAGAAAGGAAATCATCCAAGCAGCTGAGAAAGACTGTGACATTGTACAAGAGGAGCATTCTTTGAGATTAAGGTAGATTTCACCATCTTTAAATGAAAGGTTTTTGGTTTTTTTTTAAACTTAAGAGAGGCAAAGTTATGGGCCATTTTCGCAGGAGAAATAGTTATGGCAGCAACACTAAATCAACTCAGAAGTAAACTGGAGAAGTATTTTAGAAGAAGAAAAGCATTGGTGGGTAAGATGATAAAGCTCCATGATACTGGGGGCTAGAAGGGCATTTATTTTACTGCTGCAGACTTGGCTACAGACTTGCAAGGCTTTTTCTCCTTCTCTGGAATCAGTACAGAGAGAAAATTGTTAGGCAAATCAGAAAAACGCTGGACTTGATGGACCTGACATTCTTTCAACCTACACCAATGGATGCAAAGATCCTCAGTCAGTGCTGCTAGCCAAGCTCCTGTATTACAATGAAACATCGTCAATCGCTGGCAACACTGCAAATGCCCCCAGCACTGTGATCTCATGAGCCTAGTACCAATACTAAGTTGGATCAGGGGCCTGTAGGAGCTTTTGCTGCAATACATTCATACATGATCTTACGAAATAAAAGCAGCAAAATGGGAACAAAAATGGCAGAAAGAAATTGAAGATAACATTTTAGATGCTACTCAAGATGTGCAAAATAGAAGAATGCAAAGAATAGTACTTCCCCTATGACGTACATGACACCACATCATTATAACTGTGTAGAACTGAGCTAGAGTCTCTAAATAAATAAATAAATAAATAAATAAATAAAGACCCCACATAAATAGATAGATAGATAAATAAATAAATGCCAGACATTTTTCAAGCAGGAAAGCTGGGGAAACTTCTCAGAGAAATTGAGGGGATTTGTTTCTGTCTGTTTCTTGCACAATGTCTCTGGAGTTTCTTGGCTTCTAGCCTGGAATCACAGCTGAGAAGGGTTTTTAGTTCCAATTGCCTTTTCAGCTTCCATGAACAAAGTCCAGAAAAAAAAAACCAGTCCAATATTTCAGCTCTGCCAATATTCATGTAAAAATATACTTGATTCTATTTCGAGCTTTCAAAAGTGATTCTGAAATCAAATCCAGTTCTATTAAACACAAATGGTTAATTACTCATATTGTCCAGAGTTACTGGCAGAGCAGGAAGTTTATCTGAATAGCAATCAATACAAGCTGAATTGATTAAGTGGGTAGTTTCCATTGGGCTTTGCTATTAGGCTGGTGCTGTGCCAAGCATTTAGGTTTTAAAAACCATCCACAAATAGAAATGCAATTAGTAATTTTGATTGAATATATTTTACACGTTATTGGCAGTACAGTCTCTCTGGATTGTTTATTCTCAAGGTCAATACGTAAAATTTGTCTGTGCTTGATAATTATAGCGAGGTCCAAAGACTATTTATTTTTGTATGAAACATTCAAGAGAATGCTGAAAATATGAAAGCTGCATTTTTGGCATAAAATAATACTTTATGGGGGCAATTTTCAAACTGTGCCTTTTGAAGAGCACAGGTACTTTGACATATGGGTTTTGTACTAGCTCTCAAAGGAAAAGCATGCATTGTATTTTCCCTTTGAAAATTGCCTAGGAAAAAAAGTATCCATAAAGATTTGTACCTCCTATTTCTGCGGATATATCTTCACTCGAAAACAAAGTGCATAGATTTTAAAATGCAAAACTTTGGGCCAGAGTCAAAGCCCTCTCCTTGAGTCAATAAGGTTGGATTGGCCTCTAAAGGAATCAGGGTCTGATGAACAGTTGTACTAGGAACAAGAATCACACTTGTCTTTGTCATGCTGGCGCAATTAGTATCAGGCAGTCCAATCTTTAAGCACTTTTTGCACCATCTTAGCTATTAGGGGAATCGGTGGAAAAGCGTACATGATATCTGTATTCCAGGTGAGCAGAAGAGTGTCCAGAGCTCGAAAGAATGTAACAAAACCCTTTCACTTTTCTGTTTTCCTCCAATATAGTCGATTTAATGGATGTCCCCAAAGGTTGAACAGCCTGCTGGCTATTGACTGATGCAGGGACCATTCAGGAGGATAAAACACCCTTCTGAGGCACTCTCCCAATATGCTGGAAATCCCCGAAAGGTAGGCGCTTTTAGAACAGCTTGATGATTGCACGGCCATTTCCATATCTTGATGGCCTCTTTTTTGTGAAAATTAATTAAAAAAAAAACATGAAATATATTTATATAAGTATTCAGATCCTTTGCTATGGCACTCAAAATTGAGCTCATGTAACATATATATAGTAACATAGTAATGACGGCAGAAAAAGACCAAAATGGTCCATCTGGTCTGCCCTGCAAGCTTCCCAAGATAGTAACTGCCGCTCCGTGCAGGTTACCCCCATGTTTCCCTTAAGGGTTGTAATTGCCGCTCCGTGCAGGTTACCCCCATGTTTCCCTTAAGGGTTGTAACTGCCGCTCCGTGCAGGTTACCCCCATGTTTCTCTTAAGGGTAGTAACTGCTGCTCCGTGCAGGTTACCCCCATGTTTCCCTTAAGGGTTGTAACTGCCGCTCCGTGCAGGTTACCCCCATGTTTCCCTTAAGGGTTGTAACTGCCGTTCCGTGCAGGTTACCCCCATGTTTCCCTTAAGGGTTGTAACTGCCGCTCCGTGCAGGTTACCCCCATGTTTCTGGAGGGTGGAAGGCCGGTGGGTCTCGTCGTCTCCGGATGAAGTGGGAGTGATTTGTCCCCTGAGGAAGCTGCGGCGAAACGGGGATCCCTGTTGGGACGTTGTGAACTGCTCCCGTGGAAAGAATACATTTAGGATTTAAGAATTTGTGTTAAGCTCTTTAAGTGAAATATGTATGGTGTATCTATTAAAAGGGAATAGATGGGGTTTTAATGGGTGGGAAGTGTATGTGGATAAGTGAATGTAGTGGGTATATGTGTTTTAGATGTTAATATACTGCTGCTAAATAAGTGTGTATATTCATGTATATTGGGTTGCACATGTTTTTGAATTTTTGAATTATTGTAAACATCAGTGGATGTAATTAATAAAATGATAAAAAATTGATGTGTATGTATTATGTTAAGCACTGCTGATAAATGGCAATATTGAAAACAAAATTGTTATGAGATTATAGTAAATTGTGAATGTTAATGCTATAAAAATGAACTCATAGGGTTCCCTAAGTATGTTGTGATGTGATGAGTAGGGAACTTGTACTCTCTTACTTTGTGATTACCATATCAGCTCCTATAAAGAGCCAGTTCCAAATGCAGGGTTGATTTGATCTTTTCTTCCACTTCAACCCAAAGTTTCATTAACGTGCCTCAAAAAAAAAAAGGAAGCAAAACGCTTTCAGTCTGTGCAGTCAGTAGAAAAAGGAGGATATTTTCTTCTTAGCTAGACCCACAGTAATCATCACAAAGAGACAGATGGGTCAGAGGCTGGAGGTACTGTAACAAATTACTGTTACCTTTTCTACCTCTTGTGGAACTTCAGTTTCTTAAGACAGGAACTTGTAAACCAAATTTTCTGGTTCAAGTAGTGGATCCAAGCTCCTCCCACATTCCTTTATTTTATCTATCTATATTATTATTTTTTTAAAGTTATATTCTATCTTATCCCATGTTCAAAGTGCAGCGCATAAAAACAAGCATAATATAACAGAAGAAACTAGCACGTAAAACATAAAAGAAAACTAATACGAAATGAGCCATATGCTTCCCTGATAGTGTCAAGAGATCACACAGCTGTCAGGACTCTTTACATAGTATGGCCTTCAGCTGTTTTTGAAATGTTTTGCGCAAAGTTGTTGCTGCAAATCCTCTGCGAAGGCATTCCAGAGGGCCCAACACAGAAAAGGACTTTTTACAGGTTTCTGTTACATGGGCCAGCTGGGGAGATGTAACTTCGAGAAGGCTGTGACAGGCCATCTGCAAAGTGTGAGAGGAGTTGTAAATGCTTAGAGTGGCGCATGTCCAAGGGAGGCATTATTATTTAGAAGTAGGAGAATCATCCATGCGATCTTAAATTTAAATTCACGACATGACTGGGAGCCAGTGAAGGTTTGCAATATAGGCATAAATATGTTCCCAAAGATCGGCACTAGTCAGGAGACGTGCTGCTGTTGGAAGCTATTTTATTGAAAGTAATTAATGCATGAATTATATCTAATATTTTGAATGAGTTCTTCGTGGCATTTTCATTCGTTTCCAGGAAGTAATCTTCCACTGAGCGCTAATGCACTTCATTAATTACGCAGACTATAATATCTTGACCAAAACACATTTGCTTTCATTCTTTTAAAAAAACCCAACATAAATTAAGCACTCTAGGCTTCATAGTCGTAGTTACACATGTACTTTTTCAGGTGATACAAGCATGAGATTGAACTCACATTGTTGTGCATTACTCCATATATAACCAAACTATTTGCATCAGAAATCCAACCTCAAACCAATCTAGGCTTGCCAGGCAAGCTTCCATGCACATAAAATATGACTATTTTAAATATTCCAAAACATTCCCATTTGTTTGTTTTAAATGTTACTTCTTACTTTTCAACTCTTCAGCAAGTTGCACAAATGTTTCCTTTAGACAGGAGATGAAAACCTGCTGCAAGCCTAGTTATTATGGGTGTAATTTTCAAAGGCCCTTATGCACATAAATCCTGGTTTTATGAGCTTTCTCTTACAGCCCCCAGTGGGATTGCACATAAAAGTATGCACGGAACATGATTTCGCGCGTAATTGTACTCGTATGCTCAACAGGCATCCTGGGGGGGGGGAAGGGGGGGGGGGGGCGGAAAATCAGGATTTTTGAAAGAATAAGTGTAAATACACACGCATAATGTTACACCGGCATAAATCTGCTTTGAAAATTATGGCTGAAGTCTTCGGGTAGAGCAAACCGGCAGACTTAAGCCTACACAGGCTGTTTGAAAATCGCCCTCCCAAAGCTCATATTTCCACCAATGGAAACTACTCACGCAGTGAAGCCATTAATCATGTGTGCATAACGGAGTAACACAAGATCAAGCCAGCCGCATCTTCTTTTCCTGCCGGTTGTTACGCCGTACTCGTGACCTCGGGTCTGCAGAAGCTCTCCGATTTTCTGATAGCCAGCATATAAAGTGATAACATATAGGCAAGTTATTCCAGGGGAACAATGAATGAGACACAAAAGCCATATAGCTATAATGATTTAAGAGGGTGAAAACTGCCTGAAAGAATTTAGTCCAAGCAAGGACAGGGTCCAGTGTAAATCACTGCTGAGCAATGGGAAAATAACATTAGTGGAGCAAAAATGTGCATGGAGGGAATAGGATAACTTGTCAGCTGTCAGTTCTAAAAAAAACAAAAAAACCTAACACACACAGGGAGTCTAGAAGAAGCCATGATATAGTGTACAATGAACATGGTTGAGATTAGCAAAGTCATTTTCCCATGTAAAGCCATAAACAGTATTACTTTCACATTTGCACAAACAGAAAGAAGTGACAATCCCAGCAGGAAAACAATAGTCTATCTCAAATTACTAGCTTTATATCCTTCCCAATTCCTTTCTTGTAAACAGAAAAAGGCCCTTCACATCCAACAGCAATTCCGTGCGTAGCAAGAATTCTGAAATAATTTAGGGCCGGATTTTAAAAGGTCAAGGGGGGGGGGGAGTTAGAGTAGGGCTGGGTGGGGGGAAGGCAACGCGTCTCGGCACGCGCAATGTGCACGATTGTGCACCCCCTTGCGCGTGCCAACCCCTGATTTTATAACTTGCGCAAGCAAGTTATAAAATCGGGCGTACATGTGTATGCGCTGGGTAGCTCGCACACATGTATGCCCACGCGTACCTCTTAAAATCTACCCCTTAATTTTTATTTTTTTTTAACATGTTAAGTCTCAGTACTACTTTTCTCATTAGCACACTACAGTGAATCATGGGGTATTCTTATGCTCTGGCATCCCACCCATTACATACTTTATTACAGAGGTGCATTTCTAAGTAAAACCATTTACAATTATTGGACTGTTTGGCCTGACAAAAGAATTGTATTTTCATATACATGATTTCATATACCTCATGAGTATGATGCTGTCATAAAACCAGAAATTCGGATGTCAGCAAAAAGACTGCATTGATTTTTTCGAACTAGTTATCATGGTCATCCGTTTGATAAATTTTATTCAAGCAACAGAAAAAAAAAATCCCTTATTCTATTCCCTCCATCCACAAATGATGATTCGTTGGTACTTAATGACAGGACAGTTTCTTAGCAGGAAATTTTGTAACATTATGTATAAGTTCACCGGCAAATATGCGCACAAGTTACACCAATTTTCAAAGCAGACTTACGTGTATAAGTCCGCTTTGAAAATTATCCCGGCAAAACTATGCGCACATGGTAACATCTACTATTTGATGCTTGTAATTTTGCCAACAGACTTTTCGTGCATACTTTTAAAAACAAAACGTATACATCAAATTCCAACCAGCCCAGACTCCACCCTTTTGAATGCCTCTCATTAGGAACCCAATTTTCAATAGTCTATGTAAGTCATCAAATGTGTCCACAGAGATTTATGCGAGTATTTTATAAAGCAAGTTTGCTTACTTTACATGCCATTCTCCAAGGACTGCAGGATGAATTAGACATGAAATGTGGGTGATAGTGCCAAATGGACCCTGCTCTCTAACGGCCCGATTCTAAAAGGGCCATGCGCATAAATAATAGGGGATACTGGTGTGACTGGGCCTTGCGCACACAGCACGCATTTTCAGAAGGGCCCGGCCCGTAACGGAAGTTACACGCCGAAGTGCCGGGTCAGTGCTATTAGCTGCTGCCCGGGGAAGTGTGTGCCAACAGTAGGCCGGCTCGCAGAAGATACTGCTCTTGGAGCAGAAGAAAGTATGGAAAAAAAAAAAGGGGGGGGGGTTGGGAAGAGGAAGGAAGAATAGGGTTAGGGAAGTTACCTCCCAGTCTGCTACTTAATTGGAACGGACTGGGAGGGAACTGGGAAAGGCCTATCTGCATCACACTTTTCTTTTTTTTTTTTTAAGATCCCCTTCTGTTGCGCGCATGAGACATCCGCATGTGCGCGCCAATTATAAAATTGTCGCTCACATGTGCACGTGGATATCATATTTTATAACACATGCACATGTTATAAAATAGCCGCATTCATGTGTGCGTACATGGATGCCTGCGCGTTAATTTATTATTTTTTTTTAATTGACCCCTTAGCTCATAGAGCTTTTGCTCTATTTAGCATGTGCGGGAGTTCCTACGTGGGCATTGCCTCATGAGCTCAGTCAATTTTAGAGCTAGATCATCAACTCTCCAGAGAGGCAGGCATGCATTTAGCATGGCTAATTCATCCTGCAGTTTACAGAAAACACCATTTATGGTAAGCAAACTTGCTTTCCCCATCAATAAGCAATGCTGAATTAGCCATGGCACATGGGATATCTCAAGCTGAGGGCTGCAGTGCAGCAGCATTTAATAAATACACAACCCAGACCCTTCCATGGAGAGTAGACTACTGGGTCAACCAGCTATGCAAAACTGTTTGTCCAAATTTACTTTCAAATTCTTGATATAATTTCCAGACAGTAATGAGATGTGAAGGTGTGCACTGACAACCAGGCTGCAGCTTTGCAGATGTCTTCAATAGGCACTGCTCGCAGATGAGCCACTGATACAGTCATGGCTCTCACTTGATGAGCCTTGTTAAAGTCTGTAATCTGGAGGTGTGCTAGCGCATAGCACTGTGAGGCCTGATGATGTGGCTGTATTCTTTTCCTGTAGTAAACTAATGTTCTTTTACAGTATAAGGAATGAAGGGCCTTTTACCTTTCATGTGAGTGTGGTTTTGGAAAGAATATAGGTAAAACGATGGCTTGATTAATAACAAGTTGAGACTATCATTGGAGGAACTTTGGGGGGGTGCTGATCACCATGCTATTGTGGAAGAATTGCAGATAAGACGAGTAATGAACCAAATTTTGAAGCTCACCGACTCTTTTGGCTGACGGATTGAAACAAGGAATAATTCTTTCCATGTAAGAAACTTGAGAGAAGCTAACTCCAATGGCTCAAAAGGCAGTTTCATAAGTTATGTCAGAACTACTGTTAAGGTCTTTTGACCACTGGAGGTTTGGTATGCCATAAGCCATTCATGAATTTTGAAACTAAATGATGAATTGAGAATGGTCTACTCTCAATATGAAAGTGGTAGGCTCCTATTGCACTGAGATGAACTTGTACTGACGTGGTACTGAGGAAGAAAGGAAGAGCAAATACTGGAGTAGCTCCTGCGGTTTGTACGTGAACAAGTCCAAGGAGTTTTATTGAGAACAGTTTCCATTAAAAGCCATATAGTCTTCTAGTTGAAGGCTTTCTAGCAGACTGCCTTTGATTTCCTTGGGTATGGACAATGTAGCAATCAGTGAATGCTCAACATCCAGGCTGTCAGAATGAGAGAAGGAAGGATCAGAGTCAACAAGGATGGATCTGCCTCTAACACAATCAGAAGGCTGATGGACAGTTGTACTCGGTCCACGAATCACAATTGTCTGGGTCATGCTCATGCAATAAGCATCAGATGGACCTGGTCTTTGAGCAACTTCTGTACCATCTTGGCTATCAGCATAATCAGTGGAAATGCATTCCAGTTGAGCAGAAAAGTGTCCTGAGCTGATCTGAGTTCCCTGGAAAGAATGGAACAAAATCTTTCCACTTTTCTGTTCTCTGATGCGAAGGGGTCAATTGAGGGATGTCCCCAAAGATTTAAAAGTTGCTGCTGATAGATCTAGGGACCATTTATGAGGGTGAAGTGCCCTACTGAATACGATCCACTAGCTTGCTGGCAATTTCCGGGTGGTAGGTTGCTTGGCGATTGCACACTCATTTCCATATTCATTTCATTTCTTGACAGGGAGTTCAAGACCCTGTGCTTCTGTTTGTGGATACAGAATATGGCTACTTGAATTTGAATGGCAGTTTGAATGAGAATGCTTTTTCCCTCGAGTAGATGAGAGAAAGTCATTAAGGCATGTCTGATCACTCCCAATTCTAGAAGGTTGAACTGAAACTGCCTTTCTGCTAATAACAAAGTATGAGTTCGGAAGGGAACCATGCAGGCTCTCCATCCCTTGGTGGATGTATCTGTCGCTAATATTACCTGTTGAAGTAGTCGAAGTGAAACCCTTTCTTGAAGAACGTATGGGTTCTAACCACCAGTGACATTGTTTCATTTCCTGTGAGATATTCACTAAAATTGTAAGGGCAGAGCCAACCGATCCAACTTAGAGTGGAGGCCCCATTGCAGGAATCACATGTGGAGGCGTGTTAGTGAAACTTAGGGACCTCCATGTTCAGTTTTTATTATTCTTTCTTTTTCCTGGTAATTTATCAGGGTTTATTATAAGAACAAAAATAAGAAAAAAATCAGGTAAATATTTAAGTTTATTTTGATAGACAGAAGCCAGGATAATAAAACATTAATAGATTCTTCCACCTACCTTCTCAGCAGCATCCTCATCTCTATCCACCCCCCCCCCCCCCCCCCCCCGCCATCCCCTGCCTAGCATGCCCCTCTCTCTCTCCTTCCACCCTACCAAGAATTTCCCTCCCTATTTCGCCCCCCGCCCCCCACACACACACACACAGTGCAACAGCATTCATTCTTACCAGTGGTAGCTCCAGGCTTCTCCTCTCTCCTTCAGCAGCACGCTTACTGAGGCTTCCGTGCTCTGCAACACTACACTTCTGCTTTTGTGTAGAAACAGGGAGCCTGCCGGGAAGTTCGTGGACACAGCTTTCTTGAAATACATTCACTGCACCAAAGAGCAGATACTTTGACTGCTTGGGAAGTGATGAGATGGAATTTGGAACACAGTATGGGCAGCACTGGAGGGTGGGACATTAAATACAGCATGCACGTTGGCCCATACTGGCTTCCAGCAGTGGTTGGAGGCCTTGAAACACTGAATCTGCAGCTCTGGAACAGCTTTTTAATCATCCTAAAATTAGGGTGAATATCATTTTAAACTGATTGTCATCTTTGGGAAATCCAGGAATTTATGGGTGAAAATCGGTTTAAAATAAAACGAAGGACCTTAGTGATACTACATGAACCACTGCTGTCATGGCCTAGAACTACTAGCACTTACCTGGCTGTTGTCTGATCCATGTTCACCAGGGACTACGGACTGGAGCGTGTGCTCGATCTAACTGGAGAAACGCTCTATCCTGTAGCGGAGTCTATCCATGCCCTGAGGAATTTGTTTTCTGAGATGGAACTAGGGTTGATTTTTCAAAATGAATTATTGAAGGAGTTGAATTGTCTTCTGCAGGGAGGATCCTACTCCCTTCTGGGAAGTCACAGTCATCATCTCGTCGTCCACGTAAGGGAACACACAGATGCCCTGATGATAAAGATGCCCTACCACCACAGCTAGGTATTTGGTAAAGACATTTGGTGCTGGTGACAAACTGAATGGGGGCACTTGGTAGTGAGATGATTCGACCACAAAGCATAGGTAGTGCCAGTGGGAGGGAGGGATGGGCTCACTTCCACTCTCCCACCTGGATAAAGGGAAGGATTATGTGAAGGGAATTCATCTTGAATTTTTCCCACAGCAGGACGGGTCTCAATTCATCATTTTTCTTGGGGATAAAAAAATAGCGGAAATAGATAACCTGGTCATGTTGATTGGGCGGGACTAGATCTATCGCCCATCTGAGGAGCAACTTCACCTCCAGTTGGAGTTGCACTAAGTGAGATGGATCCAGATTGAAGGATGAGCAATAAGGTAGGAAAGTCAAAGGAAAAGTAAGGGGTAATAAGATTCCACAATCTTGAGTACCCAGTGTTCTTTAGTAATCTTGTGCCATTCTTCCAAGTAGAGATGAATCCTCTTCCCTACAGAAAGGATGAATGCTGGGTACAGAGACTAGTCAAAAACTTGGTCCAGGTTTAGACTGAGCCTGTTGTGTCACTTTTGGTTGGCACCTTCTGCGCTGTCAGCCTCTTGCCAGAAGCTGTTATGGAAGCATAAATGGAGCCTGGTACCACTAGAATAGCCAGAAGAGGCATTTCTGAAAGTATGATCGTTTAAAAATGAAGGAGGGACGCCTTGAAGTGGACTGATGTTCTGAACCTGTTAATAGCAACAGAATTGCTACATGTTGCTTCTTGATTTGAGAAACTGTGTCTCTGAGCTTAATTCCAAAGAGATGATCTCCCAGGCAGGGGATGTCTCTTAATTTATTGCGGACATCATTGCACATGCTGCTGACCCTCAGCCAAGTCATTCAGCATACTCCGATGCAGGCTGATGAAGAGAGGCTTGTCAAACACTTCGTACACTTACCAGACAAGATGGCATATGCACTCTCCTCCACATCGAGCTGTAACTGCGGATATGCAAAGCCTCTGTCCCCGGAGGAAGAGACAGCTTCAGTTTTTGCAAACATTGTACCATATAAAACTGGTGAGCAGAAATACAAGCATTAAGCTTGGCACTCTGGAATACCTTTTTTCCAAAATTGTGGGGGGTCTTTCCTTGGTGGAGTATTTATTCTTGTTTTCTTTAGTTGTTTTAATGCTGATTCCACCACAACTCATTGGTGAGGCAATTGCACTAACCCAAATCCTGGAGTTTTCTGGACTCTATACTTTAGTTCTAACTTCATGGTCATTGCAGAACAGGAGATTGGCTTTTCCCACATTCTGTTTTGTAATTCTTGCAGGTTGGCATGGATTGGTGTGGCCGCCAGATCTGCTGGAGTGTTGACAATCTGGAGAAGGCTGAAGACCTCACTGCAAGGGTCCTAGTCCTCAAGATGTTAATCCCTAGCACCTTATCCAATTATCCAGGAATTAAGAGCGGTCCTCTGGTGAAAACTGGTGAAGACTAGGTTCAGGTAGGGGTTCAGAGGAGATTTCTCTCTCTGATCCTAGGGGAGAGGAGACACTAATCCAGGACCCCCAGCGATGAAGTAGGCAACAGGAAGAGTCCTTGGTTGCCTCAGAAGGGTTTATCTCTGGTAAACATCCTCTAATTGGCTGGATTCCGCTGCATTAGGGATACGACAACCCCCTCTTATGGGAGTAAATCCAATATTCTGGAAGGGAGAGGAAAAAGTGTCCCATCCTTGTCCTTAGCCACTAGGGAGATAAGGAAAGTCCTTACCAGTTCTGCCACTTGGTCCAAGGGTTGACATGTTTCTTTGGCCAGGCACTGGAGGTGAATCATCCTCTTCAGAGACTAGGATGGAATCTTCCTATACTTTCTCTAGGCTCTGAAATTTGTCCTGGGTGTCTGTTAGAAATTAAGGGCATCAGGGAGCAAATGGGGTCTGCTGTACTCAGATGCAAGCCTTGCTCTAGTAGCCTTAATTAAGACATTGCTCTTGTAATTGGCAGAGATAAGTGAAGCATATCTCCTTCCGCTTCTGATATTCTTGGTAAATATATAGAAGGTGATTTAGTAAGTAGTTGTGTCAGAAGCACTGTGGCCCAGTGCATTGATGATGTAGACGCTTGCTTCAACAAATCGCAGCATTGAAGGAGGAAGCAACAATGGTGTCGAGATCCAATTCTTCAAGTGCTCCGGGGCTCAGTGCACAGAGTGATCCTTAGCTAGATGTGTCAACAACACTGGTATGCGAAGGCGTCAATGCTACATACCTTGACAGTGCTGGAGGCTGTTGTTGATGGCACAGATGCACCGTGAGCGATGCATTGGCTGCATCGCCATTACTGATACTTCATCGATGCTAGGTGCACCGCTGGCTCTGAAGAGTGGCATTTTCTTCTTTTTACAAGTTCTTGAGCTCTGTGAAGCTTGTGAAGGGCTTGTCAATACTTGGGCATTGCGCTTTTTCTCTTTGCTGGACCCTGAGGAGGTGGAGGGGCCCAAGTGCTACTCCAGCGAGGGGGGAGGCTTACCAGAGGAGCACCTTACCCAGGAGTTTGACGAGGCTCTGCTCTGGGAGCAGGACTGGCCGTGGCTCTTCAGAGACTTACGCAGTTCTTCCATTTTACAGGCCTTGGAGTTTTGAGAGCGCAGAGACATCCGGTTGCAAGAGTAGCAGTTGGCATTTTTGTGATTCAGTCCTAGGCAGCAGTAACAGATGTCATGACCATCTGTAATGGACATTTTTCTACCGCATACACAGTTCTTGAAGCCACTGATAATGGGCTTCTTGGTGCCAGGCATTTCTGTGAAGAAAAGATATATATATATATTTTTTAATAGCACTGGAAAGTGCTGTTAGGGGGCTGCCGGAGCAGCAAGGCAAAGAAATAGCTGAAAAAACATTTAAACAAGTGATGATACCAAGAGATATTAAAAAAAACAAAGAAAAGGTACATGTCCATGCTGAACTCGGATTAAAAAAAAAGAATGAGAGGCTTATGAGGCAATGCATGCACAGGAACTTGCACATATGTTTAGTAGAGCAAAAGCTCTATGATATAAAGAGAGAAGGATCTGTTAGGCACAGTCAAATGTCACCCACATATCATGGCTAATTCAGCCCTATTTGACGACGGAGAAGCTATGTGGCAGGAGCTGCACAATTTATAAAATACCGTGTCTAGAACCCCAAAAGTATACGTGCATCTTTATGTAATGCAGGGAAACTTGTTCTTTTCTTCTCTACCCATTTTATAAAAGCATATGCATATATTTTATGCGAGTATAACTGTAGCATGTGTGCTTAAAAACCCAGATTAAATATAAAGGCAGGTATGTTGCATAATCTCCACTAATAAAAACACTTACTTGTGCGCATATTTGGAATTACCAGCCATTCAGACCCTCCAACACTTCATCCTGATTCCCCACAATCAGATCTACCACCCAAAAACTGAAGTAGTACAATTTCACTTCTGTGACTTAAATTAGCAGATGTAAAAACATACAAACAAGTTTGATAACGTTTGCACAAATACCGCTTTCAAAATAGCAACTTGGGTACATACTTCTGAACCTCGCACAGGAATGCCCCAAACCACCCTATTATTTCCTGTTAACATTGTTTCCAAAATAGCATATATGCGTGTCCATGCTGCTTAAACGTGTATATGCTGATTTTATATAGCAGAGTTGCTTACCTGTAACAGGTGTTCTCCCAGGACAGCAGGATGTTAGTCCTCACATATGGGTGACATCATCAGATGGAGCCCGGCACGAAATAGCATGCCACTATCCCCACAGCCACGCCTGGTCCCTCTTCAGTCTTGTATCAAAGAATAAAGAAACAAGCGAAAAATAAAATAAAACGCAGGCGAAATCAACTCCGTGGGGTGCTGGGTGGGCCTTGTTGAGGACTAACATCCTGCTGTCCTGGGAGAACACCTGTTACAGGTAAGCAACTCTGCATTCTCACAAGACAAGCAGGATGGTAGTCCTCACAGATGGGTGAATACCAAGCTGCAGGCCGCCCCCAGAAAACACCGGGCCAACAGACAGCCAGTAACGTGCAACAGGCACAACAGGGGTGCTGTTGGCAACAATAGGAGGCAGTCAACCACACACTGGGCCCTAGGCAAGGACAGTTGGGTTCTCATACTTGGAACAGGTTATGGACAGACTGGCCGAAGATGCTGTCTTGCCAATCATCCTTGTCCAGACGTAGTGGGCTGCGAAGGTGTGCAGGGAACTCCACGTCACGGCCCTGCAGATTTCAGCGATAGGGACTGTACGGAAATGAGCCACTGACGCTGCCATAGCCCTCACTGAGTGCCCTTTCAGTCGGCCTCTGAGCGGAAGACCCGCTTGCTCACAGCAGAAAGCAATACAGTCCGTCAACCAATTAGACAGGGTCTGCTTGCCCACCGCAACCCCAAGTCTATTCTTGTCAAAGGAGATGAAGAGTTGGGTGGACTGCCTGTGGGCTGCAGTGCGCTCCAGATAAAAAATGAGAGCATGTTTGCAGTCCAAGGTGTGCAGAAACTGCTCACCTTGGTCACAGTGTGGCCTCGGGAAAAAGGTGAGCAACACGATAGACTGATTCAGGTGGAAGTCAGTCACCACCTTAGGCAGGAACTTAGGGTGAGTGCATAACACTAAGAGAAAGAGCACTGTCGATTGCTGGACCACAATTATGGAACTCTCTTCCGCAAGATTTACGAATTGAAACAAACACCAAAACCTTCAAGAAAGGACTCAAAACTTGGCTATTCCAACAAGCCTTTTCTTTAACATAATCTCTCTATCTTCCTTTCAAAAACTTTATAGTATTAAGTTTAGATTTCTTTTATGATTTGACGTATTTTGCGTACGATGTTTTATTAAGGATTTTACTTATTTAGTATGATAAGTTTATTTAATTGGTTTATGAGTTGTTTTTATTCGAATGGCTGTAATTTGTTTTATTTTTTAGTCTTAGGAAGTTGATTTTAGTATATTTATTTTGCATTATTATTTATTATTGTGAACCGTTACGATGGAACCCGAGTGACGGCATACGAAAACCAATAAATAAATAAATATTTCATATTCTGTTTTATTTTATTTCAAATGCTTTTAACTATGCATTTGCTAACAAGTTTGTACACCGATATGATGTTTGTTACGAACGTCGGTATAAAAAACCAATAAATAAATAAAATAAATAAACACTAGCCTGTCGTGGAAGAACCTCGTATAAGGCGGATAGGTCACCAGGGCCTGAAGCTCACTGACCCTGCGAGTGGAAGTAATTGCCACCAGGAAGATTACCTTCCAGGTGAGGTGTTTCAATTCGCAGGAGCGTAGAGGCTCAAATGGGAGACTGCATGAGCCACACCAGCACTACGTTGAGGTCTCAGGCCACAACAGGAGGACACAGTGGAGGCTTCAATTGAAGTAAACCTCTCATGAAGCGCTCCACTAAGGGCTGCACCGAGATCGGAGTGTCACCCACTCTGTAATGGTAGGTGCTGATGGCACTCAGATGTACTCTGTTTGAGGTAGTCTGCAACCCAGACTCTGAGAGATGCCAGAGATAGTCCAAAAGCCGAGGTGTGGGACAAATGAAAGGGTCAAGACACTGCTTCGCACATCTGGCAGAGAACCTCCTCCACTTCGCCTGGTAGGACTTCCACGTGGAAGGCTTACAAGAAGCTACCAGGACTTGTGAGACATTGTCTGAAAGGTTGAGGGACTGCAGCACGAGCCTTTCAACATTCAGGTCGAGAGGGCCAACATCTGGAGGTTCAGGTGGTGCAGCCTGCCCTGATCCTGTGTGATGAGGTCAGGCGAGGTGCCCAGGCGAATGGGCTCCTGGACAGACAGCTCGTGGAGGATCGCAAACCAGACCTGTTGCAGCCAGTGCGGGGCTATAAGGATCATGGAACCTCCGTCCTGCTGTAGCTTCAAGAGAGTCTTGCCTATGAGTGGAATCAAAGGATATGCGTACAGGAGACCCACGCTCCAGGATTGGGTGAAGGCATCCATGGTTGGTTCCCTGTCGTCCCTGCAGAGAGAGCATAAGTGACTCACTTTGCTGTTCTGTGAGGATGCGAAGAGATCCATGTCCGGCTGACTCCACCTGCGGAAGATCTTATCCACTACTGATCAGTTGAGGGACCACTCGTGAGGGTGGAATGTCCGACTGAGATGGTCCGCCAACATGTTCTCCATTCTATGCTGCTACTGCATTCTATACTGCTCGCAGGAGCATGTCACGTGACAGGGCCCAGGCCCAAATCTGCACTGCTTCCTGACAGAGGAGATAGGAGCCTGTGCCCCCCCACCCCCTGTTTGTTCACATACCACATGACCACTTGGTTTCTCTGTCTGTATCAAGATGACCTTGTGGGATAGGCGATCCGGAACGCATAGAGGGCATACAGCATTGTCCGAAGTTCTAGGAAATTTATCTGGCATCTCGCCTGGGGCTTCGACCACACACCCTGTGGGTGGAGGCCGTCGACATGGGCACCCCAGCCGACAGTGGAGGCATCTGTGGTAAGGATCACCTGAGCCGGAGGTGGCTGAAATGGTAGTTCCTTGCTCAGGTTAGCTTCCTGTGTCCACCAGGCAAGGGAGAGCTGGAGTGACTCGGTTATCCAGACCAGCGCAGAGAGTTCCTGAGAGGCTTGGTGCCGCTGAGAATGCAGGGTCTACTGTGTCACTCTCATGGCAAGTCGGGCCACTGGAGTGACATGCACTGACGCCGCCATGTGGCCCAGCAGCCATAACAACAGGTGGGCCAAGGCCATCTGCCAGCGACGAACGGATCTGGCCAGGCCTGCCAGGGCAATTATCCAATCGCTGGTGAGGAACGCCCTGGCCACTGTTGTATCCAGGTCTGCTCCGATGAAGCTGAGCTGCTGGGATGGCGTCAGCTGAGATTTTAGGTAATTGATAAGGAACCCCAGCGACTGGAGGACTTTGACCGTCACATGCAGGGTCTGGAGGGTTCCCTCCCTCAAGGAACTCCTGATGAGCCAGTCGTTCAGATATGGGAACACGTACACTCCCTGCAGCGCAGGTGTGACCCCACCACTGCCATGCACTTGAAGACTCGAGGTGCGGAGGCAAGGTCGAAGGGCAGAACTCTGTTTTGAAAATGCCTCTGGCCTACCACAAAGTGCAGGAATTTCCGATGAGGCGGAAATATGGCGATGTGCTCATATGCGTCTTGTAGATCGAGAGAGCAGAGCCAATCTCCCTGGTGAAGAAGTGGGATTAAGGTGCCCAATGAGACCATTTTGAACCGCTCCCACCTCAGGAACCTGTTCAAGGCTTGGAGGTCGAGGATGGGACAGAGGCGCCCGTTCTTTTTGGAATGAGAAAGTACCTGGAGTAGAACCCCTAGCCTGTTGGGTGCGGGGAACCGGTTCAATGGCTCTGGATCGCAACAGGGCCGAGAGTTCTAACTTGAGAGTCACTGCATTCTCCCCAAGGATCCATCCCGGTGAGGGAGGGGAGTCCTGCCTGTTTTACAATATTTAAGAACAATCAGTCAGTGGTGATGGGGGTCCAGTGGTCTGCAAACAAGGCTAGCCGGCCCCCAACCGGTAGGCTGGGGCCAGAGGGAACCAGGATTAGGCTGCTGCTCTCTCTATGACAGTCAAAAGCCTGCCACAGGACCAGGCTGAGGGCAGGCTGGGCCCGAAGTGCCCGTTGTGGGCACGGAATGCCCTTAGGGGCAGTCCGAGTCACACAAGCTCGCGAGGCCGAAGGATAGTATCTCCGCTACCTGTAGAAAGGTTTCCTGGAGTCCCTACACAGCTCCCTGAGGGTCGCCGAGGAAGGGTCAGAGGTGCTGGCGGACAACTGACTCAAGTTCTCGTGCTGATCCTTCAGCTGGGCCACTGCGTCGCAGACCTTATCCCTGAACAGGTTTTCACCTGTACAGGGGAGGTCAGCCAGCTTCTCCTGGACATCAGGGTGGAGGTCGGAGACTTTAAGCCAGGCCCAGCACCGGGCACTAATGCCGGCTGCCATCTCAAATACATTGTAGGCCGCTCGCATTTCATGCTTGCCAGCCTTGAATCCCTTTTGCATAATAGACTCCAAGCCTTTTTGGAACTGCTGTAGGAGGCTTTCAGCGAGCTCCTGGACCTGCTTCCAGAGGTTGCAGTTGTACAGATTCATGTACAATTGACATGCCGGAGGGGTGGAAGAATGGGTGCGAGACCTCTTGGCCTTCTTCTGAGCTGACTCTACTACCACGGATTGGTGGGGGAGCTGGCTTTTCTGGAAGCCTAGGGTCTGTTGCACCAAATAAATGGCGTCCGTCTTCTGGTTCACCGGAGCCACGGAGCCTGGGTTTTCCCACAACCAGTAGAGGAGCTCTAGGAGAACTTCGTGTACCGGGACAGCCATCACCTCCTTAAGGACATCCACAAATTGGAGGACCTCCAACATTTGATGGCAGGCGTCCTCCTCCATTAAAAGTTGGAAGGGTACGGTCTCCACCATCGCCCAAACAAAATTGGCAAAAGATAAGTCCTCTGGGGGCAAAAGGCACCTCTCGTCTGGAGGCAAAGGCTCTAATGGAAGATCATCAGAAGCATCCGAGGAGAATTCGGAGGTAACATCAGCCCCATGGGTCATAAGGGGCCTCCTCCTCACCACCGTGCTGCCTGGGTCGAGGAGGGAGGTCAAATCCGGGATCCTGGGGCATCGGCATCGATGGCCGGTCAGAGGACCCTGATATCGGTTGAGGGGGCCTAGAGGGCACTGGGACATTCGAAGGCAACGATGGAATCCGGAGTGCCAGGGCACTCGATGGCCCGAGAGTGGGATCGGGCCGCATCCTCCTCCTCCAAGGACCCGGATTTGGGATAGTATCGGAGGGAGGAGCCGGTGGCAGACGGGGAGCTGGAGGACCTCCGGGCAATGGCTGTGTCGGTAAGGCACAGAGCAGCACATCCAACCTTTCCAGTAAGGGTGTCAACATCAAGGGCGCTGGTTCCGATGCTAGTCTGGGGGTCGGCGTCGGCTGCTGGAGGGTACTGAACACTGCCTGCTGAACCACATGTTCTAGCTCTTCCCGAAATGCAGGCGTAGTAAGCATCGATGCGGGAGGAGAACACAGGTGGGGCATAACCGGGGCCTCCACAGGGGTCCATGGAGGTTCGGTACCCGACACTGTGATTGGCGGGTAACGCCCTGGGCTTCGGGGTCTGGAGGAGTACGGGGCCTCCTTGCCCCAGGACCGGTGCCCCTCCGGTATCGGTGCCAGCACCGTGTGGCAATGACCTTCAGTGCCGATGTTTCCCTCGGTGCTCGGCTCGGTCCTTCTCCGGTGCAGAGGAATACGACCCTGAGGCCTTGGGATGGCCCAACGCCGATGAGGGGCGATCCCCCCCCCCCCCCCCGCCTTTTTCATCACGGAGGGGAACAGAAGGGTGAGCGTCCGAGTCAGATCAATCCCCTTGACTCGACATCCCCGGGACTGGAGTCAATGGAGCCGATTGTTGGGAACAGAACAAGTGCTCCATCTTGTCCAGGTGGGCTCGCAGGCCTTTGGGGGTCATCTGAGCACAACTGGGGCACCAACAGACATCATGGAAGGCCCCAGGCAGAGAACACAGATGTCATGCGGGTCCATAATGGACATGATCCTCAGACACTGGGGGCACTTCCGAAAGCCGGTCGCCACTTAAAGAAAAACTTTGACAAAAGTATTCCATGCCGGGCCCCATCTGATGTTGTCACCTATTTGTGAGGACTTCCATCCTGCTTGTCCTGGGAGAATAAATAAATCCCATGCAACTAATGTCAGTAATAGCAGTGGTTATTCCCCAAGTCATCTTCATTAATAGCAGTTTATGAACTTCTCCTCCAGAAACTTATCTAGATAGGTGCAATATGTCTTTGCACTTTTTTTTTTAAACACGTTACAGGGTACATTTACACAAATTTTATAACCTGCATATATTATATATGCGCAGGTTATAAAATACAGGGGTAGATTTTCACACACCCATATATATGTGCACATGGAAAGATATCCTCATACTGTTTTGAAAATGCTTACTTGTGTGTGTACTTGAAATCATCATCAGTTCACCGATACCTCCTCCAGTTCTCAAGTCCCTTTAGCACTTCACCCTGAACCCCCACTAATTCTCACAAACCTCCCAACCAAAAACTGCAGACAACAGATGTCTGATTTCATTTGTACAAGTCTGTTAGTAGGTAGACAAGTGTACAAATAAGTTTGGTAAAGTATATGCATATATATATTTTACGTGTATGCACATAATTTGACACACATTATCATTTGTGCAATTTTCAGAGGCTAATTTTAAAACAGCAAGCATAGCCCACAAACTTTGCTGAGTATTTTACACACCTAAGTTTGCTTTGAAAAATCTCAGGTAATTGGTGGAGTATGCATGAATTACATTGCACAAAGTTACATCTGATCCAAGCAGGTGTAACTTGAGCAGGGTAACTTGCATGTATACTTTTTAAGATAAATAAAACAGGCATGTAAGTGCAGACTCTGTCCCAACCCTGCCCCTTGGAACATCTCTGGGTTACACTCAACTTTTATGCATGTTCCCCTGATAATTTTCAAAAGGCAATTTACATGCATAAACCGGTGTTTATATGTGGAAAGCCTTCTGAAAATTAACCCCTAAAGGACCATTTCAGTGTGCAAAGCATTACTTTAGGAGGCAGAGAATTGTAGTGGTTGGAGATTTGCTTCCGAGTTGCATGCAGAAATTCATCTGCTGACCAAACAAAAGTATGCGGTCTGCCAGGTGCCAAAAATCGAGACATTACAAAGAGACTGCTGAAAATCCTTAAGTCTAACTACTATCTGAAGCTGCTCATCCATGTTGTAACAAATAACTCTGTTAGGTACTACACAGATCATATATAAAAGGACTTTGTGACTCAGAGAGAGGGTAAAGCAGATAGATGCACAAGTGGTATTCTCCTCCTTCCTCCCAGTCAAGTAAAGGCCCAGCCAGGGAAGCTCGCATTTTGGAGATAAATGAATGGCAGCATTGATAGTGTCAATGAGAGTGTTTTGGATTCCTGGACCATAGAATGATGTTTCAGGGACTACCGAGCAGAGATGGGGGTTCACCTGTCAAAGAAGAGGCGCAACATGACCCAGAACAAAATGGCAAATCTACTGAGGAAGGCTTTAAACTAGGATCATTGGGGATGAGTGGACAAAGCCCTAAGGAAATTAAAAGTACTTATATAACTAAAACTTTAACACACTTATGTGGAAATGGAAAAAAAAAAAGGAAATATCTGGAAAGCAGAGTTGCTTACCTGTAACAGGCGTTCTCCAAGGACAGCAGGATGTTTATGCTCACACATGGTGACATCATCAGGAGGAGCCCCAACACAGAAAACTTAAGTCAAAATTTCTAGAACTTTGACTTGCCACACTGGGCATGACCAGTTTGCCCTATACCACATGTCCACAAGGACAGTCTTATAACATAGAATTATAAAAAATATAAATAAAACACAAAAATAGGAGAAATCCAACTCCACGGAGTGGTGGGCAGGTTTCGTGAGGACTACATACTGTTGTCCTCGGAGAACACCTGTTACAAGTAAGCAACTCTCCTTTCTCAGAGGACAAGAAGGATGGTAGTACTCACACATGGATGAATCCTTAGCTACAAGCTCCTCCCCGACATAAAAGGGTACCAACATACATCCAAACCAGATGCCAACGGGCACAAAAACAGTGCTGTTGGTAACAGAGGGAGAAGACAGCCTGACCCAAAGAATGGGCCCTAGATGAGTTCTACACCTCAAACAGATTCCGAAGGACAGGCTGGCCAAACCTACTGTCGCGTCGGCCATCCTTCTCCAGACAATAGTGAGATGTGAATGTGTGGAGAGAACTCCACGGCGCAGCCTTGCAGATTTCCTCCACAGGAACTTCTCACAAGTGGGCCATTGACACTGCTATGACTCGGACAGAGCGAGCCTCGACATGACCCCCAAGATGCAGTCCCACCTGTGCATAACAGGAGATGCAATCTGCTAGCTAATGCAATAGTGTCTTGTTTTGTAATGACAATGCCCAACCTATTCTTATCAAAAGAAACAAAAAGTTGGGTGGACTGTCTATGGGCTTCTTTCTGCTCCAGATAGGCGGCCAAGGCCCGCTTGCAGTCCAAACTGTGCAGGGCTTGTTCACCTTGGTGTAAATGGGGCCTGGAAAAGAATGTTGGCAGACAATTGACTGGTTGATAGAAATCCATCACCACCTTAAGCAGGAACTTAGGATGCATATGCAAGACCACCCTGTCATTATAAAACTTAGTATAACGTGGATAAGTCACTAAGGCCTGGAGCTCGCTGATGTGACTGACACCAAAAATATAACCTTCCAGGTCAGATACTTCAGGTCACAACTGCACAGCGGCTCAAAAGGAGCTTTCATCAGTTGAAGTCCCGAGACACAGTGGGAGGCCTTAGGGGGAGGCTTCAATTGAAGCAAGCCCCGCATAAAAAGTACAACTATAGGCTGTACAGAGATGGGTGCACCATCTACACCGTGATGGTATGTGCCAATTGCACTCAGATAACTCTAACGGAGTTGATTTTCAAGCCAGCCTCCAAAAGGTGTAGAAGGAAATCAAACAGTTTTTGATGGGGCAGGAGAACGGATCCAGGGCCTTCTGCTTACACTACACAGAAAACCTCCTCTTCAGTCCATAAGACTTTCTAGTGGAAGGCTTTCTAGAAGCCACCAGGACCAGAGACACATCCTGTGAGAGATTGAGTGGTTGCAGGATTAAACTCTCAACATCCAGGCTGTGAGCGACAGAGCCCAGACATTGGAATGTCGCAACCTGCCTCGATCTTGAAAGATGAGATCTAGGGAGGTCCCCAAACTGATCGGTCTCCGGATGGACAACTTCTGTATGAGTGGAAACCAGACCTATCTTGGCCAATATGGGGCTATAAGAATCATAGTTCCCTTTTCCTTGCAAAGCTTCAAGAAAGTCTTCACCACTAAGGGAATTGGAGGATACGCATACAGAAGAACTTTGCCCCAATGTAGGGCAAGAGCGTCCGAGGCTGGTTTGCCATCTAACCTGTACAGGGAACAGAACCGAGGCACCTTTCTGTTGAAAGGGAACGTGAAGAGATCCATCATTGGGCTCCCTCAGAGGCAGAATATCCTATTCGCAATCCCCTGGGGGCCACACACCACACGTGGGGTCTGAAAGTACAACTCAGTCTGTCCACTACCACGTTCTCCATCCTGGCCAAGTACATGGCCCCGAACACCATCCCGTGGGACAGGGCCCATGACCAGATCTGAACTACTTCTTGACACAGGAGGTTCAATCCTGTTCCTCCCCTGCTTGTTCACAGACCACATTGCCACCTGGCTGTCGCTTTGGAACAGGACAACTTTGACGGACAGCTGATCTTTGAAAGCACATAGCGTGCACCTGATCGCCCAAAGCTCCAGGAATTTGATTTGACAACAGCTTTCCTGAGCAGAACAGAGACCCTGGGTGCTGAGCCCATCTACATGAGCTCCCTAGCCCATCCATGGTTAGGACAATTTGGGTAGGAGGACTTCGAAAAGAGATCCCCTGTTCCAGATTTGAAAGTACCTGTCACCAGGACAAAGAGTCCTGGAGGGGCAAAGTGACTCGGATGCAATCCTGGAGGTTCTGTGTAGCCTGGCACCACTGCAACCTCAGGGTCCACTAGGCTCTGTGCATGTGTAATTGCGTCAAGGGAGTGATAAGGACTGTTGTGGGCATATGACCCAACAGCTTCAATATGTGCCAGGTTGACACCTGCTGGCTCTGCTGAATCTCTGCCGCAATGGTCACCAAAGTGATGTCCCTTTGATGAGGTAAGAAGGCATTGGCCTGAGCCGTGTCTAGCAGGGCTCCTATGAAGTC
Organism: Rhinatrema bivittatum; assembly: GCF_901001135.1. Lineage (NCBI taxonomy): Eukaryota > Metazoa > Chordata > Amphibia > Gymnophiona > Rhinatrematidae > Rhinatrema > Rhinatrema bivittatum. Next base: position 227,634 of record NW_021820521.1, on the reverse strand, counting down.
CAATTGAGGTGATGAGCTGAGATGGAACTTTGGGTATTTGATGACGAATCCTAGTGAATCCAACACCAGTGTTGTCAAGCACATGGACCTAATGGCCTCTGCATGAGATGTGCTCTTGACCAGCCAATCACCCAAATAAGGGAAAACATGCACCCCCACCCAGCAAAGGTGCACTGCCACCATGGCCAGGCATTTTGTGAAGACTCGTGGAGTAGACACTAGCCTGAAAAGCAACACCCAATTATGGAAATGCTGTTTTCCCACCATGAATCTGAATTACTTCTGGTGACTGGGGAAGATCTCGATGTGAGTGTACGCATCCTTGAGATTGAGGAAGAACAGCCAATCCCCTTTTAGCAAAAAAGGGGGGGGGGGGGGGATCAAGGTGCCCAGGGAAACCATCTTGAGCTTTTCTTTTCTAACAAATCTGTTCAAGGCCCTTAGGTCTAGGATGGGATGAGTCCTCCTGCTTTCTTTGGAATCAGGAAGTACCTAGAGGAAAATCCCCATCCTTTTTGCCTTGGTAGAAACAGGCTCAGCTGCTTTGGCCATTAAAAGGGAGGAAAACTCCATTAGAAGTTCCTCCTGATGTGCTAACAGCCCCCAAAATGGGATCAGAGAGCAGTTTTGGCAGGACACCCAATAAGTTCAAATAGTACCCTTGGCAGATGATGGAAAGAACCCACTGGTCCGAGGTTATACTGGGCGACTGGTTCGTGAAGAACCGTAGCCTGCCCCTGATCAGAGGATCTACTGTCCCGGATACGGGCAACTGGAATATGCACCCTACGACCCAGTCAAAGCCCCATCCCTGGAGTTTACTGAGGTGCACCGTGCACAAGATGCACAGTCGACGCCTGCGTCGAGGCCAAAGCACCCATACAAAGATGTGTCGCAGCCCGATGCACCAAAGCACCACCACCGCACATCGTCTGGCTCGACACAGGAGGATTCTGCAAGTACTGACGCAGAAGAGGGGGGCATCGAACTCCACGACGCAAAAAGCATCAAAATCACATCATGCACGTACAGAGCTGAGTCCCTCGTTGGGGAAGCCCCCAGTAAGCCTCATCTGGTGGACTACTCACAAATAGTGTTCACCCCAGAAGAGCTGGTCGAACTGGGGCTTTCAGATGTTGAGTCTGTTTCTGAGCACATGTCCATCGGCTCCTCTGAGTCTTCGGGACGGGTTTACTCAGATCTGTCCTTGGTTTCCAAGAGGAAGGGATCTTATGTATACACCAATGTATTCATATGTATACACATGATAGAGTGAATTTTCAAAGGGCTTTTGCATGTAAAAATAGCATATGCATGCATACGTTGCACATAGGTGGGCTATATGCTACTTTGTAAACGTCGAGAGTGTGTGCGTATTTTCGGTTTTGCACAAACTTTTTATCAGGGGGGAAAAAAAGAGGTCGGGTGATCTGGGGTGGGGTTCAGAAGTAAATGGGGTAGTCACTATTTTGTGAGAGATCTACACATTGTCATTACCAAGCTTAGTCGTACAATTTTACACCCACTCATTGATCCGTGGCAAGTGAAATTGGACTTGCATATAGCTTTTGGGTGGAAGGTCTGGGCAGATTGGTGGGGGTTTAGGGTGAAGTGCTAGAGAGTCTATGTGAACTAGAGCCAGACTGGGTGAATTGGTGGAGGTATCAGTGAACTAGTGATTTTCAAGCACGCATGCAAGTATTTTCAAGAACAGAATATGTGTATAATTCATTCAATACTGCCTATGCCTTTAATTCTGGGTGTTTATTCACACAATGTCACAATTATTTCATGCATAAAATATACAAGTGTATATTTATAAAATGGATAAAGAAAGTATGCATTTTATTGCACTGGAAACATTCATGTGTACTTTCAGAGCAGAAAGCCGCAGCGTTTTATAAACTCTTCAGCTCTCGCCACATGGCTTATAAAAAACTAGCGTTAATCTCTGCACGTCCACTGATGCATCCCAATGCTGAAAGTTGGACTCACAATGTAATGCTACTTACATTATCTTGTTCAGTAGGAAAGGCACCTATTCCAACTCTGGTGGTGTATGCTTTTACAACTCCATACACTTCTCCAACATTCTGGGGTGGCATCCCCAAGCCCGTGCACACACCCCCAACAGTGCAATTTGAAGAGGTCACAAAAGGGTAAGTTCCTAAAAGGAAACAAAAAAAGATAAGCTCTCATTTCTATAAAAGCATCCTTTTACTTCTAAGCTCTACAAAGCACTTGGTCAACATTTGTATTGAGCATGGAACGTATGGTATTGTAAAATGCTTTGCTATGGCCCGAGGAGCCAGGTTTCAGGACTTCTTGCAAATCAGAAACAACTGCTGTTGTGCCTTGGTGAGATGTGGCATAAGAGAAAAATCAGATGGGATGTCCCATTTCTGAGAGGTCTTGAACAAAAATACACTAACCTCTTATTTCTGTCCACCATAATCTTTTTTGTTAAGGGCTAGAAATTATATTTTGCAGAGATAAAAATATTTCGGAGAAATAAAGAAAAATATCAAATTTCAAAAGAAAAAAAAAAGTTAAAACATGGGAAATGCCAATAATCAGGATTTCCATTAGTTCCATGCACTAAACATATAGATACCAATTCTATCAGGCATCACAAAATGAAGTGTTGTGCTTTTTTTTTTTTTTATTATTATTATGATTATGCTGTCTGACCAGTGTATAAATTGTCATGATAAACATACATGATAGTGTCTAAGCTGTGTACACCGAACACTCAGTGATTGATAAGTCTTCTCTGTTATTCCATCAAATGGTAAGGAACCAAAAAATCCTACATCTACTATAAACACTTTGTAGAAACTAGTAGGCAGACATGTTTTAACAACTTTAATATCCCATTACTTCAAAACAATTCGTCAAAAACTGTTTTGACATAATGGAATATTAAAGTCATCATTAAGATGTATGTCTACTGGTTTTTACAAAGTGCCCCACCGAACAGACCTAGATGGGCACAGTGCCACCTTCCAGATCAGACCAGATCATCCATGGAGCTTTGGTTTCACCTCGCCTGCTCCCTTCCATCTATGACTCTCTTTCCCTGTTGCCAGTCCAACTGAACTGCATAGCAGTCCTGAAGGGGGGCGGGGGGGGGGGGGAAATTATGCAATCCACATAATCACCAATCACCATTTGTGATGAAGGCACAAAGTGCATTGGTTCAGTCTGGGGTGAGACTAAAAGAAGAGAATTATCAGGTACTGCTGTGTCTCACCCCAGACTGAATCGGGTAGGAGTTACCGCTGCAGTCCCCTTCTCAGATGATCTGATCATAGCCCAGAGAATCCCTGTATCCAAAAACAACATCAGCAAAATGTCCACATCTTAATTCATTAGTGCTCGATGCTCAAACTATGCACCGACTGCCAAGTAGCAGTCCTGCAGATCTCTATCAGTGAGCTCTCTAGTCTCTCTCTCTGTCCTAGCAGTAGATCGAGAGGGTTGCTGTCAAAGCAATGTTGGATGCCAGAAGGTCAGTATGTCCCCCTCGACAACCTAGATTTTCAGTAGGGATTTGAGGAATTCAGAAGGCTGGGAGGTGGGGATGGAGTCCAGAGGCACCTGGGGTTTAGTTAAAATAAGGGGGAAGGAGAGGGCTGGATCAAGGAGGGGTTAACAACAGGAACATTTTTGTGATCATCAGATGGCTGGGAGGGAGGTGGATCCCGCAGAGGCCAACTGGGCCCCCAGATCAGCTGTCACTTTTGGGCAGAAAGGAGGGGAATCCGTAAAGGGTTGCTGGGCTCCCCACTCAGCTTTCTCTTATGAGTGACAGGGAAGAAGATCCTGCAGTGGGAGGAGAGGGGAGTAGCAGATCCCTGCACATCAATTATTTTCGGGGAGGGGGGGGGTGGAGAATTGAGGATCATTGGCTTCCCCCACCCACCATGAAAAAGAATTTGGCCATTTAGTGCTAGTTTTCAGGGATCTTCAGCTAAACTAAATCTAGCCGGTCAAAGTTAGATTTAGTTGGATATTCAGCCACACCTTTAATCAGGTAAGTGCCACTGAACATCAGGATAAAAATAACTAGGTAAAGGTACCCAGTTATTTTACCGACTCAGCAAGCTTTTGAATATTTATTTATTTATTACAAGTTTTTATGTACCACCCTCCTGGTTGAAAAGCCAATCAAAGCAGTGGACAATAATCACAATTAAAACATACTACTGTATATACTCATGTATAAGTCGAGAAATTTATGCCAAAAATCGGCACAAATTAGTTGGCTCGACTTATATGTATGTTGTGCACAGCCCCTCCCCACCCTCCCAACCCCCCCCCCCCCAAAAAAAAACAAAACTTCATTGTAAGTCCATGGTGGTCCAGCGGGGGACCCTGGCGCGATCTCCTGCTCCTTTGGCTGCCAGCAATCAAAATGGCGACAGCAACCCTTTGCCCTTACCATGTGATAGGGGCTACCGGTGCCATTGGCCGGCACCTGTGACAGGTAAGGGCAAAGGGCCGCCGGCGCCATTTTGATTGCTGGCAGCCGAGGGCCCGGGAGCAGGAGATCGCGCCCGGGCCCCCTGTTGGACCACCAGGGACTTCAGTGAGTTTGGGGAGGGTTTGGGAAGGAGGGATTGAAGAAGGAGGGCAGCTTTCCTTTTTGCTTGCTTGTGTCGGTGACCGGTTGTTTGAGTGGGTGCAGAGCTGGTGTCCGGCGGTTCTTGCCATGGTGGGCAGGTCTCCTGGGGTGGTGAAGGCTCCGAGAGGCACGGCTAGGAGGACTGCGGCTCTGGAACACATGGTTGCAGTGATGGAGTGCGGCACGGCAAGCCACGCTTGTGGGGGGCTTGCAGTTGCGGCTCAATAGAGAGGACTTATGCTCTGGGTGTGTTTCCAGGGAGGGTGGTGGGCTTTGATGGGATGGGGCTGGTTTTGTATTTTTGATATGGGGAAGGGCTGGAAGTATTGAAACATTTCATAAGCCCCCTAGGTTTTACCCTCAACTTATACACGAGATCGATTTATACAAGAGTTTATACAGTATACAATTTATTTATTTATTTATTTAAGGTTTTTTTTAATATACCGATGCTCAAGACCAAGTCTTATCGTACCGGTTTACAATGGAACAGGGGGAAACCATTAAACAACTGTATAGAAGATAAACAGGGAACAAAAAACATGGGCTTTGGAAGACAGGAAAGATATCAAAATATAATAACTGGAGAGTACTGAAAGTAGTCATCAACAAAAACAATTAAGTAGCGAGATAAATAAAGTTTAACAAAAAGTTAAAGAATTCAGCTGGTGATTTATCATAGGCAATTATTAGGAGTAAATTTCCTGTGAAAGGGAGGAACAGGTGAGGTAAGCGGGGGGGGGGGGGGTGTGGAGGCAGGGCAGGGAACGGGAACAATAATACAAATATAATAAAAACTACCCAACACATACTCTTGCCAAAATTCCTACACCAGCCTTACAGCTTTCTTGTCAATGTTATCCCACTTTTCATATTTCGTCTTCTGGGAATGGTCATGTCTTCAAATGTTTTCAAAATGTCAGATAATTAATTTCCTGCCTAGTATCCACTGTCAATTTATTCTACAAAGTGGGAGCCGCCACCAAAAAAGCACCAGACCATGCCTGCGCACCTCATACTTTCTTAAAAGCTGGAAGATTTCTCTGCATGTACCATGGTCCTGAACAAAAGCTACTTACCAAAATCAATATCCAGTAGAGCCGCATTTGCACCTTCTACCAAGATTTTCTTTGGTGGACCATGCAAGGCTTCATGCATAAAATACACACCATCCTTCACCATCGGTTTCACTCTTTCTATGTAGCCCTGTGAAACGCAAAGGGATTTCGTGAGATCCAGATTGTTTGCAGTATGTTAACACAACATGAAACAATGCAAAGCAAAAGGCATAATTCACCACTATCCCATCTCACCTCCCTTCTCTCCCCAAGTCTTGAGTGATGTGCAATGACAATGAAGCAACAATGAGCAATTTTGAAAGCTCTCCTACATCACTAACGCTACAACCTTGGCGTAGCTGCCTAGTGGTTACAAGCAGTTGACTGAGAACCAGGGAATCCAGGATTCAAAGCCCATTGCCCCACCTTGTGACCTTGGGCAATTCACTTCACCCTCAATTGCCTCAGGTACAAGCATACATTATAAGCCATCTAGGGACCCTACAGTACCTGAACCTAATCTACTTTGAAGTGATTGACCAGTCACAAAAGACAGAATACAAAAAACAAAACAAAACACCACTCTCTACAATCCAATCAAAAACAAGTTTAGAATAAGAACGTAAGACTTGTCATACTGGATCAGACCGAGGGTCCATCAAGCCTGGTATCCTGTTTCCAACAGTGGCCAATCCAGGTTACAAGTACTTGGCAGGATCCCAAATAGTCAACAGACCCTATGCTGCTAACACCCAGGGGAAAACAGTGGCTTTCCCCAAGTCTACCTGGTTAATAAGTATTTATGGACTTTTCCTCCTGGAACTTGTCCAAACCTTTTTTAAGCCAAGTTACATTAACTGCCTTTACTATATCCCCTGACAATATGTTCCAAAGCTTAATCGTGCGTTAAGTGAAAAAATATTTTCTCCAATTTGTTTGAAATTTGTTACTTAGTAACTTCATGGAGTGTCCCCCTAGTCTTTTGTATTTGAGAGAGTAAATAACAGATTTGTATTTACAAATTCTTCTCCATTCATGATTTTATAGACCTATGTCATCTTCTCCAAGCTAAAGAGCCCTAATTTCTTTAGCCTTTCTTCATAGGGGGATCGTTCCATCCCCTTTATCATTTTGGTCGCCCTTCTCTGTACCTTTTCCAGTTCAGCTATATCTTTTTTGAGATGTGGCAATCAGAATGTAGTCTCACCATGGAGATATTATGACATTCTCTGTTTTTATTCTCCATTCCTTGTCTAATAATTCCTAACATTGCTTGCTTTTTTGACCGCCACTGCACACTGTGCCGAGGATGTAAAAATATTTTCCACTGTGATGCTGAAATCTCCTTTCCTGGGCTGGCCTGGAGGCTCAGTGGCAGAGCTGTACACTGCCATTCGGAAGGTTCCCGGCTTGATCCCAGAGTCGGGTCTTCTGGTCTCCAGGTCAGACAGGTCTGGGGATGCTACAGAGGCAGCGTTTACAGCCCCTGGTGGTGAGGGAATCATGATCATCACTCAAGTGAGACATCTAATGGCCAGATTCAGGGCCTATGATTGCAGGCTTCCGTAAGGAGCTGTGGTGCACTGCACCAGGCCAGGACTGTTACTGCAATAACCAGGTTAGATAAATTAGGGTGGGATACGAAACCGGGGAAAAAAAACATCCCCAATAATTGCGAATGAAGGCTCAGGACAACAGGATCCCAGCCCCGGTTCTGACTGAGCTGGAGGCTTAAATGAGCAGAAGGAAACTGTTGGGTCAAACCCCCCCCCCCCTCCACCCAAAAAAAAAAAAATGAAACCCTACAACACACGACGCTCTCACCTTGAGTTCGTTCAGTTCACCTTCGATGTTAATTTCCAACGTAGGATACATAGATTTGTACTGGTTAGCTAAAACTTTAAACCTGAAGGAAAAAATTAAATATGAGTCACATAAAAGAAGGCCAAAGTGACTACTTTCATGCCACATTTTCCTGCAGGGGCCTGGAATTCCTCTTTTTTTTCCCTCCCTCCCCCCCCCCCCGGCCGTCTGTGCCCTCGCCTTTCCCTCAGTCTGCCTAGGCCAGCCCTTCCTCCAAGACACTCTTTCACTGGCACTGTAGCGGCAGTTGCCTTCCCTCCCTGGGCCGCACGCAGTGGAATTTCTTTTGATGGGGAATTAACATTATGTGCACTCAAAGAACCAGAGAGAGAGAGACAGTGGGACAATGACTTGGTAATCTATTCTGTGGTCAATACAAAAGCTCACTTATTTGATTCTAACTCTTCTAGGCAGAGTTTATCCACAGTCACCGATTTAACTGGAACACATTCCAAACCATCTATTTCCGATGCTGGAAGAGTCACATTTCCAGCGTCAACAAGAAACCCATACATACCTCTCAGCAAATTCACTGAAGTCGGACACAAGATCACACATTCTAAGGCCACTCCGTGCGGCTTTGGAAGAATACACTGGGCCGATACCTTTTTTTGTAGTCCCCAAACTTGAGACAAAAAAAAAAAAAAAGAAATACCAACAAGTTATTTTACAGTATCCCTCCACAAGCACAACAATTCTGGACACCAATTTCATCCTGGAAACAAGATCAGGTCAAATAATTCTGCAGAATACGGTGTTCCCTACCTTCTGGAACACCTATTTGTCATTTAAAATTAACTTCCACTTCTTCACCAAGGCATTATGAAGAACAATAAATAATTCTACAACACTGGGCAACTTTATGGAGACAAAAAAAACCATAGAATTTCCCTCCAGAACTGCAGCACATCTTCCAAATGCTGCCATGCACCCTCTCTTCTAGCAAAGAATTGAATCTAGCAGCCTGGATGCCCCACAGATCAAAGTGCTGCTGGGGACGGAAGGCGTACCCGCATGTGTGAACCCATGGTTACAAAGGAAAATGACTTTCTATTTGCTATTTGTCCTAGAAGAGGCAGCCAGCAATTAAAAGGATTACTGTACTGCCAAAAGGACACATTGCAAGAAAGCAAACTGTCCTTTCAGTATTACTAAAAGGCCGCTGTAAGTATCAGCCATCAAGGACACAGACTCTACCAGGAGCTATGGTTGGCAGAAGCAGGACCAGACTTTAGGTCCACTCAAGAATCATGAAATCAACGTACTCACAATTTCAAAATAACTGCCTGCAGCTTCTGGAAGAGAGAAAGCTCTGCACGGCCTAAGCTTAAATTCAACACTTGGGGCACAGAATTCCACAATGTTTATTACTTTTTTTTTTAAACAGGTTTTTGCATAACTATTTCCGTGAAATACTTTCACAATTCACAGAAAATTAAATCCTTGAGCAAAAGGTGCCTTAGTTCAAAGCAATGCCATTATCATGCCAGTCTACTTAGATATGGGGAAAATAAAATGCAACAAAGCAAGCATACAGATAGCAGCTGACAAACAGCTTGTTGATCTTTTTATTTCTATGAAAGATGTGTTCATAAAGTGGGTAATTTTGAAAGCCATCTCTACAGATTTAAACAGTGCTTTCCCCACAGAAGTGACCCTTTTGGAAGACTGCCCAACCCATAGCAAGGGGGAGGCCTACCTGGGGTGGAGTTTGGAGCTACGCCCATGCTTTGCCATGTTCAAAAGTATATGCATGGGTTTTGCCGTGAAAAGTACCAGCACAAATTAGCAAGTGTAAATGTGTGTCAGTAGAGGGTAATTTTCAAAGTGAAAGCATACTCATAATTTCACACTGGAAAAAAAAAGCACAAAGTCCACGGGGTAAAGAGCACCCTCAGACTTTGCACTTCTGCCGTCAGTTTTAAAATGACTTCCATATTGACTTGTGTGTGTGTGGGGGGGGGGGGGGTGTTTGCCATGTCCTTAAATCTGGTCTTGGTCTGGTCTTTCATCTCTTTCTGTGAAAAGCTTTCAAAAATACAAAAGCTACAGGAAAGACCACATATGATGCCTTATTTAATTTTTGTTAACAGAAACAAGCTTGTGTCAAAAGTTTGATAATGCAGGCATATAAACTAGTACCTAATGTCAAACAAAAGTAATATTTGCAGCAAACAAGTATTTAGCAAATATGTTCCTGGCTAGTATGAAGTCGCACTATGCCTTTTTTTAGCTGGAATATTAAACACTGTGGGCCGAATTTTAAAAGCCCTGCGTGCGTAAATCCGGCTGGATTTATGCGGGCAGGGCACTCGCGCGCCTATTTTGCATAGGTCGCCAGCGCGCATAGCCCTGGGACGCGGGTAAGTCCCGGGGCTTCGTAAAAGGGGCAGGAGGGGGCAGGTCCGGGGTCAGGGGGCGGTTTGGGGCAGGTCCGGGGGCGTGGCAGAGGCCTCCAGACCAGCCCCTGGGTTGGGTGATGGCACGCCAGCAGCCTGCTGGTGCATGCAGAGTTATGCCTGCTTCAGACAGGTGTAACTCTGCCGACAACGGTGGGGGGGGGGGGGGGGGGGGGGAGATAGGCCAAGGGGGTGGAAAGAAAGTTCCCTCTGAGGCCGCTCCGATTTCGGAGCGGCCTCAGAGGAAACGGGCAGCGAGCGTATCTTATAAAATCTGGCGTACTTTTGTTCGCGCCTGGTGCGCGAACAAAAGTACACGCGCGCGTAAATTTATAAAATCTACCCATGTGATTTGTGAGACTGCATCACATGATCAGGCTCAGATCTCATTCACTGAAGACTCAAGTTTATCCATGAGGCGGGAACCAATGGGAAGGGCTGTTTTAACTAGACTTGATGACATCACAGAACGTGCTCTAGGCCACCAAAATTTCAACTGAACTGGTTATACCCAGAATAAGAAAATGCCTAAAAGCTTACTTTTTCCAATTTTAAAAGCTAAATCTTTGGGAGGAGCATAGGGGAGCCCAACACAATTACAAATAACATTCTCCCATAACACTCTCTGAGAAAGTGGCCTTTGTGCTCTGGGAAGTCTGCACCTTAAAACGTTGATTAGTCTCTGCAACAAAATTTTTTTTTTAATTTGCATTTAACAAAAGATAAAACAAGAAAACTGCCAACAAACAAAACTTAACATATGCATAGTTCCCAAGTTACGGACCAAAGACTGAAAGGTTTATTATGAAAAATATAAAAGGAAAATTAACATCCAGGGAGCTAGCTGAACGCTAATGAAACATTTGCCAAAAGCCTTCACCATGACCCTAACTCTAGTGATGGCGAACTCTAGACCTCAAGTGCCACAAACAGGCCAGGTTTTGTTGGGGGTTTTTTTTAGGATATCCACAATGAATATGCGCGAGAGAGATTTACATACAATGGAAGCAGTACATGCAAATCTCTCACATACATATTCATTGTAGATATCCTGAAAACTTGGCCAATTTGTGGCATTCGAGGACTGGAGTTCGCCATCACTGCCCTACTCTCATCTATTCCCGGATTCTTGGCTCTCGGATTTCTTCAGATCTAAAGCACTGCAACAGAGAGGACTCAAAAATACATAATTTGTGTTAGCTAATCTTAAGTTTTCCTACAAATGTCTACTTAACAAGATAAAAAACACCAAGAGATAAAAACCGCTTGGCACATAGCTATAAATTTCTCTCATTGGTCCTGCGCTGCCTGACCAAGTCCAGGAAGATCCATACTTTCTACCCCAGAAATCATACATGACATCTGCAGAAAAATAGATGCAAAACACTATTTCTGTCCTGGGGAAGGACAAAAAAATTAATTAGGAGCGTAGCTCTCCTGTTCTCTTCCCCTGAAGAATCTTCCACGAGCCATCCCACGGAACGTGTTTCTCCTGGAACCACTGGGCATACAGGAAAAGGCAGTGCCACTGTGAGCAAAAGCTTTTTTTCTATCTTCTGGGACGGCGAGAAGTCGGAAGACAAGAAGAGGGATATTTAGCAAGGAACCTGCCTACTGATAACTTAGTGTTAACTAGGAATAAACGAATATTTTCGGCAGGCTAAGACTGTACTGTTTTTCCAACTATCTCCAGGGAGTCCAATAATGGGTTTATCTGTTCATTCCAAACGATAAAGGCACACAGCCTTTCATACATCCAGCTGATAAAAATTGGTGTTAACTATACATCCTGGTGTATGTTATTGCTTATTTAATATGGCACTTTCAATCACCTTATTGGCATGTTTTAAGACTCACAGCAGAATATTATTGTTAATATGGCTTTCGTTGCCTCCAAATGGGGTGGGTCACAGACAACAAAGCAGGAAATAGAGATTTTTTTTTATTTTTTTAACTTCTCATTTGGAATAGCAACTATGAAAGAGTCTCCACAGGCTCGGAGGGACAAAGTTACTTCCTTTCTCTCCACTCATTCAGGCCGATTCAATAAGAGGTGTGGGAGAGCCGGCGCGTGCCCAGGCACCTCTCCTGGGCGTGCGATTCTCTATTTAAATGAGACCGCACGCTAATAACGAGGAGCTAAGGACAATAGCGCGTCCCTAGCGCCTCCTTATTAGCGTTAGGGATGGTTATCAGCAGGTCCCGACAACCGATGCTCAATTTTACCAGCGTCGGTTTTCCAACCCACTGACAGCCACGGGTTCGGAAAACGGACACCAGCAAAATTGAGCTTCTGTTTTCTAACCTGCTGACTGGCAGGAAGATTTTTTTTTTTTGTTAGGATATTAAGTCTGAGGGTGTACAGAAAAGCAGAAAATATTGCTTTTCTGTACACTTTCTAAGCAACTTTTCAGGGTTGCTTAGAACTTAATGGCTGCTTTTAGGCAGGTGTTAATTTCTGAGAGTAAAATTTGCAGCTTGGCCGCACATTTTACTTTCTATATTTCTGGCAACTAATAGGCTCATCAACATGCATTTGCATGTGATGAGCGCTATTAATTTCGGGGGGTGGGGGCAGGGTTAGCCGCACGTTTTCCAAGCGCTATTACCCCTTATACTATAAGGTGTAATAGACGCTGGTGGGAAACACGCGGCCAATTGCGTGTTAAATGGTGCGCTTTCTGTATCGGCCTGTTTGAAAAAAAAGATGTCTAGCACCCACTTTAGGAGCAGCTGTGTCAACGTGCAACATCATTCACTTAAGATAAAGGTGCAACCTTTTGGCTCTCTCTCTCTGAATTGAAAATGAAATACATCATATTTCAGTTCTTTTTAGCCTGATGTTTTATGACTAAGATCAGTGCAGAATTTTCATCAAAAACAAAATCACGTACTTTTTCCCTACTTGCTCTTGTCTTTGCTGCTCCTGAACGCCATCAGCTGCTTGATGGAAATCAAACACTAAATGGGAAGAGAAACAAAAAGAGCATTTTTTCCCCCAACCAGAGTTTTCAAGTATTGCATTTTATTGAAAAACAGATCAGATGCTTCTTGTTGCTTCCAGTCACTCATGATGCCTTCTGGTGAACTGCAAGAATTAACAGAAGATACCGCCTCTCCCAGGTGGACCGGAATCAGCAGATTTCATTCAGCTACTTATACCCTTAGCTTCTGTGCAGTTAGAGCATGAAATGTGACAGGATACCTGCATGCAGTCCTTCTGCATGAAATGGATTCTTGCTGTGGGAGCTGCACTGAACAAGCATGACACTCACCATTTGCTCTTTTCAGAATGCAGTTCCCAAGAATGAGATGCCATAAGAAATTGTCACTCTGAATCAATACCAATACCATTTGTTGAGGCGACATAATCATAGCGGCGGTGAATTTTAAAACTTTGTTGGCCTGCTAAAAGTCATTCTGGACTAGATTCACCCAAAATTTGGTCTTACAAAAGTTTACAGACAAAAATATATTTGCTAAGTTTAATGAATAAAAAAAAAAAAAAAACAATCATATCCTATATTAAAAATAATGCAGGTTAGGGTCCACGTGATCACTGAAATGCTGTGTGAACCTTCCACTGCATGCCTTTCTGGCCGAGTCACTACTCAGAATAGTATAACATTATCATTCCATTTTCCCTTTCTCAATTATGCACAATTGCTCTCCTAGTGTCATCATCTGAAGTTGGACAGAGAACGAGCTCGGAGTTTGCTTCTACTCGGGCCGATACAGTAAAATCGCAGGAGAGCAGGCGAGCGCCTACTCTCCTGGTACGTGCACAGGACACTCTCCTGTGCGCGCAATTCAGTAAATAAATTTATTTAAATTAGGCCCGGCGGTAAAAAGAGGCGCTAGGGACATTAGCGCGTCCCTAGCGCCTCTTTTCGGGCAGGAGCGGCGGCTGTCAGCAGGTTTGACAGCCGACGCTCAATTTTGCCGGCGTCGGTTCTCGAGCCCGCTGACAGCCACGGGTTCGGAAACCGTACACCGGCAAAATTGGGCATCCGGTTTTCAACCCGCGGGCCTATTTCAAAATTTTTTTTTTTTTTTTTTTTACTTTCGGGACCTCCGACTTAATATCGCCATGATATTAAGTCGGAGGGTGCACAGAAAAGCAGTTTTTACTGCTTTTCTGTGCACTTTCCCGGTGCCGGCAGAAATTACCTTGGGTAGGCGCTAATTCCTGAAAGCAAAATGTGCGGCTTGGCTGCACATTTTGCTTTCTGAATCGCGCGGGAATACCTAATAGGGCCATCAACATGCATTTGCATGTTGCGGGCGCTATTAGGTTCGGGGGAGTTGGACGCGCGTTTTGGACGTGCTATTACCCCTTACTGAATAAGGGGTAAAGCTAGCACGTCCAAAACGCGCGTCCAATCGCATGACTGTGATGTGCGATCAATGTAAGAAGAAGCAACCAAAAAACGTTTGCCTACACTTCAGTCACCACACTGCCTTGTTTAATGATGCTTGAAAAGACATATACAACCCTAGTCCATTCAGTGCAATGCAAAAATAAGATTATAGAAGGAAAAATAAATCACTGAAAATAGCCCTCCGCCTCTGCAGTAAAAGTATCTGCGCTATTTTACCTACACCATAAAAGATCAGGGGAGAGGACGAAGTCAGCAAGCAATGCATGGGGAGCTCATTTTTAAATCCTCACATGTACTTTGGCGTTGACTATACAATAGGGGGTGAACTTTCAAACCAGTTACGTGAAAAAGGCAAAAACGTATGTATATGACGCATTTGTGCATAAGTCTTATTTTTCAAACAGATCACATACGCGCCTATATCCACCTCTGCAAGCAAATATATGCATGAACAAAGTGGGAGTGTTTGGTACGTGGTTTACACGTAAACGCCCAAGTTGCTATTTATTTTCAGCTCGATCCAGTAAAGTGTGCTCCGTCGGAGCGCACTGTCACCCTGCTCTGGACGCGTGTTTTCCCTTACCCCTTATTCAGTAAGGGGAGGAAAACACGCGGCCCACCCGCGGCACCTAATAGCGCCCTCAACATGCAAATGCATGTTGATGGCCCTATTAGGTATTCCTGAGCGATCCAGTAAGTAAAATGTGCAGCCAAGCCGCACATTTTACTCTAAGAAATTAGCGCCGCCCAAAGGTCGGCGCTAATTTCTTCCGGCGCCAGGGAAGTGCACAGAAAAGCAGTAAAAACTGCTTTTCTGTGCACCCTCCGACTTAATATCATAGCGATATTAAGTTGGAGGTCCCCAAAAGTAAAAAAAAAAATAAAAAAATTTTGAATTCGGCCCGCGGCTGTCGGGCCGAAAACCGGACGCTCAATTTTGCCGGCGTCCGGTTTCCGAGCCCGTGGCTGTCAGCGGGCTCGAGAACCGACGCCGGCAAAATTGAGCGTCGGCTGTCAAACCCGCTGACAGCCGCCGCTCCAGGCCAAAAGGAGGCGCTAGGGACGCGCTAGTGTCCCTAGCGCCTCTTTTTCCTCGTTTGCACCGCGTCGCCTAATTTAAATACTGGATCGCGCGCACCGGCGAGGGGCCGGTGCGCGCGCCGGGAGAGCGGGCGTTAGTCCGCTCTCCCACGGACTTTACTGGATCGAGCTGTTTGTAAGAGATTTACAGGAATACATTAGGCCTGCGGTTCTCAACCGGGGTGTCGCGACACATCAGTGTGTCGCCAAGCAGCGGCAGGTGAGTCATGCACTTCCTGGTCGCCCGCTGCTCTTCCCTCCCTCTTCCTCACCCCAGCGAGACGCACAGAACTCTTCAACGAACACTGCTGCCGTTCCTGCCCTTGCCATCAGCACATTCAAGCCCTGAGGGGAACGGCAGCAGTGTTTGTGGAAGCCGGCAACAGCAACGGGGCCTTTTCTTCTTCCTGCCCCTGCGTCCAGGAAGAGGAAGTGATGTTTACCGGCCATGCATGCTGCTACTGCCGATGCCAGAATCATGTCACAAGGCTCCCCCCTCCCTGGCCCCGCAGTGGTAAGAAGGCAGCACTCAGCTGTTTGCCTGTGCTGCGATCACTACGGCGCAGAGCAGCGTGCTGAGAATGTGGCTCCAGAGGTTTCCTGCCGCGCTGCTGTTTGGGAAATCCATCAATTACCTGCCCCAGGTAGCTGATGAATGAAGTGGCAAGCCGCCTCCCAGATAAGATCAGTGCTTGGCTCCTGATGATTGCATGGAAGGGGGGCATTAAAGGCACATTGCCTATTTCAGTGATCTAATCACGATCACGGACGCTCTTCCTTGGCTGGATGTAGTGAGTCGGTCGGCAGACCATTGCTTTACTAATTATCAGCCTATAACTGTCCACTTAGTGAAAGGACAAATTTCTAAGTAGACCTGGATATTTGAGATGAGGAATGTTAAGCAAGGAAAGGGAGTAGCATTACAGGCTGGTTACAGAAAGGCACAGGGAGCCGTGACCCCAGTCTGATTGGGAGCTGAGCAAGCTCCTTCTCTCCACAGAGGATCTTCAATGTATCTTAATTCTCATCCTCAGTGCTCTCCCCCTGATGTTTCAGCACGGATATCCCCAGCTAGAGCCTGCCCAATGCTGCAGTCCCAAGGCAACTAAATGACAGATTTCCTAAACAGCAGCGCGGCAGGAAATCCCCCGTGGCCACATTCTCAGCTGACCGCTCTGCACCGCAGTGATTGTAGCACAGGCAAACAGTTGAGTGCTGCCTCCTTACCGCTGCAGGGCCGGGGGCAGTCACTCCTGCTCAAGTTCCCAGCCTGTCACGACTCTGCTTTAATAAGCAGCATACCAGCTGCCTTGTGCTGCAGCTGCCATGTGTGCTGGGGGTGGAGGTGAGTGAGGCCTCCTGTTTTGACCACTGGCCCTGCGCCAACCGATCTTGCCACACTGCCCTCCATCCAGAGAGGCTTGCATCAGTGTTGACTATTATCCAATTTAGAATCTCCAATTCCGCACCAAGCTCGAGATTGGGGCAAGTGTGTGAGAAAATGTGTTTGATTGAGACTGTGTGTGTAGGTAAGAGAGAGAAAACATGTGTGACAGCAAGAGTGGTCAGGGAGGTGACTGGTTGGTATGTGAGAGAAAGAGAAAGATAACTGATGTGTGAGAGATAGAAAGGGTGGGTGGTGTGAGTGTGTCAGCGTGTGTGTGAGACAGACTAGTCATGGGCCCTAAGGAAGAGAAGCATGAGGACAGAGCTTCAGCAGCCCTTGCTGCTTCTGGTTTGTGCTATTGGCCTGCAAGGGAAAGGAGTAGGAGAGTTGCTGGAGAGGATAAATAAAGGTGCCTTTTTAAGTTCATCTTTCTTGATTGACTGCCATTTTAATTATTGGGTATTATTTGATGTGTCTGCTGTTTGAAATATTGTATTGGTGTTTACAGAATTTTTAATAATTTTGTTAAATTTTTAATGATTGGATGTTATTCTGTTATCAATTGTTTTGACGTCACAATAGAACTCTCAAAAAAATTGAGGAAGTGGTCTCAGTCGTCCAAACATCCAAAGTAATAGATACTGATATACCACAATCAATCAGACATATTTATACCACCCTACATGCAGTGGAAGAGTAAATTTGTTGGTTCTACATCGTTTTCCTTCATTATATTGAACTGTTGAATTTTTGAATATTTGGTGAATTTCTTTGTTCCTTTTTCAGCTAAAATTCGGCCCCCTGATGAAGGCGAAGCCGAAACACGGTTCCGTGTCGGGCAAATAAGATGAGCCTTGTACACCTTGGCAGCACGGCGTTTCTTCAAGCTATCAAGCTATTAAGCTAAGTAAATTGAAGTATATATGAAAGCCGTCAAATAAATGAACTTTTGCACTGCAGTATTAAAGCATAAAAAAAAGTTTCATTACATGACCTATGATTATAAAACTTGGCATTCTCATCAACATGCTAACTTGCATTTTATGATGCCGATGTATGAGGTCAAATTAATGAAGAAAAAAATTTACTCTTCCACTGCATGTAGGGTGGTATAAATATGTCTGATTGATTGTGGTATATCAGTATCTATTACTTTGGATCAATTGTTTTGAAACATTTATTATTCTACTTTTAGAATTATTATTTTATATTACTTGAGAAATGTATAAATAGAAATGTGGAGACAAAAACTGAACTGGAAACAGCAAGAAGCCAGTCTGATGCAGTGCAACAATGGAAAAACAAAAACATTAACTTGAAGGTCACTTTATTCTGTATTTGGTGAGTGTCTGTCTGTGCTCTGCGTGTGCGGCCCAGTTAAGGGTTTTCTGCAAGCTTGTACTTTCTATGTAGGGATCTATAGCAGCTTGACTAATAGGAGATGTACTGGAGTTTAAGGCCTGGTTAAACATTTGTAGTGTTGCCTTTACATAGGTAGGGTCAGGGCCAGCGCGTCCATTAGGCGAACTTCGGTGGTCACCTAGGGCACAGAGTACGTAGGGGGCGCCGAAGAGCAGCCATGTGGTGCCGCAAACGGGGCCTATCCCACTCACAGCAAAGAGAAATAAAGCCTGTGTGCTTCTTAGGGCCGAAACAGGTGGGGGGGGCAGCAGCGCAAGGGTCGCCTAAGGCACCCAATACCCTTGCACCGGCCCTGGGTAGGGCTGTTACTGTTTGAATGAGTTCCATAATGCAGGTGTAACTTTTTGCACATTAGCTTGTGTGCATTATTGCAGATCCTAGGAGTCTGTTAGGTACTATATTTCTGTTTCCATTTCTTCAGGTTCGCACTGCATGCAGAGTGGCTTTTTTGGGTTTTCATTCCAGTTTCTGTCTCCATATTTATTATCTTTCTGGATTTAGTGACGGTCGATTCTATGTGTGTGACCGAGGTGAGGTATTTTACTAGCATGTAGGCATTTGTATCAGCATTTGTTGTGTTTTCTCAATAGGACATGTATTGGTGGTAAATTGCTGTTTTTTCATAAGGAAGGCTATGGTAGGAGAGAGAGTTTATGTTGCTGTTATTGAGAGGACACCAGAAATATCTGTTTTGTATGGTAAATTGAACGGGGAATGTCTTAGTTCTGTTCTGCACCCATTGTTGGGGAGAGTCAGGGCGGTTCCTGTAGATACAGAGTAAATGTTTACATTTAGCGCCGTGACTATCATGTGTTCAGTGTGTCCCGCATGTAAGAGCCATCTGTCAGGTGTGTCCTGACAGAAAAAAAGGTTGCACTAGGCATCTTATTCGCACAATTTTATACCTAATTATCTTGCGCAAATATCAGACTCATCTGTTGTCTGCTATTGTTGGGTGGGAGGTCTGAAGTGGGGAAGTGGGGAGCTCAGAGTGAAGAACTAGAAGGGTCTCGAACTGGAGATGGACAGGATTTACTAACAGAAGTGTTGGCAAACTGGTGACTTGGTGGAGTTGGGGAAAGCCGCTACTTATCCCTGGTATAAGCAACATAGAATCTATCAACCAATCCCTCCCCCGTACCTCCACAAGACCCACCCGTGCTTCCCTCCGTGGAACCCTTATCCCTCCCTCCATAAAATCCACTAGACTCATCTCCACCACCAATAGAGCCCTTTCCCTTGCAGGCCCCTCCCTCTGGAACTCTATGCCTCTTGACCTACGTACCGAAACCTCCACACCTACTTTCAAAAAGAAACTCAAAACCTGGCTTTTCCTCCAAGCATACCCCCTTTCCTCATCAGCTCCACCAACTAACATGCTAGCCCAACCCTCATCTCTCTCCAACATCCCCCGTTCAGGTCCTACACCCAATACCCTCCCCTTCTAATGATTCATACAATTTTGTATATAACAAGTGTACATATTTCTCCCTCGAATCCCAATTCATATCTTATCCCCCTATGTCTGTTTGCACCCCCCCTGCCCCCCCATTTGTCTCGACTACCCCCCTCCATCCCTCCCTTTAGTTATTTAGTTATTTATTCTGTTACTGCGTTTATGTTATACACCGTTCTCTGTAAAGGCTACGCCTATATATCTTTTGTTGTAAGTTACTTGTAAACCGGCACGATGTGCAAACGGTTGCCGGTATATAAAATTAAATAAATAAATAAATAAATAAATCAACCTTTTGGGATCCTGCCAGATATGTGTGACCTGGATTGGCCACGGTTGGAAACAGGATACCGGACAGGATACTGGACTTGGATCATTGGTCTAATCTAGTATGGCAAATCTTATGTTGTTAATTACTGTATGCTTTAAAATATGCCTTCTTCTGCATATAAATCAAGGTTTTACGCAAGCAAGTTATTTTTTTTTGCATGTAAAATATGTTTATAAAATAGGGAGGAAAAGTACATGCTTTCAATACATTGTAGATATTTGTGCGTAGCCATACATGTATTTTATAACCTGCATGTACCTGATAAATTACTGTAGATCTTTGCGCGGTCATACATGTGCATATATTGGGCTACGTGGAGTTGATTCAAAGTTATCTTCTTGGGGCCTGATTTTCAAAAGCATTTACATGCTTAAAACTGGGTTTAACACATGTAAATGCACTTTACTTTCTTAAGTGGGCTTTTGAAAATTGCAACAATATATTCCATTGAATTGTCTATAGGATTTACCTGCGTAAGAGCCCTTTATGAGGTTAAATGGCCTTTGAAAATTGCTACAATAGTATGCTACATTTACACACATAAATCCTTTTGAAAATTACCCCCCTTGGTGAATAGTCTGCAGGTACACAAGTACCCACAGTGACGGTTGGCCCCCAAATTTTCAAAATTTGCTTGCAGACCCATAGATGCAAGGCCCTGAAAGCAGTGCAAATATTTTGAAAATCGTCCCTATAAGAGCAAAAAATACTTATGCTTAGAAAAAAACAAAATGTTAAACAGGATTTAGAGAAATGTGAACATAAAAGGAAAAAATACGGTCTCTTGCACATTAACACTTTGCTTTCCTATCATTCCCCTATTAGCAGCACTGCACATCAAGGAACATCATTCTCTTCAGAAACGCCAAATTCCAGTGAAACCCTTCCTTAAGGTTCAAGTCGAGTATGGAGGGGGACAAAGTTATTTGTAAGTTCTTTGGGGCAGGGACCCTGGCTAGCTTTTACTTCAACCCATCCTAAGATGTAGGTCCTTCAGACTAGGAGTGGAAAGGAGTCCTCTCCAGGCCCAGGACAGGGCGACTATGAGCTGTGATGGAGCTCCCTCATTCTGCTGTGAGCTGTGCGCCAAACAAACCACACTCGAACCACATAGGCAGTGTCTAAAGTAAAGCTATACTGACACAGTTTTGTTGAATGGCACAATTAAATATGGTAAAATCACACACCACAGTCTCTCTCTTAAATTACAGACCTTTTCTCCTCTATCTGTGCATTAGTCTTTATTAAGCCAGGAATCCATCCACACTTCTGGATTCGATTGTTCAGTGGGCCCTCTGGGCCAGACCCCCCTTGGATGGTCGGGAAACCCCTCCCGATGGCATAAAAATTTATCTTGGCACAGAGTTAGAGTTTCTATCCTTCAGGGCTCTTTGTGATTCCAGATGGGTGTCCTCCCTTGATTGTAGGCCTTTTACTCAGTATTAGTAGATTAATCTTCTGCAGCCCACAAGGATTCCTACCACCAGGGATCCCCAACAGTTCTTGCCAGCCCCCTTAAATGGGTGGGAAGAGGGGCAGGAAAAAACCCACTTCCTCCCAAATGCTGGAAAACAAACCTTCTTCCCCAACTTAAATAACAGCAGGAATCCACTGCAACAGGTCACAGACTTTGTTGGGCAGATCTTCCCTAAACACTGGGCGTCTTCAGCCCAGGGTTCCCCATTCCCCAGGCTTCGGAAAGGCCCAGGCCTTCAGCATGGCTCCTCTAAATAAAGGTTTGAAATCCTAAAAATTAGTCCCAGAGCAGCCACTCTGCACCTCGTGGGGAGAATACAGCAGCAGAGCCCCTTTGGCTTATCTTGGTCTCAGAGGGTTTCTGAGGCTCCAGGTAGGCCCAAAATCCAATTCAGGAAACTGCAACCTCTTTCTCTGACTTCCAAATAATACTGCCCCCAGAACCTATTGCAGAGCTCTGCTATAAACCTAAGGACCAAGGGTATCCATTACAGCTCTGCCAGTGGGAGGGCTGTCCATGAATGGATATTCCCCTAATTATTTCCCTAACCGCACTAGACTGTGCAAGACCTACTAGTAGCCCAAAAAGCAGTCTGGGTTAGCCCAGTTTTCCTCAACTCTGAGACCTCATTCTCCATTAAATCCCTGCTGGGGTGGCATAAACAAACGTACAAGTATATGCTGCATTGAACAGAACCAACTAGCCAGTGGGGAATTCAGGAGAATGTGGGGGAGAGCAGCCATCCGGATCACATCTCGCCGAGTAGGAGGCCTGCATCACAGAAGATACCAGAGAAGTGCACTGGCATCTTGTGTCTAACCCGTTTACAGTACAGCCATACTTGAAATACCAGGGATTTTAATCCACCCTGGCATCCACAAAAGAATGCACACATGCAAACACAGAGGGCAGACTGACAGTGTTTCTTCTCACTCTTCACAAAAAAAGGGAGGTAAATCAGGAAGCAACACAGATACAATTGTATGCATCAGAACTCTAAACGAGACCATTCTAACCCGTGCTAATCCAGTCCCTGCTGGTCGCCTCCTGATGACCTCCATGGAATTCTACTCACAACATTCTCTAGACACTAGAACAGCCTTCTTGCATCCCTGCAGTCACATCCTTCGAAAAAACCAATTAAAATTGTAGTTTTCTCCAAGAACGATATGACAGACAAAACTAAAGCAAACAACTTATAACTGCATCTGCTGCTACAACTGCCTAGTCTGAGATAGTTCTTTCTGAGAATCAGTCTCAAATAGAGGTACAATTATCAAGCAAATATTAACAGGATTATCTGGTAACAATTTTTAGGTATTTTAAAAAAATATATTCAGAAATGTCTTGTCCTACAGACAAATATTGCTGACAAGCTGAAAACATTACTAGGCTTCATTTACAGTTCTGTTTTGATACAGCTCCTTTAGGGAGCAATTTTCAGAAAGCCCACAGGACAGAAGGCATCTGCGGCCTTTGTGCCTGCAGTTTGTGCAGGCATAAAATGGCGGACATGCACGGATTTGAAATCAAATCTACTTGTGGGTTTTTCCCCAGCCCACCCTCTCTCCGCCCCTGGGAATGCCTCCCACCAGTCCAGCTTAAAGTACGTGTGCTGAGAAAGCCCGAGAGCACATTTAGCCAATCGAGGATGACCATTTTTAGAAATGCCCGTTTACCTGGGCAAATGGCTTTGAAAAATGTCCTCAATGTTAAAAGCTCTAAAATATTCTTTAGATTTCTAAAAACAAAAAAAATTTATGGAGCATAGCAACAGGACTGGAGCGTTCATGGCCCGATGATGCGGAAAAGGTGACAGCCAATGTGATAACTGGAATATGCACCAGTTCGGGAGCACTGACATTATCAAGCGCGGAGCATTAACAGAGTATTTGCTGCTTTTTTTTTTTTTTTTTAACAACTTTACCTGGAGGTGGGGGGGGGGGGGGGGGGAGACGTCGTTAATTGAACTCAATGAACACTTGGCTAGCATCCAGCTTCCCCAAGTGACGGAAATGCAAAACAGAAAGTTGATGGTGCCTCTTTCGATGGAGGAAATACAGGCTACAGTAAAACTATGTGCTGGGCCGCATGGATACCATCTAGACTTTTATCAAATTTTTCTGACGCGGGTGGGCCCTTTTCTTTGCAAAGCCTTCCAGGGCTTAAGGGAAAACCCCAGTTGCCCACATAGAATGACAGATGCTACCATTGTAGTAGGCCACAAAAAGGGAAAGGATGCACGTGACCCCGGGTCCTATTGCCCTATTTTGCTGCTAAATGTGGATATTAAAATCTTGGCTAAAGTTCCACAACTACGTTATCCACCCGAACCAAACTGGTTTCGTGAAGGGCAGCCACTTCACCGTAATTACCAGGCGGGTTTTCAATGTAACGGCCTAGGCAGGAAGGGGGGCATGAACTGGGGCCGTAGTGGCCCTAGATGCAAAGAAGGCTTTTGATTGACCCCCTACGATGGCCTTTTTTTTTTTTTTTTTTTTTTTTGCTATCTTGTAGCGGTTTGGATTCATTTTGCTATTTATAGAATGGATAAGGGCCCTGTACACACATCTTGAAGCCAGAGTCCTAGCCAATGGCATCCTGCCTGAGGCCTTTCTGATAGCTAGAAGCATGCAGCAAGGATGCCCATTATCACATTTGCTGTTTAATCTAGATATTGACGTTTTGGCAATTTCAATACGACAGAACTCTCAGCTGGTTTAAAATCCGCAGGCAGAACACACAAAATATTGCTCTATGCTGAAGATGTCCTATTTTTAACTGATCTTAAATCTACTGTACCCAGGTTACTTGAGATCTTGGATGAGTATGGTAGGGCATTTGGGTATAAGGTAAATGGCCAAAAATTCGGAGGTCTTTCTGTTGAACCTCTGAGCCATCGGGGCAGGAGTGATAGCGATGCTTCACTTCAAACTCGCAAAGGATGGGTTTCGATACCTGGGTTTATATGTACCGCATTAATGGGGGGGAACATATATAAGACCGTTTATGCTCTGGTGGTCAGTAGGATACAGGCTAACCTTTTAGAATGGCAAGACCTGCTGTTATCCCTAGGCAGGAAGGATAGTGTGCTCAAAATGAATACTTTACCGTTACTGGTTTATGTATTCCAACATTGCAACATGTTCACCCCCAAAACATTTCTTCGCACTTTTGAACAGCTGGATCTCTAAATTTATCTGGAAGGGCAAACCTCCTAGAATTAAACAGGCTACACTGCAACGTTCAAAAGAGATGGGAGGGAGGGGGCTCCATCTCCAAGGCTACTACTGGGCAGCAAGGTTATGCTATATTCAGGTGTGGCTAGACCATGATCCAACAGCCACATGGCTCTCCCTTGAAAGTGGGACAGTCAAAAGTGGACCTGGCTACTTTACTGTTTTTTTTTTCAGTCCACAGTAGGGGGTATGGAAGCCGGCTAGGTCAAATCCAGTCATTGTGCACACATTCCAAGTTTGGAGGGAGGTGCATAGATACAGTTATTAGAGGAAACAACATTGCCAGTCTCATTACTCTGCAAGAATCCATCTTTATACATTCACACTTTCAATAGCAAGATTCGGGAATGGTGGGAGTTGGGACTCCAACATGTGGGGCATTTATGGGACAAAGACGAGTGGATCTCATTCGCTGAACTCCAAGAGGACTATGCCCTAAGCCCCACATCCAATTTAGTGCACACAAACTTGAAAGAGGCCCTTTTAAAGTTACAAAGAGCGGAGTAAGTCCAGCGGCAGTAGACTCCATTTGAATGCATACTAATGGACATGGATTTTCATAAAAAGCTAGTTATGAGATTTTATCAAACTATACAATCTCAGGGGTTAGCTCCTCTGGCCATAATAGGTAAATGGAATGCTCACTTGGGACTAGACATTGATGAGATGGACTGGTAAAGCATATGGTTCAGATCCTCCAAAATATCAATATGCAGGTAGAGTGTAGTTAATGTACAAAATCTTCCATAGGGTATATAGGTATCCAGTGTTCTACACTAGCTTCTCCCCAGGTGCATCTAGCATATGCTGCCGGGATTGTGGTGAAGTGGGTATATACTTACACATGTGGTGGTCCTGCCTACACACACAGATATTGTGGAAGGAGGTGCAGGTAGAACTAGACAAGATCTTGGGAATCCAGATCCAGCTTACAGGGGAGATGTAAGCTGTACCTTTTGGGGGAGCTTGGCGATCTCATTCTCAAAAAAGAACAGCGAAAACTGAGCATACAAATGATTCATGCAGACCTCATAACTACTGCTACTATGTAGAAGTCGATGCTTTGCTAACACACTGGCGCAAACAGTTCAAAGAAATAGCACTGATTGATCAGCTCACCTATGCACTTAAATACAAAAACTATCATAAAATATGGGGCCTGTATTAGCCGCCAAAATATTGTGTGTGTGTGTGTGTGGGAGGGGGGGGGGGCTTGGACTGTCTGGCAGATTGGGTTAATTGTAGCTGTTCTTGCACCAAGTTAGTCTGATGGCACGCACGAGTTCAGGGTGCCGGATAATGTTTCTTGCATATCATATTTTGTAAAATACATTCATATTTATTAAAGCGTTTGCTCTTGGAAAAATAGAAATAAAAAAAAAGCCCCAAAATAAATACAATCAACATTTAACCCCAAAACAGCAAGGCCGATACTCAGCCGGATAAATTGGGATTTATCCAACAAAGCAGCTGCCGAATATCCAGCTATGTTCAGCGGCCGTCACTTAGCCGGATAAGTGGATAGCCATATATCTTGGTGGCAATGGGCAGTTCGAGGTGGGACAACTTATCCTGTTTTCTTAATCAGATAAGTGCCTATATCTGGTTAAGTTAACCAAATAAATTAGATCTGGTCAATAGCAGGTCTAAAGTTATCCAGATATAACTTATCAGGTTATATTCAGCAGCATACCTGTGCTGCTGAATGACCCTTCTAAGTTAACCAGATAACGGGCCGATGCAGTAAAGTGCGTTCAGGCCAAGTGCACTGTTAGCCCCCGGTTGGACGTGCGTTTTCCACGCGCTATTTTTACCCCTTATACAGTAAGGGGTAATAGCGCGTGGAAATAGCGCTTTTTCCATGCGCTATTTTTACCCCTTATACAGTAAGGGGTAATAGCGCGTGGAAAACGTGCAGCCAACCCCTCCGAAACTAATAGCGCCTGCAACATGCAAATGCATGTTGATGGGCCTATTCGTTATTCCTGTGCAATACAGAAAGTAAAATGTGCAGCCAAGCTGCACATTTTACTTTCAGAAATGAATGCCTAAAGGTAGGCGTTAATTTCGGCCGGCACCGGGAAAGTATACAGAAAAGAAGAAAAAAACTGCTTTTCTGTACACCCTCCAACTTAATATCATAGCGATATTAAGTCGGAGGCCCCAAAAATAAAAAAAATTTTAAATAAAAAAAACAAATTTTAAATCTGCCCGCGGCCCTCGGGTTGGAAGACGGATGCTCGATTTTGCCGGCATCCGTTTTCCGAACCCGTGCCGGTAAAATTGCGCGTCGGCTGTCAAACCCGCTAACAGCCGCTGTTCCTGACAAAAAGGAGGCGCTAGGGACGCACATTTTTTTCTTTCTGAATCGCGCGCCCAGGAGAGTGGCCTGGGCGCACGTCGAGAGAGCCGGCGCTCGCCAGCTCTCCCGCGGGTTTTTCTGTATCGGCCTGTAAGTTAGATAACCAGATACCTTTGAATACTGGGTCCAGTGAAGTCAACATTCAAAAACCCAGAAAAAGGATACCCTATCCGGTTAAAGTTAGCTGGATCAGTTATCAGAGATATTCAGGGGGATAAACAATCCCCTGAACATTCCCAAATAAAGTTTTCCAGCTAACTTTAGCCAGATAACTTTAAAACCTAACCGGCCAGCTTTTGAATAGCACTGGTTAGGTTTAAAAGGTCAATTTTCAAAGGATATAGGCTCCTAAGTTTTGGAATTAGGCTCCTAAATGGGCTCTTTTGAAAATTTACTAGGGCTGACTAAAAAAAAAAAATAGCACACATGCTATTTTACAAGCCTTAAAATACATGGGGGTAAGGGTCCACAAGTAAATTTGCCTGTGTAAAAAAGGCAGGCCAGGGGCATTGCGGCACGGGGTCCAACATTTACATCTGCAAGTTATTTTATAAGCAGTTTAAGCATGTAAATTTGGCACCTTACTCGTGTATACTTACTCCTGCTCTCTATCTGGACTAAATGACAGTACACATTTTAAAAGTGAAATACTAACTGGGTGCAGGGCCTGGGTGAAATGGGGGGAGTTGAGGCTGAAGAGCCAGGAGGGTCTTGACGATCTGCAGACAGACTGGGCAAACTGGTAGACTAATGGGTAAAACTGGTAATTTCATTACCATGTGCAGGTTAGAAAACCTCCCAACTTACACGAAGAAAAGCAGACTTAAGAGGCACAAGTGTTCGTAAATCATGCGGGAGAATTCTCCATGCGTATATTGTTAAAGTTGGATGTAAAAATCATGCGAGCATAGCAGATGCGTGCTACTTATCCGGATAAGCTAGATAAATTCTTGAAAGCGGTACTTATTCGACTTCTCTGGTTAAGTGGTAATGGCCTTTGAAAAAAATTTGTAAAAATGTGGAACATGGGCCTGGGAGCCCGAATCCAAGACCCCAAGTCAGTGTTTAAAAAATAAATAAATAAAGGGTCAATGTTCAAAGCGCACTCAGCGCTATTTAGCCGGTTAAGCGGGACTCATGCAGCTAAGCAGCAGCCACTGAATATGCGGCCATGTTCACCGGCCTCCGCTTAGCTGCACGTACCTTATATTCCTAAAATGTAAAAGTGGGCCTGTATTGGGCAGATCAGGATGAGTTAGGCATATAACTTATATAAATAACATATTCCTAACCAGTAATGTTCGGAGTTAGGTGTATAAGTGTACTTCTAAGTTTAGAAGGCCCATAGAGCAGGTCTAAGCTTAACCGGGTCGACTTATCTGGCAAAGGGTACACACATACGCGTACATACAGTGGCTTCACCATGCCGCTGAATATACATTGTGACTTTGCCAGATAAGTTATATCCGGCTAAGTTTCTTAAATGGCCAGCTTTGAATACTGACCTCTAAGTGCCCGGCCCACATGCCACACTCTTTTTTTCTTTTGACATGCCATTGCCACTTAACCGGCTATATTCTTTTGAATATGACCTGGTAAGTCTAAAGTTATCCAGAAGCATGTTTCCAGATAACTTTAGATCTGCTCCAGGGCACATTTAGAGTTAGCCAATTGACTTAATTCAGCTAAATCCTAATATCGGAGTTGGCTGGATGTTTCTTGGCCAACCTGTCCTCATCCCGTAATGCCCCTGCATTATGCATTACTTATTTCGCTAAGTAACATGAGTTAACCACCTAAATGCCTTTGAATATTGTCCTCAATAACACTGCAATCTGTGCCATCATTAAGTAAACCCTAAACAATACATTTTTGTTTCTTTTAATGCCAGAAGCACAGAATATTTATTATCCAGGAAGGGGGTGTTTAGTGGCAAAGCAGGGTAAGGCTTGGTAATTAGTATTTTGCAAATGGTAGATGCACACTCATTACCAAACTTTTACACTTTTTTTTTTTTCACCTAATTGTGTTGTGGCAATGAAATCAGACTTGTCTTGTTTGCGGTTTTTTGGATGGGAGGTCTGGGTTAAGTGGTGGAGGGCCTAGGTGAACTGGTGATTAAAAGGTACGTACAAAAGTATTTTCATAAGTGGAGTACATGCATTCTTTATAAAATATCTGCCTCAGCATAAACTGCAATAAATATGCGCACATGCTACAATTATTTTGCACGTAAAATATATGCGTGTACTTTTATAAAATAAGGGTAGAACATATAATGGCTTCCTGCATCTAAAAACTGTATATGTCCTGAAACATTCATGTGTAATTTCGGGGCAGAGACACTTGGTATGTCAACTCCTACCACACAGTTTGTAAAATAAAGGCATCATTTTATGTGCATGTACTTATTCCTGTATGTGCTGGCTTATGCACAGTGTTAAAAATTACTCTCAAAGTCCCATTCAAAGAGCATTATTTCTCTTATAGGCCGAACTGTATCCATTTTTCTGCATCTAGAGTTTATTTTCCCAGGATATATTTGTTTTAAAGCTGCAGACTGAAGCTTTGCAAGCAGCCAAGCAAGTGGCACAAGACGCCTCTAGGAGATTAATGCCCTGTGCGCTCCAGTCAATCAGATACATGAGAATCGAACAGAACAATGTTTAACTTCTAAGTATAACCTTCACTGACTCGTGTTCACTTGCTTGGATTAACATCAGGTGACGACAGGGACTAAAGAGGTGCCTAAGGTTAACATTTGTTGCCAATAAGACTCCATTTTTTATTTTTTTTTAATGGCTCAGCCATCTTCTCTCACTCTTCTGGGCTTCTGGCTCAATTAGAACCAACCTCTACTGAGCTGGGCTAGGACTGCCCTGACCCTTTATTCACAACTACCCAGGGATTTTTTTTCCAGTATTGCATATCTTGCTTCCCACTCACTCACTCCCGTCACCGCAGTGACAGTGGAGCAACGCATGGGGCTTTTTCCAGAACCTGCCGTCATGGGCCTGAAATCCAGCCATCTTCATTGTATGACGCCTGTGAGTCCCTCCCTCCTAAACCTGCCGCCGCCGTGCCCCCCCCCCCCCCCCTGGAGGGCTACGAATGTTGCCTTTATAGCATTCCACCCCTGGCCAACCTGAGGAATGAAAGACCTGAGCTGGAAATAGAGCACAAGTCTCTCCACATGGCAGTCCAAGCCAGCCCTAAAACACTACTTTTGATAAGAACGATACAGGAAAAAAAAATTAAAAATCTAATTGTACGCTTATTTCTGCACAGACAGAAATAATTTGTCGATAGGCAAACTGGGCCTGTATCTATGGTGGAAAAAATCTGCTGCCTTCCAGCTAAGCTGAATTTCAAGTCAGCAGAGAACAGTCTCAAGCTTCCTGATCCAGTCCCTCCCTCTCCCCAGGCTGGGAAGAGGAACAGAGGGTGTCGGCCTGCGCCACAGAAAGCAAAGGGAGATCATTTCGGGGAGGTGAGGAGGGACTGAGTGGTGATCCCTGAGGTGATGAGAGAGGCTGGGGTGGGGGGGGAGAAGAGAGTAGTGTGAAAGAAAGGAACACACACACACACGCACAATTGCTGAGTGAAAGGTCAGAGAGGGGGATGCAAGGAGAAGAAGGTCCAGAGGACGAGCAGGAGCACCTGCCTCCTCTCTTCCCCTCCCCATCCAAAATTCATTTTCTCTCTCCCTTGGTCTCAAATTCTGTCCCCCAGATCCTGGCATCTCTTTTCCTGGAACCCATTTCCACCCCAAACATATCCTACACCCTCCTCACCTTTCTCAATTCCAGAGCCTCCCTTCCTCACTCTCCTTCCTCCATCCCAGATTCCTAATCTTACCTCCTTTCTTGATCTTACCCTTCTCTCATCCCTCCCAGTTCCTTTTGTTTTCCTCCCATCCCCCTCCCTCCTATCCCCCCAGTCCTTTTACCTTCCCCTCACTCCTTTCCTAGTCTCCCTCCCTTCCCCATCTCTGGTCCTCTTTACCCACTCCTCTTCCTGGAGATCTCCTGCCTGTACTGGATACTTAAGATCCCTTTTTCCTCACCCAATAATAATAAACAAATTAAATTATACAGGCACAGGCAAGGTTGGAAAATTACTTACATGTCATGACACTCTAAAAGATGGAAATGTCTGCACAAGTTTTCGGTTTTGCCACAGAATCCATCTCTGAGCTGCTGCAACAAACTGTTGGGCTGTGCCTTAGACCTCCTGCTCCTTACGGGGCATGGGGAGGGTTTTTAACAGCAGCAACAGTGCCTAGGGGTGGCAAAACCCCAAATTCCCTCTCTGAAGCACGACACGACCTGATGGATTTTTTTTTTTTGTGATAATTAAATGCCATGCGTCATGATTTCCTCAATTCCCAGCTCCAGTTTCAGAATCCATTATCATTAGTAGGACTGTTTCGAGATGGTTTGTTTTAATTAGGAGGCAGCGGAGGAGATTAAATTGAAACGGAGCTGTAAACAACAACAAAAGAAAACAACAACAACAAAAAACCCAGCCACATTTTATTCAGTCTTTTAGGGAGTCGTTTTGTAACTGATCCCAACGGTGCAGTTACCTACAGAGCTTATGGTAGCTTTCAAAAGTTAAAAGTACGGGCACACGTTCCCTTTGAAAGTTGCCCCAGAAAAACTACCTGCACAGACTTACACCTGCTGACCTGTGCGCCTAAGTCAAAAGTACGTGAGCGAGTGCAAACCCCCGCCCCCAGGCACCGATGCTCGCCGCGGGTAAACTGAGGCACACAACTCTACCCGCCACACTGGGAGGGCAGTTTTCGAAAAAGGCCATCTCCTCAGAGAAATCACGGCTTCCCTGGGGTGATTTTTAAAGCACACTTGTGTGTACAAGGTCACATTTAAAACTGGTGTCATTTCCGCAAACAGTTCCAAAAAATTACACACACCCCCCCCACACACACACACACCCACACACCAGGGTACAGCTCCCGAAGCACAAAGTGTCAAAAATTAGCTGAAATAAATTTACTGCAAAAGAGTGACATAGCAGTAGGAAAAAAAAAAAAAAGCTAAGGAAAGGGGGTTTGGGAAGAGAGAATACATTTCAAAAGAACTATTTTAATCATTAACCTCACATACAGTACCCTCAATGCTCTTCCTCTTCCTGCCTCCCCCCGAGCCCCACAAAAAAATAAAAGCAAAGCAAAACTGACAGGTTAAGTTTCTTGCCAACTGCATTACAATACACGTTCTACAAGTGTTTTTCTGCTTGCAGTCAAGCATAACTGACCTCAGACATGAGTCACAGAGTGGAGAGTAACAGTGGCAAAAATGGGAAAAAACACTGTACAAGAGAGCACAGTGTGAAATCTTACCTATATGAGCTCGGTCAGAAATGATGAGTCTGTTCTCCCAGCCTCCCAGCCCTCAAAAAAACACAAAACACACAAGAGAAGTCTTTTTTTTTGTTGTTTCAGTTAGAACGAGAATAAATGACGTAATCTCATTGGCTAACAAACTATTAAATATGGAAATATATAAAAATGCACAGGTTGGGAGCAGGTGCAGATCTGAGGAGGAGGAGGTGGTGAATTTCTCACTCCGTACCTTCTTGGGGAGAGGAAGGGGTGGCCATAATGAAAAAGGGAAGAGAAGCTTCTCCTGCCCTGCCCCTGATGGCCTGGAGCAGGGAGGCGGGTCTCCCGAAGCAGCGTACATCAAGACAGAGGACAAAACAGCTCCAGAAACATGCGCTTCTCTTTCTGTGCCTGGGCTGCGCTATGCGGCCTGGTCCATGCCCCGCCTGAATGCCTGTCAGATCCCCCACCCCTGCCCCAGGCTGGACCTGACCTTGGTGCACACAGTCTTCCACAGATGGTGGCAGTGACAGCTCTCAGGGGGGACAGAGGCCCAGGTACACATTCTCTGTTTCAGCAGAACAACAGGGACCGTTTGTGGTAACAATGCCCAAGGCTAGACCTTGAAGGTTGCAAACAGGTGTGATTTTTCAGCATAACCAAGTTATGGTCATTCATTGGGTTCTCAGACTTGGGAGCAATTTTCATAACTGTGTGTTTTGGTGCAAAGTCTGTAAGTTGCCTATGGGCTCTGCAGCTATTTTCAAAGGGAAAGCAAGCAGGCCAGGCGTTCAATAAAGAGAACTAAAAAGTCATGGGATAGGAGGCGATGTCCTTTTGTGGATTGCAAGTTGGTTAAAAGACAGGAAACAAAGAGTAGGATTAAATGGTCAGTTTTCACAGTGGAAAAAGGTAAAACAGTGGAGTGCCTCAGGGATCTGAACTTGGACCAGTGCTTTTTAATCTACTAGATAAGGGAACCCTGACCGATGTGCCGCAAATGCGCAGTAGAGAGCAGCTCTACCGCGCATGTGCGGGCGAGCACGTCGGCCAGAGTGCCCGAAAAAAAAAATGGCGCTGGGTCGCTAGGAGCAGGAGCGGCGGCGGCGGCGACGACAAGCAGGAACGGGAGGAGCAGTAGCGGCGGCGGCAGCAGCGCGCGCACGAGGGAGGGAGGGACAGCTCCCGTCTGCCGGTTGTGGATGAGCTGAAAGGAGAGGGGAATGAGAGAGGGGGAGGGAGGAGAGAGTGAGCTGAGGGGAGGGAGGAGAGAGTGAGCTGAGGGGAGGAGAGGGGGAGGGGGGAGGCAGGAGAAAGTGAGCTGAGGGGAGGGGGGAGGGAGGAGAGAGTGAGGAGAGGGTGAGGGGGGAGGGAGAGTGAGGGGGGAAGGAGAGGGAGGAGAGATTGAGGGGGGAAGGTGAGAGGGAGGGAGAATAGAGGGGGAAGGTGAGAGGGAGGGAGAATAGAGGGGGGAGGTTGAGAGGGAGGAGAGAGTGAGGTGAGGGGAGGGGGGAGGGAGACTAGAGGGAGGGAGGGAGAATGAGGGGGAGGGAGTGGGAAGGAAATGGACCGATAAAAATTTTTTAAATGTAGCCCATTGTTATGGGCTTAACGGCTAGTATATTTATAAATGATCTGGAAAGGGGTAAGATGAGTGAGGTGATCACATTTGTGGATGACAGAAAATTATACAGAGTAGTTAAATCTCAAGCAGATTGTGATGAATTGCAGGAGGACCTTGCGAGACTGGAAGATTGGGCTTCCAAATGGCAGATGAAATTTAACATGGACAAGTTAAAGTAGAGGAGTAGCCTAGTGGTTAGAGCATTGGGCTATGAACCAGGAGACTAGGGTTTGAGTCCTGCTGTTGCTCCTTTTGACCTTGGGCAAGTCATTTTACCCTCCATTGCCTCAGGTACAAACTTACAGGCCGCGGGAGACTGGAAAATTGGGCTTCCACTCGCCTGTGCGCGCGATTCTGTATTTAAATTAGGCCCAGCGGTAGAAACGGGCAAAAGGAGGCGCTAGGGACACTAGCGCGTCCCTAGTGCCTCCTTTTTGACAGGAGCGGCAGCTGTCAGCGGGTTTGACAGCCGACACTCAATTTTGCCGGCATCGGTTCTCGAGCCCGCTGACAGCCACGGGCTCGGAAACCAGACGCCGCCAAAATTGAGTGTCCGGTTTTCGAGCCGCTGGCCGAATTCAATTATTTATTTATTTACTTATTTATTTATTTATTTACTTACCTTTTTTTAGCTTTCAGGACCTCCAACTTAATATCGCCATGATATTAAGTCAGAGGGTGCACAGAAAAGCAGTTTTTACTGCTTTTCTGTGCACTTTCCCATGCCAGCAGAAATTAACGCCTACCTTTGGGTAGGCGCTAATTTCTGAAAGTAAAATGTGCGGCTTGGCTGCACATTTTACTTACTGAATCGCGCGGGGAATACCTAATAGGGCCATGAACATGCATTTGCGACAACCATATAGCAGCTTTGCATATGTCCTGAATTGGCACTTGCCAAAAGCGTGCAATTGATCGCTCTCAACTGATGTGCTTTAATGTTTGAAGTTAAGCACTCTGGCTTGGTAGAACAGTAGAAGTGGATACACTGAGTCAATCAGTTTGCTAGTGTTTGTTTGGTGATCGGCAGTTCCGGGGCATTCGGGTTGAAGGAGAGAAAAAGTTATGAATGCTTATAGTAGGCTAAAGCTGTTTTGCAATCCAACCTGTGTTCCAGGGCTTCTCGGCTAGATGCATGTGGCTTAGGAAAGAAAGTCTGTAACATTATGGTCTGACTGAGATGAAAAGCCAACAGTACCTTTGGAAGAAAGGATGGCTGGGTTTGTAGAGTGATCCTGTCATGGAAGAATTGTAGTTAAGATGAGAAATGAACTAGCGTTTGCAATTCACCCATTCGTCTTGCTGATGTTATTGCTACCAAAAATAGAACCTTCCACCTGAGAAATTTTAAAGATGAAGTTTGCATCAGCTCAAAAGACAGGAGCATTAACTTCTCCAGGACGACATTCAAGTCCCAAGGAACAGCTGGGTGTGAGATCGGAGGGCAAAGCCTCAGATCACCTCTCATGAAATGGGATATGAGAGGGTGCATGGACATAGAAGCTCCCTGAATGGTAGGGTGGTAAGATGATATGGTGCTGAGGTGTATCTGGATGGATGACTCCGCCAGTCCAGAGATGTACAGTAAGTGTAGGTACTTTAGAAGTTGTTCCAGTGAGAAGCGAAAGGGGTCAAGTGGTACACTGGTATCTATGCCACTTAGCTGCATAGTTCTTCTTGTGGGTGGCCTTCTTGAAAAAATAAGAATGTCCTGAATTTCTATCGGGGTAGGAAGATAGCTCAGTACCTCCCTTTCAATCTCCATGCTGTCAGATGAAGGGAATCCTGCATGGGGTGCAGTAGTGACCCTCCTTCCTGTGTCGAAAGGTCTACTCTGCTCAGAAGAGGGATCAGATGCTGAATGGAGAGGTGTATGAGGTAGGCATACCAGGGCTGCCTGGGCTACGCTGGTGCTCTGAGTATGAGATCAGACTTGTCCGCAATGCATTTCTGGATTACTCAAGCAATTAGTGGGATTGGAGGGAACGCATACAACAGGTGCTCAGTCCACTCCAGCAGAAAAGCGTCTTGAGCTAGTCTGCGACTGCTGGGATATAAAAAACATAATCGTGGAAGTTTCGTGTTGCACTCTGTGGCAAAGAGATCTCTGTTCTAAACATGGAGGACACTCCGTGTAGAAGTCGCTACGTTTTGATGAAGCTCCCATTCGTGGAGGTGAAAAATTCTGCTAGCCAGTCAACCTCTGTGTTTCTTATTCCTAGCATGTAGGTAACCTGTAGTCGTATGGAGTGGGCTAGTGCCCATTCCAACATGAGCATCGCCTCCTTGCACAGTATCTTGGAATCTGACCCTCCTTCCTTGTGAATGTAGAACATGGCTACTTGATTGCCCGTGTATACCAGGCTGGTTTTGTGTTGAAAGAGGTGTGAAAAAGCACAAATGGCATATCGTATGACCTGCAGCTCCACTAGGTTAATTTGAAATGTTCTCTCTCTGGGGGACCAAAGACCTTGAGTCTTGAGCTGCGAGATGTGTGCGCCCTACCCCTTTGTGGAGGCACCCGTTGTTAGTACTATCTATGTATTGAGAGCCAGAAAGGTGCACCAGACTGTAGCACACCGGGCTCCAGCCACAAATCTACATCCAACAACATTGGTCAGGTCAGAATCAGTAGTGTCAACATGGGATGAAAGAATTATGACCTTTGGTATTTCAGACTCCACTGCATGTGGTGCATATGAAGATACATTGCTGCCACCATGTGACCCAATAGAATAAGTACCTGTTGAGCTGTGGGATGTTGGCTGAGTTTTGACATTGAGGCAAGATTCCGAAAAGTGTGAATCATATCCTCGGTGAGGAAAGCCTTGCAAAGGCATGTGTTTATGATTGCTCTGATGAACTGTAGAGTCTGAGATGGGTTGAGTTTTTAAATAAATAAATAAATAAATAAATGTATGCTCCGAGGGTGACATAAGGGAGGACAGCGCCACACTTTGCTCTTTGAGTTGGAACACAGTTTCTCTGAGCTTATCTCCAAACAAGTTATCTCCCCGACATGGGATGTCAGCAAGTTTTTCCATGGACATCTTCTCGAATCGCACTCGCCCTAAGCCAGGGCATCCTTCTGGCTGCAATAGCCGCCACTAAAGTTCAAGCAGATGTATCAAAGCCTTCATAGATTGTTCGAAGCAAATGCCATAGGACTTCTTCCATATCAGCGACAGTTTGACGCTGTGATCTTTCTGCCTAGTCGCAGTCAGACTTTAGGGAATGGGAGGAATTCGTACAAATATTGGGTTATACAAAACTGGTAGTGTTTTATCTTGGCATTGAACATAGACCCCTGAAATACCTTCTTCCCAAAGTCATCTAAATAGTGGCCATCCTTGCCTGGAGGGGTGTTGGAATATAGCGGGGTCTTCCTGGCTCGTTTCATTGCAGATTTGACCACCACTGACGCGTGTGGCAATTGGGCTGGGCCAAAGTGGGCTGATTTCCACATCCTGAATTTCAAGTCTGTTTTCCTGGAGTTAACAGGTATAGAAAACAGTGACTCCCATGTCTTATCCATAAGCCCACTGAGGACTGAGTGGAAAGGTAGAGCCGTTGGCTCCATTGGGACACTGAAAATTTTTAATAGTCCATGGACCTTGGATCTAGTTCCGGCAGTTTCTTGGTTTCCAGGTTCAGTATGGCACCTCCCTTTTCTATGAACCATGAATAGGAAAGATCCTTCTGGGGCGATGATGGCTCCGGGGGGTCATCTGATGGATCCGAAGGTATACCCATAGAAGATTCTGGCGAGGGTGGTGAAGAGTAAACCGGTTCACAGCATGATCTAGAAGCCAGTGAATGTGACTCATCCACTGGTTCCTCCTCCTCAACGCTATCCAGACCGAGGAGGCTGCTGTGGATTGTGAATCCGTTGCTGAAGGGCTTGAGGGTGGCTCTGGATGCTGAGTGGAAACTAGAGTGTCAAAGAAAGACTAAAGAACCCTGGTTATCTAGGTCATCGTTTGTGAAGCTGCATTCTGCAAGGCTTGGGAGGTGGATGAAGATGTCCTCCTTTTCTTAACCTGTGGAGGCATTTGACCCACAATGGGGGAATCAGTTACTGTGGCCCGCTCAATGAAGCGGTCTAAGTGCGAGTATTGTTTTAACACCCTCTTCTGCTTAGTTGGAAGCCTCTCAGAAGCAGAGAAAGAGGATTGCGCAGAGATCTGTGGAGCACCCACATCAGAAACTTCAGACCCCTCCGCATTCACTCCAGGAAGGCTTCTCCACCGAATCATGCGACGTGCTTGTGCGTCAGGTGCGTCGACGTCATATTGTAAGATTTCATTTTTGCCTTTACATGCGTCAATGCATGCGTCAGCTTTGGCTGTGTCAAAGCACGGTCCGGCACAGGATGCGTCGAGTTCTGTACCTTCGTGCTGAGAGCACGGAACAACGCTCTGCGTCGGTATGGTCACCTCGATTGTGTCCCTGCATCGTGTCAGACGCTCCAACAATGTGTCAACTATCCTCTGTTAGAGGTGCAGACAATCTCGTTTTTGCCTTCACCAACGTTCTCTATGGTGGTACGGCCTGTCTGGGTTTTGGGGGCTTCGCTCCCTTAGCCTTACCCATCAAGCGCTCCAGAGAAGATGGCTTTTTTTGCCGTCCAGCCGCTTGGGCTCTCAGCCTGGGGAAGACTGAGTTGAACACTAAATGGGGGAAGTAGGAGCCTGCCGGGACCCCTTCCAATTCTCAGAGCCTTTGAATTTTTGCGACGCGCTGCCATTGAGCCCTGGGCAACATCCTGCTACAGTCCTGGCAGGATGCCTGATCGTAGTTGGGCCCTAAGCATAGGTAACAATAATTATGTCCTCTGTTACAGACATAATTTTTCCACATTGGCAGAATTTGAACCCAGGCGTCTTCGAGGCCATGGGAGCACTGGAACGTACTGTTTGGGGGCTCGAAGTGAGTAGCTAGAGGAGAAAAAAGAGAAAAATAGGCGAAAGAAGAACCCACGATTGTTGCTGCGCGGGAAAATGAAAAACTGAGTAGAGACAGTCAGTCATGTGGGAAGGCACCGCACAGGCATACAGGAACGAAGTTTTAAACATTCTTTCAGAAGTTCCCACACCGGGCTGGCAAGGGATGCTCCCAGACCGCATGGCTAATTCAGCCTACTTATCTGCAGGAAAAGGACTCTTTCTCCTTTAAAATCAAAATTTCTCAAAACAGAAATGCAGCTGGTTCCAGAAGGTCTAGAGTTGGGGGACTGGAAGAGGTGGGTGAAGACCTTCCTTCACCAAATCACTCTGCATTAAGAGTACAAGCATGGGGAGCAAATGGAGTCAGCAGGACATGAAAGTCAGGCACAGCATTGACCTCTGCCATACTGAATCCAGTTTTATAGAATGACTTACCAGATGAAGAATAAATGGTCAAGTTTCAGAGCACTTAGGTGCCTACTTTTGAGAGTTAAGACACCTAAATTGGCCCCTTTAAAAAGGGATTGGGTTTCAGCCCCTAAAATTTGGTCACCTAAGATGTAGGTGAGGTCAGGGCAAGGAAAGTTTGGGGGAAGGAAGTTTGGCACCTACCGCTCATTTTCAGTGCTAGAAGTGCCCAATTTAGATGGACAAACCTAGGCACTGCCAGAGCACCCCTAACTCTGGCTGCCCCAATTCATTCTTCCTCTCATTGTTTTAAAAAAAATGAAGCCAGGGGGCTGCTAGCACCTCAGAATCTCCCCACCCTCCCACCATTTTAAAAATGCGAAGCTGGGGCCCCTGGCAGCTCTCCTCCATTCTGCTTTGGGCCTGGCAGCTCCCCTCCTTCCCAATCCCTCTCCCACATGGAGGGATGTAAAGGCAGAGCAGGGAGTAACCGTTTTCTCACCCCCAATCCTTCCCTCCTGACTCCCTCTACATACTGCAAGGAGCTCCCATTAAGCCGAGCTGGGAGGAGGCTAGAGCCTTACCTTCTCCCACCATCCCACCATGATGTTTAGACAGAGGGATTGTCTGCGGGAGGCAGCTACTGACACCCCCCCCCCCCCCCACACACCAACAACTTTATATTGTTAAAGTGTCAAAAGGGAGGGATAATTCCAGTAGGGATGGCTGTGCC
Organism: Rhinatrema bivittatum; assembly: GCF_901001135.1. Taxonomy (NCBI): domain Eukaryota; kingdom Metazoa; phylum Chordata; class Amphibia; order Gymnophiona; family Rhinatrematidae; genus Rhinatrema; species Rhinatrema bivittatum. The sequence goes on along the minus strand of NW_021820521.1, from coordinate 187,493 downwards.
CCTCTCCCCTGCTTTACAATTTCAAAGCAGAGGGAAGGAGAGAGGGCATCTCTATTGGTGGGACACAAGGCTAAAGTCAGGTGACCATTTTCAGTCAGGGCTGAGGCCAAATTTTGTCCGCCTAGATTAGCTGTTCAGCCTTAGTTGAAAATTAGCCTATAAGGTTTTATTATGTTTCACATTGTGGCCAGCAGAGCCCACAAAATCTTGTCAAGAGTGACTACAAATGTGTTCTTCCATTAAAAAAAAAAAAAAATCTTCTTACAGTTTGTCCTTAAGATTACCTTGTAAGTAGAAACTGACATTTGGGGAGAAGATTTTATTTTTCCTCACAGGTGCATTTCTGAATTTCACAACTCAACCCCATCACATCGTGGCAAAGTCTATCCTGCAACACTCTTAGGACTGCTGCGAAACCAACTGGCATTGATAAATATCAAGAGATAGGGGGTGCTAAATATGTTGGTAACTGTCTTGTCATCACATGCCTGCTGGGACCAGTGCTCTGAGACCGTCCCTGCTGCATCCATCTATTAAGAATGAACTAACAATTGTCCACTGCACATCATCTGAGGTTGTTAAAAAGAGATTACTCTCTTTCTTCGCGGTCAAGAACTGGACTGCCACAAGATACTTTTAACATGACTTCTGTCAGGTCCATGCAGGATATACAGAGGTGATAAAAAAGTCATTGCCATTCGGGAGAGTTTCGGGTTGAGAGTCCGCTACATTGACAGCTGCTCAACAGCCCAGGTCACCACAAGGAGAAGAAGAAAAACTTCAGCCCCCAACTCTCCACCCCCACCCCACCAGACTATTCACAGGCTGTTCAATGAATCCATAAGTTGACCTCACCTCCTTTCTTCAGGTTTTTCTCTGCCTCCTCGAACAGGCCTGGTAGATGAATTACCACTCCATTGCCTAAAAGGGACAGAAATACACAGAAACTGAAGAGAAGGTTATATAAGATGTTATTTTTATTGCACTGGAGGAGTAAAAACACAAATAAAACAAAGGCTCCCACTCCCATCAGTCTGAACCCGACATAGCCTGGGAAACTGCAGCTTGCAGCACCGTGGAAATGCTGCACCAGGTCCGCTCAGAACAAACCAGAACTGTCACCAATCAGAAAGCAATTTAAAAAAAAAAAATAATACAAAGATACCTTTGTTTTTATTTTTTTTTTTTTTAATTTCTTTGTTTACAAACCAGCTGTTTGGGTTTTTTTTGACAAGCTGAACCAGAACCTGTACTACACCAATGTTTAACTACCGCGGCACCAGAGACCGGCACCATTTCTGCTGGTGCGCGGGGAGCGATGGTGATTGCAGGAGGATGAGGAGGAAAGCAAGACCTTCCCTTGCAGCTGCACACATTGCACTGCATCCTGCACTATAGCCAGCAGAGGCTCTCTCTCTTAACCCTCCCCCTCCTGCAGTTTTCCCAGTTAGGGCCTGTCCTGCCTCCCATCTCTGGGATGGGAGCAGCTGCAGCTGAATGCTAATGAGCTGGCGTGAGACTTGAGTCCGGGTCTGCTCCGATTACTGGTGCTGCCTTCCCTACAGGAGCCACCGCGGGGGTCAGAGAGCAAAGCAGATGCTGGCTCGTTAACATTCAACTGCAGTTGCTCCGCTCCCAGAAAACTGGACCTCAGGATTGGCCCCAACTGGAAAAAAAAAATGCCCATGGTGCAGGGGTATTAACTGTAAACTGTAGTAGTATTGCCAGCTGGTATGGGGAGCAAGAGAGAGAGGAATTTTTTTATTTTTTTAAATGATGAGCTGGTTGCTGACTGGGAAGGAAGGGAAAGAAAGGGATAGTTTTTCCCTTTAAAAAAAATGGCCAACTGACAGGGGGCAGGAAGGGAAGAGAGGGAGGGATTTTTTTATTTTTTATTTTTCATAAATCCACTGGTGGCTATATGGGATGGAAAGCTATGGGGTTTTTTTCCTTTTCCGAGGACAATGCTCTTGGCTGGCTGGGAGAGGGAATGGGCAGATAGAGAGCAAGGGCTGGGGTTTTTTTTTTTGTTTTTTTTCACTATGAGCAACTTTTGTTAGAAAACAATTTTCTTAAACCGGCTAGTTTCCTTAAAATGACAAAGGCCAGTTGCAGGGCTGATCCATGAGATTCAAGACCTTGTGGGGGGAGGAAGTATATCTTTCCCCCTACACTACTACATTTCCTAGAGGACCCCTCCACCAACTAATCAGTGCTGCAACTGAGCCATATGACTTAAGGAAGGTAGCTAGCGGGTCCCTGGCGTACAAAATGCTGAGAAACAATGTACTACACTATCATGGTCTTGTTTAGATTAGTACCCTTGTGAACGGGTCCATCAAAAATGACCGGCAAGGGGCCCAGAGGCTCATGTGGCAAGTGCTGTGCATCTGCTTGCAATGGCGTGGAGAGTACAGTGGCAACACACGTAAAGCACCAAAATCTCAAACGTTGCCAACCCTACCTTTAGAATTGTCCTTAAAGAATCAATGAAGCAACACACGTTACTCTTCTTTTCCAAACACAGTCTTTAATCACAATTTGAAAGACTTAAAGACCGTCAGGTTGATGCTATACCATGCGCTGGCTGCAGCACATGGTTTGGCGCGGGTCTATATCCCCCTGATGCAAGACAGGGGATAGCGTGTCTAAAACATGCGTCCTATCGCGTGTGTAGGTTATAGCGCTCATCACATACAAATGCATGTTGATGAAGCTACTATCGATTCTCCCTCCATGCAAAAAAATTTTTTAAAAACGTTGCGGCAGAGGTACATTTTTACTCTAAAATTAACACCAGCTCTGGAGTCTTGAGAAGCCCAAAAAGTGTACAGAAAAGCAGAAAATGACTTTCTATGACTTAATATCATGGCGATATTAAGTCGGAGGAACTAAAAAATTAGAAATGTCCCAAAACAAAATTTTAAAAAGTGTGCTGGTGGTCAGGTTAGGAAAACAGACGTTCTAAAATTGAGCGTCCTTTTTTCCCTAAGTGGTTGACAGCCACCTCTCTCAGGCGCCTGCTGCCGAGGCAGTGCTAGGAGCATGAAATTTCCCCTAGCACCTCCTTTATACCATGGCAGCCCATTTGCATTTAGTATTAGGCATCCTGGAGAAGTGGATCAGTGTGTATTAAGGGAGTGGGCGCTCAATCATGAGCGCCTCTTTAACACATGTCGATATTAGAACATAAGATATGCCACGCTGGGTCAGATCACGAGTCCATCAAGCCCAGTATCCTGTTTCCAACAGCGGCCAATCCAAGTCATAAGTACCTGGCAAATACCCAAACATTAGATAAATCACAAGCTATTACTACTGCTTATTAATTACCATAATAGTTAATGGATTTTTCTTCTAGGAACTTATCCAAACCTTTTTTAAACCCAATTACACTAACTGCTGTAACCACATCTTCTGGCAATGAATTCCAGAACTTAACTATGCGCTGAGTTAAAAAGAAATTTCTTCAATTTGTTTTAAATGAGCTACTTGCTAACTTCATGGAGTGCCCCCTGGTCCTTCTATAAATAACTGATTTAAATTAACTTGTTCAAGTCCTTTCATGATTTTGTAGACTTTTATCACATCCCCTTTCTCAGTCATCTCTTCTCCAAACTGAACAGCCCTAACTTCTTTAGCCTTTCCTCACAGGGCAGCCATTCCATGCCCCATATCATTTTGGTCAGCCTTCTCCAGTGCAGCTCTATCCTTTTTGAGATGATGTGACCAGAATTGCACAGTATTTAAGGTGCGGTCTCACCATGGAGTGAAACAAAGGTATTATGACATCCTCCATTTTATTTTCCATTCCCTTCCTAATAATTCCTAACATTCTGTTTGCTTTTTTGATTGCCACAGCACACTGAGCCAACAATTTCAATGATTTATCCACTATGCCACCCAGATCTCTTTCCTGGGTGGTAACTCTTAAGATTGAACCTAACATTGTGAAACTACAGCAAGGGTTATTTTTCCCTATATGCATCACTTTGCACTTGTCCTCTTTAAATTTCATCTGCCATTTGGATGCCCAATCTTCCAGTCTCGCAAGGTCCTCCTGCATTTCATCACAATCCGCTTGAGATTTAACTACTCTGCATGATTTTTGTATCACCTGACGTACCCCTTTCCAGATCATTTAGAAATTTATTAAAATGCACCCGTCCACGGGCAGATCCCTGAGGCCCTCCACTGTTTACCTTTGTCCACTGTGAAAACTGACCATATAATCCTGTTTCCTGTCTTTTAACCAGCTTACAATCCAAAAAAGATCATCGCCTCCTATCCCATGACTTTTTAGTTTTCTTAGAAGCCTCTCATGCAGTCGAACACCTCCTGAAAATCCAAATACACCACATCTACCAATTCACCTTTATCCATATATTTATTCACCCCTTCAAAAAAATGTAGGAGATTTGTGAGGCAAGACTTCCCTTGGGTAAATCCATTCTGGCTGTGTCCTATCAAACTATGGGCCTCATTTTCTAAAGTATCGCAGACCTGCTATACTTTAGAAAATTGCGCTAATGGGGGCAGGGGGGGCGGTCCTGCGCTAGCCGGCAGCAATCGCACCACCGCGGTGCGATTGCTGCCGGTTTCGAACCCAATAGAGCCACCGTGAAAGGTGGTGCTATTGGCCGCGAAAAGGCCCTTACCTTTTCGCTGTCCGCGGCGGCGTCACAGAGTCGGCCCCGGTGACGCCCCGACTCCTCCTCTTCCGGGGCCGACTCCGCCCCGATGTAGGTAGCGCAGGCGTGCGCTACCTTCGCAAGCTATCACAGGCTTGCGCTGTTAGCGCAAGCCTGCGATAGCCTTGGAAAATAAGGCTCTATGTCTATCTAAATGTTTTGTGATTTTATTCTTGTAACAGTCTCCATGATTATTCCCAGCACTGAAGTCAGGTTCTTGGGTCTATAGTTTCCTGGATCACCCCTGGATCCCTTTTTAAATATAGGGATTACATTGACCATCTTCCAATCTTCAGGTACATCGGATGATTTTAATGATAGGTTACAAATTAATTGAAATAGGTCTGAAATTTCATGTTTTAGTTCTTTCAGAACCTTGGGGTGTATACCATCTGGACTAGGTGATTTACTATTCAGTTTGTCAATCAGGCCTACCACATCTTCCAGGTTCTCCATGATTTGCTTCAGTTGATCTGAATAGTCACCCATGAAAACCTTCTCTGGAACGGGTATCTCTCCAAAATCCTCTTCAGTAAACACTGAAGCAAAGAAACCATTTAATCTTTCTACAATGGCCTTATCTTCTCCAAGTGTCCCTTTAACGCCTTGAACATCCATTGGTCCAACCAACTCCCTCGCAGGCTTTCTGCTTCGGATATATTTTTTAAAGTTTTTATTGTGAGTTTTTGCCTCTATGGCCAACTTCTTTTCAAATTCTCTTAGTCTGTCTTATTAATGTCTTACATTTAACTTGCCAATGCTTATGCTTTATCCTATTTTCTTCTGATGGATCCTTCTTCCATTTTTTTGAATGAAGATTGGCTAAAATAGCCTCTTTCACCTCACCTTTTAACCATGCCAGTAATCGTTTTGCATTCCTTCCACCTTTCTTAATGTGTGTGGAATACATCTGGACTGTGCTTCTAGGATGGGGGTTTTGTTTTGTTTTGGTTTTTTTAACAATGTCCATGCTTATTGCACACTTTTTACCTTTGTAGAAAAAAACTGAAAGGTGCAGCTATTTTTCACATTTTATCAGTTTCCCTTTTGAAAGTTTAGCGCTAGAACCGTGGATTTAGCCGTGGAGTTTAGCGCTGGAGCCTCTAGTGTCCCTCTTCCAGTCAGGAATTCAAATTTGATCATATTATGATCACTATTTCCAAGCGGCCCCACTACCATTACCTCTCTCACCGATATTGCATCGGCCCATGTGTTTGGAAGAGAGAAATGTGTGGTGCTTTATTGAGTCTTTCATGACAGTTCCAAAGATAGGGTTGGCAACACTTGAGTTTTAGGAGCTATGCACCACCATGCATAAAGTCACCAGTTCAATCTCCGAGCCCGGTCTTCTGCTCCCTGAGGCAGCCAGGGATGCTGCAGAGACAACATTCACAGCCTCCAGGGGCAGTCACTGTCATCCCTCAAGGGTGACACCTAGTGGCCAAATACAGGGCCCATGATTTCAGGGCTCCGGATGGTGAGGGTCCTCAGCCCAGGGCCCTGGCTGTAATCACTAAATTATAACCAGATGGGAGGGGATATAAAATAGGAAACAAATGCCTGGATAGTGGTGAATTATGGCTCTTGGCGTCATTTGCCAGCCCTGGTTCATATTGAGCTGGAAGTAGAAATGAGTAGGAGGAAACTGCTGGATCAAAAATTTAAAAAAAAAAAGATGTTAAAAACCACCTAAAAAACAGACCCTCTGACTGGCTAGTCTACAGTTATCTCAGTCCATACCAGTACAAAATAAAGGGGACAGGAATTTAGGGGGGGGAATTTGGTTTTTTTTTTTTAATCTCAAGACAGCCAGAAAGGGCATGTAAAATTTTGCACTACTTCTTCCCATCTTAGAGGTTAGGAGACACATCATGTATATAAGTTGGTGTTAGTGCCTTCAAGCCTTATGCCTGAATATGTATATAAGTTTGCTATATCGCCTTCAATCTTTGCTCTCTTTCCTACGTGCACATCCCATTTCTTTCTTACCCTGTTTTTTGTAACTGCTCCCTTCCTTCTTTTGTTTTCCCCTTGTTACATGTAAACTGGCATGATATCTCTGATGATGGTCGGTCAAGAAAAACCATAAACAAACAAACAAACAAACAAACAAACAAACAAACAAATAAATAAATAAATAAATTACAGATTGTTACAAGTAGGGAGATTCCTGCTTTTTAAAGCTGGGTATGTTAAATAATATGGACCACCATAGTATTGATAATGTATTCTGCCTCCAGTAAGTGCTCAGTTAAGTAAGGATTTGGTGAAATGTGGTGCCATCTGCAAATTATGGTAAGAGGGTTTTGAATAACCCACAAAATTTCCACCAAAATGACCCTGAATGTGAGATTATGCCCAAATTCAGACTGCACAGTGCCAATCTTGGCAGAGCATGTCAAGTAAAATCACAGTGTAAACCCTCTGGGATGGGCAGCCTAAGCTGGTCACACTTTTCAACCATTTCCATCACTTGCTTCACTTAACTCCTTTTTTCAGCACTTTTCTGTGTTACTCTAGCATGGATTTTCAAGTTTACGCAGATTTTTAACCATTTGTTTTCGTTTTAGTGCATTTTAACTCCTGTATCATTTGCACGCCATTTGCTTACTGAATCTCATGCTAACATGTTTACCACGTGAGTAAATGAAAACTGCATGGGTTTTAACCTACACTGCATTACATCAGCTTCTACGTCTTTAGCTGAATAAGAGGCAACATCATAATTAGCTTTACTGGCAGGTTGAAAGGCTCCCAGAAAAAAAACAAAACATACATAATCCCAAGCTTACAAGAAACATTTGATGGAAAGGAGGAAGGGGTTTAAGATAAACATCAACTCTGCACACTCTGCATTTTACATGCCGATCAGACCTTTGCTGCTGAAATGGTCTTCCAGCTGTCCCCAGGACTGACATCCACCATTGGGTCTTAGCCCCGCCTTCCCTGGGTCCTGTGACCCAATTCGAGATGCTCTCTATTAATAAAAGGGCTAACAGGTAAGCCCCTGCTGAAGGGCACGCCCCTTTGTGAACCCCTTGGTACAACCCCAGAGTGACAGTACAGTTGCTGTTGGCTTCAGGGGCGTTGCTAGTGCTCAACAGATCTGGGGCACAGGCCCAAAGCTCTCCCCCCACACCTGCCATCCCCTAGCCTAGTAGTAACAGCAGTGGGCTATGAACCAGGGTTCAAATCCCACTGCTGCTCCTTGTGACCTTGGGCAAGTCACTTCACCCTATACTGCCTCAGGTCCAAATAGACTGTAAGCCCTCTGGGGATCGGGAAATATCTATGGTACCTGAATGTAATCTGCTTTGAAGGGCCAAAAAGCAGAATATACAAGCATAACTAGGATACAAGGTTTAGCTACCTGGTTGCCTTGACTCTCTGTTCCCTCTTGGTGCAGTTGCAGTTTGAAAAGGGAGGCCTGTGGCAGTACTGCAGAATCTGTGTAGCATGGTGTCCAGTCTTTTGAGCCACAGGCTGCTCCTCTCCTGAGTCCTAGAGCTCCTATCTGCTAGGCCTCTTCTTGCACTGGGAATGGTTCCTGCATGGCTTGTGGATTGGACCACAGACAAGGGACAGAATCTCAAACATCCTACACCTCCAGTTCTGTAACACACACTCCCCTCCACAGAAATTCCCCCAACAATTGACATAGAACATTTCCCCTTACAACTCACCATACAAAAAAAAATCTAATTTATAGCATCACTTCAATAAGAGCAACATCAAAACATTCCAGTCAGATACTTTTCGAAGAAACAGAAATTCCTGCAGAAACAAAGGGAAAAAAAAAAAAGACAGAACCTATGTAGCTAGCCTGCCATATCATATCAGACCTAACTCCCAGGACTCAAAGAGCAGCAATCCTTCCTAAGAAAGGGCAGCACTGCCTTAGAACACCAATACACCAGCCAGACTGCTATAGGTTCCTACACAGACACTACATTCTAGCAGAATTCCTCACCTCGGTCACACACACAGGACACAAGCTGACCATTACCTAATACAAAACACAAATCACAAACTGAATCATGCAGATAGAAACTGAAATGGAAACCCCAAGAAGCCAGACTCTGCATGAGGTGCATCACCAGACAAAAAGAAACAAGATGCATATCTTCCTGCACTGAGCAAAATACAAACCTATAAGAAATGCACATTCCCAAAGCTAACTCATTCCATTCTTTAAAAAACAGAAAATACAGTTTTGTTTTTATCTTTTGTGGTCTGGGAATTTTATAATTTTTTTCATTGGATTGGTCCTGGTCTCTCTTTTTGAACATCTATGCTCTTTTCCAGGGTGTTTTTTCCATTTTTTCTCTCTCCTGCTGCCTTCTTACCTTCTTTTCCGACATCTGGCTGATACTGAAGTTTCCCTTTCAGCTTTTTTCCCTATTTCTCTGACATTCCTTCGTTCCATAGCTAAATTTCATCATCCTCCTCCCCATCTAATCCTCTAGTCCTCTGTCTCAATTTTTATCTTTCACCTATCATCTGTCCATCTCCCACTCTCAACCTCCTCAACTCTCCCATTCCCCCCTCTCTCACTTCTCCAGCTTTTACCCACTCCCTAGTTCTCTATTTTCATTCTATATACTTCCCCTCCTATTAACTCTTATCAACCTTCTTCTGCCTCTCACCAGTTCACGCTCCTTCCCTTCCAGGTCTCCAGCCTGTTGTATTACTTACTTCCTAAAAAACCACATCAAGCTTTCACGTTTGAAACAAAAAATTCATATATATCCACGTGAATTGAAGAATAAGGAGAACCTAATATGTAAGTTCTCTAAGGAACATATAAGCATATAAATAGTTAGATCAATCTTAGGTCTTGAAAAACCTCTTTCTACCTTGGAGCCTTCCTCTTCTCTCCTGACGGCCCTGTGGTTAAAATCTGAGCTGTTTGAACCACAGGGACTCTTGTATCTAGAAGCCCCACATGGTTCAAACATCAGCTGTTTGAAATGCACAGTGTTGCAGTAATTCAAGCAGCTGATGTTTGAACCGTCCTGGGTTCCTCCATAGATACAAAATTCCCCATGGGTTCAAACAACTCAGATTTCAATCACAGGGGAGGCAGAAGGGAAAAGGAAGGCTCCAAGGCAGGCACTACAGCTGCAGAAGAACAGGAATTAATCATATCATTTTTTGTGGGGGGGGGTTTTGTTTTGTTTTACAGTGGCAGCAGACTCGGGACACTCAGATTCTGGGCACAGGCCCCATGTGCCCAGGGCTAATAACACCCCTGGTTGGCTTATTAGCATTTTATATTCGCTCTCAGTTTTACTTTGATGATTTGCTTTAAGTGACATTTTTGTTAGCTTATAATTTTCTTTTGCAATTGCTTCTAATTATTAGTTTTGTGGGTGATTTTATTTCTATGATCCAAGGCCTTGGCTAATATTATGCTGAGGTATTTAACCCTTGTTTCTATGATAATTATCAAGCGAGGAACCTGGTATACCGCCAATTTCCTGGGCTTTTAAATTGTTTACCTATTTGACTAGGTCACAGGTGAGGATGGGATATAATGTAGGGGTGCTTTAAAAAGGTTTTCTATGAAGCTATCATTACTGTACTGGAAAATTGCACTGAACATACTAGCAAGGATGCTGAAAAACTAGAATGTGTGTAAAAGGTAAAAAATTATGTTAAACAATGACTTTTGTTTTGCCTTCTGGGCTCAATTTACAAGAAATCACATGACTTACAAGAATTCATTCTTAACATCATATATGAGATAAAATGATGCTGCCATCCAAATAGGAAAATGTTATGCAAACAAACTAACTCACTGGTGTGTAAATTATAGGGGTGACCTATTTAACTGACTGTATCAACAACATTCTTTGAGACTGCTTCTGAATGGCTTTGCTGATAATTGAACTCTTCTGGAATATTCCAGGGGGCGATCCAGGTAACTATAGACAAGTGAGCCTGACTTCAGTGCCAGGAAAAATAGTGGAAACTATTCTCAAGATCAAAATCGTAGAGCATATAGAAAGACATCGTTTAATGGAACACAGTCAACATGGATTTACCCAAGGGAAGTCTTGCCTAACAAATCTGCTTCATTTTTTTGAAGGGGTTAATAAACATGGATAAAGGTGAACCGGTAGATGTAGTGTATTTGGATTTTCAGAAGGCGTTTGACAAAGTCCCTCATGAAAGGCTTCTAAGAAAACTAAAAAAGTCATGGGATAGGAGGCAATGTCCTTTTGTGGATTACAAACTAGTTAAAAGATAGGAAGCAGAGAGTAGGATTAAATGGTCAATTTTCTCAGTGGAAAAGGGTAAACAGTGGAGTGCCTCAGGGATCTGTACTTGGACCGGTGCTTTTCAATATATATATATATATATATAAATGATCTGGAAAGGAATACAAGTGAGGTTATCAAATTTGCGGATGATACAAAAATTATTCAGAGTAGTTAAATCACAAGCGGATTGTAATACATTACAGGAGGACCTTGCAAGACTGGAAGATTGGGCATCCAAACGGCAGATGAAATTTAATGTGGACAAGTGCAAGGTATTGCATATAGGGAAAAATAACCCTTGCTGTAATTACACGATGTTAGGTTCCATATTAGGAGCTACAACCCAGGAAAAAGATGTAGGTATGCACTGTCTTTCTGACACTTCTTTGTGCTATATTCCTGTATACCAGTGTTAGACAGAGAATTAGGCATCATAGTGGATAATAACTTTAAAATCGTCGGCTCAGTGTGCTGCAGCAGTCAAAAAAGCAAACAGAATGTTAGGAATTATTAGGAAGGGAATGGTTAATAAAACGCAAAATATCATAATGCCTCTATATCGCTCCATGGTGAGACCGCACCTGGAATACTGTGTACAATTCTGGTCGCCGCATCTCAAAAAAGATATAGTTACGATGGAGAAGGTACAGAGAAGGGCAACCAAAATGATAAAGGGGATGGAACAGCTCCCCTATGAGGAAAGGCTGAAGAGGATAGGGCTGTTCAGCTTGGAGAAGAGGCGGCTGAGGGGGGATATGATAAAGGTCTTAAAGATCATGAGAGGTCTTGAACGAGTAGATGTGAATCGGTTAATAACACTTTCGAATAATAGAAGGACTAGGGGGCATTCCATGAAGTTAGAAAGTAGCACTTTTAAGACTAATTGGAGAAAATTATTTTTCACTCATCGCACAATAAAGCTCTGGAATTTGCTGCCAGAGGATGTGGTTAGTGCAGTTAGTGTAGCTGGGTTCAAAAAAGATTTGGATAAGTTCTTGGAGGAGAAGTCCATTAACAGTTATTAAATGAAGTTTACTTAGGGAATAGCCACTGCCATTAATTGCATCAGTAGCATGGGATCTTCTTAGTATTTGGGTAATTGCCAGGTTCTTGTGGCCTGGTTTGGCCTCTGTTGGAAACAGGATGCTGGGCTTGATGGACCCTTGGTCTGACCCAGCATGGCAATTTCTTATGTTCTTATTTGTGTTTATTTATAGCCCACAACAATATCAATATTTTCTCAATAAAAAACAAGGGCCCAGCAATTTCTAATTTAATTTTAGACTGCTTTTCTGTACACCCGCCGACTTAATAACCTAGCAATATTAAGCTGGAGGGACCAAAAATTAAAAAAACAAAAAACATGCCCGCCAGTCAGCAGGTTAGAAAAATTGATGCTCAATTTTACCAGCGTCCGTTTTCCTAGCCAATGGCTATCAGCGTGTTCGGAAACCGATGCCTGTAAAATTGAGCGTCTGTTATCAGAACCTGCTAACAGCTACCTCTACACTAATAAGGAGGCTCTAGGGACACGCTATTGTCCCTAGTGCCTCCTTATTAGCACGACCCCTCCTTTAAGTAAAGAATCGAGCACCTAGGAGAGGTGGCTGGGCACGCGTTGGGAGAATGAGCGCTCAACATGGAGCGTCCATTCTCCCTCAAATCTTACAGTGCCGGCCTGTATGTTATAAAAGTAAACAAAAAGTAAGAAAAATAAGAAACCAATCTGGTTCTTGAAAGAAGTGGCTGACATAATAAAAGCAAAAAAAGCAACATTCAATTATAAAGGATCCCAAAAAGAGGAACACAGGGAAGAATAGCTAGTAAAACTTAAGGAGACAAAAAGTAATCAAGAAAGCAAAAAGTCTGATAGAAGAAAGGATTGCCAAAGTGGTAAAGCGAGGCGAGAAAACATTCTTCAGATACATCAGAGAAAGGAGAAAGGTCCAAAGAGGTATAGTGAAATTGAATGGTGACTAGGATCAATGTGTAGAGAGAGACAAAGAAATGGCAGAAATATTAAACAAATACTTCAGTTCTGTATTCACTAAAGAATACCCGGGAGAAGGGCCATTGCTAGTTAACAAGACTGTGGAAGGGGGTGAAGTAGACAAAACTTCATATACAAAAGAGAATGTATGGGAACAGCAGGGAAAACAAAGTGGACAAAGCCATGGAGTCTGATGAGGATCATCCCAGGATATTGAGGGAGCTCAGAGACGTGCTGGCGGGTATGCTGTCTGACCTGTTCAATAGATCCTTGGAAATGGGAGTGGTGCCGAGTGACTGGAGAACAGCGATGGTGGTCCCGCTTCACAAGAGTGGTAGCAGAGACGAGGCTGGAAACTACAGGCCGGTTAGCCTCACCTTGGTGGTGGGAAAATTAATTGAGATTCTGCTGAAGGAAAGGATAGTGACCTATCTACAATCCAGTGGGCTGCTTGATTCGAGACAGCATGGATTCACCAGGGGAATCCATGCTGTCTCGATAATCTGATTGATAGAAAACTCGTGAATAAAATGAGAAGCTTGGGAGTGAGTGCCAAGGTGGTGGCGTGGATTACAAACTGGTTGACAGAAGACAGCATGTGATGGTAAATGGAACCTTCTTTGAAGAGAAAACTGTGTTAAATGGAGTGCCACAGGGATCGGTGTTGGGACCGGTTCTATTCAATATCTTTGGGAGCAACATTGCGGAAGGGATAGAAGGTAAAGTTTGTCTGTTTGCAGATGATAATAAAATCTGCAACAGAGCGGACACACCGGAAGGAGTAGAGAGAATGAGACGTGATTTAAAGGAACTTGAATGGTGGTCGAAGATATGGCAGCTTGGATTCAATGCCAAGAAGTGCAGAGTCATGCATCTGGGGTGTGGTAATCCAAAAAAGATGTATGTGAAGGGTTGTTTGCACGGAACAAGAGAAAGACCTTGGGGTGATAGTGTCTAATGATCTGAAGATGGTGAAGCAACATGACAAGGCGATAGCAAAAGCCAGAAGAATGCTGGACTGCACTGAGAGAGGAATAACCAGTAAGAAAAAGGAGGCAATAATCCCCTTGGTACAGGTCCTTGGTGAGGCCTCACTTGGAGTACTGTATTCAGTTCTGGAGACTGTATCTCAAGAGAGACAGAGACCGGATGGAGGCAGTAGTGGGTCTCCATCAAATGACTTATGAGGAGAGGCTGAAGGTCCTAAATATGTATACCCTGGAGGAGAGAAGGTACAGGTGAAATATGATACAGACCTTCAGATACCTTAAAGGTTTTAATGATGCGCAATCAATGACAAACCTTTTCCGTTAGAAAGAAATCCGAAGAACCTGGAATCACAAAATGAAACTCAAGGGAGGACAACTCAGAACCAATGTCAGGAAATATTTCTTCATAGAAAGGGTGGTCAATGCCTGGAATGCCCTTCTGGAGGAGGTGGTGAAAACAAAAACAGTAAAAGATTTCAAAGGGGCATGGGATAAACACTGTGGATCCCTAAAGGCTAGAGGATGGGAATGAAGAAAAGAGTGCATGGGGGTAACTTGCTGGTGTGGCGGTTACTACCCTTAACCAATAAGCCTTTATGCTGTTGATGCAACTCCAACATTGCTCTCTGCTTTAGCAGCAGGGGAAAGAGAGGAATTAGACTCAGACAGCAACCAACAAGGACACTGAATTGCACAGTCTTGGAAAACAAATAAGCATGGGAGTAACTTGATGATGCGGCAGTTACTATCCTTAACCAAGAAGCCTTTATGCTGTTGATAAAACTCCAACATTACTCTCTACTTCAATGGCAAGAGATAACGGGGAATTGGACTGAAACAGTAACCAACAAGGACCAGAACTGACAGTCTGGGAAACTGATAATTAAGGTGGCTTGTATGGCCAGTAGTTACTAACATAAGCTTGCTGGGCAGACTGGATGGACCATTTGGTCCTTTTCTGCTGTCATTTCTATGTTTCTATAACATGGCTGCTGTCTTGTGAATCCTGAGTGGCCTGCAGCCACTGTTATCTGAGTGCCCACTGGATTGGCCTCATCTGGAGATGTACCAAGGGTGTTACATGTACAATTGATGCCATAAGACCCATCGGACTCATCTGAATCTTTCCATTATGGATATCAAGGTGACAATCTTCTGCTATGGAAGGAAAGCTCTTGCCTAAGTCATGTCTAGCAGAGCTCCAATAAACTTTAAACCTCAAGTGAGGCTTAGGGTAGTTTATGACAAATCTTAATAACTCCATCACTCAAATGGTCTTGAACATCGATTCTATGGCAAACACTTGCAAAGTGCTCTTGATCAGCTAGTCATCCAGACAGGGATACAGGTACACAAACAGTTTGTTTAGGTACACCACTACCTCAGCAAGACATCTGAGAAGACACATGGGGCTGACACTAGCCCAAAAGGCAGTATGTGATACTAAACGTAAAGGTCTCCCACAACAAATCTGAGATATTTCCCTTGATGGGGGAATATGTCTTATGTGGGTGTAAACATCCATGAGGTTGAGAGAGCATAGCCAGTCCCTTTTTTGAAGAAACAGAATTGATGCCCAGAGAAACTATCATGAACGTTTCTTTTTTCATAAACCTGTTCAAGGCCCTTCTGTCTAGGATAGAATGGATTCCCCAGGTTTTCTTTGGGATCAGGAAATACTTGGAGAAAAATCCCCACCCTCTTTTCCTTGGTGGAACAGGCTCAACCGCATTGGTCTCTAAGAGGAAGGAGAGCTCCTGATGAAACAAGTGACTCCAACTGAGGTCTGGGGGCTGATTTAGCAGGAGACCCAATAGACTTAATTTCTACCCTCTTCTTACGATGCTGAGGACCACCTGTTTGAAGTTACACTGGGCAAAAAATGTATGTAAAACCTCGGTCTGCCTCCAACAGGAAGATTGTCCAGCACTGATACAGTTATGCAGGCTATGCTTTCTGATCTAGTCAAAACCCTGTCCCAGTGTTGACTGGGGTACTGGCTGTAGGTTATGGCTCACTGCTGCCTTGGACACACACGTAGGACCTGTTAAATCTGGAATCAAGGTGGC
This sequence comes from Rhinatrema bivittatum, assembly GCF_901001135.1. Classification (NCBI taxonomy): domain Eukaryota; kingdom Metazoa; phylum Chordata; class Amphibia; order Gymnophiona; family Rhinatrematidae; genus Rhinatrema; species Rhinatrema bivittatum. The sequence goes on along the minus strand of NW_021820521.1, from coordinate 171,488 downwards.
AGAGGATAGCAATTCCTTAGTTGGAAAAAAATGCCTCCTCTGCCCCATCAGCTGATACGCCCTGGAGGAGTGGCAGTGGAGAGCTGCTGAAGTGTTGCACAGTGATCACACATCTGTGTCACTGCTTCCCTTACTTTATCTCCACAGAGATTCTCTTAGGTGCATGGCATGTCTGCAAGTCTTTCCTAAACCTCTGGTCAGAGGTCTGAAGCCCACGGCCCGTGGCCAGGAGAGTCTGCGGGCACAAATCCCCAAGGCAGAGACTCTCAATGCTATTTCAAAAACATCAAATGGTCAAGCAGACCATGTGTTTTCCCACATTCCATTCCCTTGTCCACCTGTGACTGGAGGGAGTCTTGCTGCTTTTGAGGAAGCTGCTCAGCCACCCCCTGGCATCTGCCTCCATAATTTCCACATGTACTGGCCCACAAAGAGCAGGTAGGAGGCTATGCAGGCATTTAGCATAGCTCTCTGAAAAACCTCTCTCCCAAGAATGTCCAAGGTTCTAGACTCCTTTCCTGGGTACACCAAGGAATGAGGTCCTAGATCTCTTGGCCATCTTGAGAGCAGATTTGACCACCACAAACTGGTGTAGCAGCTGTCTTTTTTTCAAATCCAGGAGCTTTTGGACAAGACAGATTGTGTCTGCCTTCTTTTTAACAGGAGCCACAGAGAGGGGGGGTTTTCCCCACATCCTCATCTGTACCTCCTGACAGATTTCATGAACTGGAACTGCCATGATCTTCTCAGGGGGCTCCATAAACTGAAGGATGTCCAGCATCTTGTTTCTGGTCTCATTCTCTGTCGCAGGTGTGGATGGAGCAAATATTTTGGATCCAAAAAGTTTCTCCATTTTGTTGAGACGAGCATGGCGGCCCTTGGGTGTCATCTGATCACAGTTGACACCCTCAGATGTCGAGCGACGCCCCCAGAGGATGCAGATCCGTGATTGACATGGTCCGTGGGAACTGGGAGCATCGACGGAAGCCAGACAACACCATGAAAAATAGCCGGTGCATGGACAATGACCGGGGGCCACTGATACGTGGAACGCCGGGAATCAACCGCGAAGGAAGAAAAAAAATTTCTACCTACTGCACAGAGGGGGGAGCCAACCAGCGAAGGGGGACTAGTCGATGGAACGGAAGAAAAATAAACGATATTTTATAGCCAAAAAGGCAGAAGAAGCAGAGCTCCAAAAACTGTGAGGCAACCGCATCATGGAAAAAGAGAGACTGAAGGGGGACCTCACGTGGACGTGTGGATAGTGGCATGCTCAATGTGTTAGTCAAAGTTTCTAGAAACTTTGACGAATGTTTTCTATGCCGGGCTCCATCTGATGATGTTACCCATCTGTGAGTACCACCATCCTGCTTGTCCTAGGAGAATGTAAAATACAATATAAATTACTGTAAAGAAAAAAAACAGAAAGAGGAGACCTAGGAATAAGACCAAAGGAAGAGGAAATTGAGCCAAAGCAGGCTGAAAGTCTAAAAAATCTTTCCTATCACTGCTGCTGTAATTAATTCCTCATAAGAAATCTCAACTCCTGCTCAAAAAAAGTTTTGATGGAAGGTGATAATTTCATATGTTGCTGACTACCATACCAACTGTGGTTACGGTGCCATCAATTTTAATCATCAATGCCACCTAACACCTGTTCAGTTCAATCATACAATGCTGAAAAACAATATATATATATATATTTAAATGTTTTTATATTACATTTAAAAACAATTTGAATGAGCATATAGCTTAAATCTGCTGATGGCATCAACACTTGACAAACACTTAGCTTAGATGAACCACCAAGAACAACAGGCATGCATTGTATTAATACCCAGACCATCCCAATTTGGCCGAGTTTCGAAAAGATTTCTTCTTCAGAAATGGGTGAAGTCATGTCTGCAAATTCCGCTCAAACCGACCCAGAGTTTGTCATCTTAACCCCGCATCCACATTGGGATGGTTTGGGTGTTAATTCTGTGCACGCCCGTTGTTCTTGGCGGTTCATCTAAGCTAAGTATTTGTCAAGCCCTGATGCTGTTGGCAGATTTAAGCTGTATGCTCATTTAAATAGATTGTTTTTAAATGTAATATTAAAAAATTGTTTTTAAAAAAAAAAAATATATATATATATTGGTTTATAGCATTGCATGATAGAACTGCACGGGTAGGTAGGTGGTTGTGGATGATTAAAATGGATGGCAACGTAACCACAATTGGTATGGTAATCAGCAACATATGAAATTATCACCTTCCAACTGAAATTTTTTTGGGCAGTTCAGTTTGTTGATGCATTGAGTAGGAGTTGAGGTTTCTTTTACGAGGGGGTTATTTTTTTGGATTTTGATTAATCACTCTCAGTGTGGAGTTCAGTTTTTGTTTTTTTTTTTGTTTGTCTGATTAATTCCTCAGCATTGCAAAGAAAGCTTCTGACAGTACAGAAGAGTCTGGCAGCATACACTGTTGTATCACTCTGTAGGATTGTTTTCAAGCATCAGTGAAAGAGACTTGTGAACAATCCTGCCAAATTACCTAGATAAGATTATACTGGCACAATGTCTGCCACTAATTTGAAAACTGGCTGGCATCCCCGTTAGCTCAAGGTTAGAAGTAACTCTTTGCCTACCTTCTGCTGTTTCCCTTTTAGTTTTATTTTTGGATGCGGGAGCTGGTTTTAAGCATCCATTTTTCCCCAGAGCAGCCCAATCAAAAAGAAATACTCACCAGGAGACCATTTCCACATCCTATTCACAGCTGTATCACCAAATCCTTGTACATTTTTTTTTTCATCTGGAAATAGAGTTTGTTTTTAATATCCCACATTCCCATCCCATCTATAAAAGCTTTCCGCAGAAACTGTTTCCTTGGTTAATAAAACAAAGTGAGTATTTTTTCTTTTTGGCTATAGAAATGGGATAGATGCGATTTGTAAAATGCTTTTATTGAATAAAACTATGAAGTGCTGCAAATTTAACCGGCATTATTAACAAGAGAGTCAAGATCTGCGCTTGGCATAAAAGGACCCCCCCTCCCTTCAAATAATACACGGCAACTGTTGGCGTTATTAAAGGCCGCAGTTTATTTCACCAACCCGAGCCCGTACAATAAACATGTGGCTGACAACAATGTCGGCTCAACTGCCCCTTCCCCACCCCCTTCGCTTCTGTTCAGGTTACTCACCACCACGTCCCAGTGGTAAGCAATTCGCAACCCCCCCCCCCTTACTTCCCGCGCCTCGTCCCAGCAATGGTAAGCCGTGGTCAATGACCTTTAGCCCCTAGCTCTTTTGACCTTCTCGTGCAGCAGCCCCCCCAATTGCACAAGACTCTCTCCCCCCCCCTCAAAAAAACAATTATCGAACAATTTATATACACATTAAACTTGGGCTCGGGTTTCCGCCTCAACTGCAACATTATTCAAGCAAGAATTGCATTACAACAATACATTTCAACAACAACAGGGAGGGAGGGAGGGATGCCGGAAAAAACCGCCCCACTCAGCTCGCGCGCCCTCCCTTGCCCCTCGAACCAATCCTGCTGCATTGCAACCTTAAACCAATAGGAGCGCCGCGATTTTGATTCGCTGGCGGCTTCCTATTGGCTCCCGCTTTCGCGCTCGATTCTCCCTCGTCCCCCTACCCCCTTTTTCCTCGGACCCGGCCTGCGCGCACCTCTCCTCTTATTATAGCTAGCGGCGCGGGACAAGCCCACACCGCTGCTCATTAATTACCATTTCTAGGACTTCTCACTTGCCACTCATGCTCCACTATAAGGGGCAGTACATGCAGGCAACCCTTCAAGACTCCGATACTTTAGAAATGTAGTAAAATGTTTATTATGGTAAATGATAGCTAATCACAACGTATGTCTGGAAAGGAAGAGGTTCAGCAAATTGCTGAACACCCTAGGCTCGTCTTTGCCTATGTCACAATCTTAAAAAGGCTTATATACATTTTTTTCTGATTTCCTTTGCCAAGTATTGATCATTTCTAAATATGTCATTCTGGCCTGGCTTCCTTTCATTCTCATTTTCCTTTCCTTCATTCTCTTTCTTTCGTGTCCAAATGTTTGTTTTCCTTCTATATTATCGTCCCATGGTTTGTAGGAAGACATCGATCATCTCTTATCAAAGTCTGCACTTTCCTTTGTAGTTGGTTTCCACACAGATCACACATGTATCTTATGTGGGCCATTCCCATGTCCTTCACATTTTGCTGACTTAGCCCCCATCCTACATCTGTCCTTACTGCTCACATGTACTGACACATATTGGCACACAAGCTTAGTCGGACAAAGTTCTGCAGTCAGCATTATACAAGATGTGCATGAATAATTGGAAGCATTGAGACTTTTCTCAGGGATATACCTGGTACACATCTTGCTTATTTATTTCACTTATTCCCACCCTTTTATCTTTAATAATGAATACATCCAGTATTTTTAGTATGAAGTTTTGTAAATAAACATAACATTAACAAAGTATAATGGTAGACACATAGCTGCAAGCCCCATCTCGTCTGGCTGTTTCCCCTTCCTGTTGAGGTCCTGCAGATCCTATTTCATCTGCAGCTTTAAATTTGTTTCCCCACAACCAAGGATGCTCTGTGCTCATCCCAGGGTTTTGCGGAGTTTGGTTACCATTTCGGTCTACACCATCTCCATGGGGAGGCAGCTCTACATATCTGCAACCCCTTCTGTCAAGAAATAATTCCCAAGCAGCAAACATTTTTCAATAGAAAGGAATTCTAGAACAAGGGGTCAGGATATGTGCCTCAGAAGGGGTAGGTTTGTGTAACACGAGGAAATATTTTGGCATTGGACAGCCATAGGCTATGACAGCAGCTTCTTTTGCCCATGCAATAACTGTTCCTCGTTAGCCAGTGGCAGGCACCAGGTGCTGAATTTCAGACACCTAGAATTTTTCTGCTTTGGTTTATGAGAGATGACAAACAATTTTATGAATAGAGATTGCCTACTTACCAATGAAGGCTGTGACATTTGGATTAATGATACCACTGGGTAAAAGATGAAAATCATATTCCACCGAATCCACAACAACAGTGTGACCAGCATTGTTTCCTCCCTGAAAATTAAACATGTCATATTTAAAAATCATATTTGAGAATGCCAGGTAGGCTAATAAACACACAGGATTAAGACCTCTGGAGAAAAAAAAGCAATGAGGCAAATTCAAAATTGTGTTCAATTCTGGTCGCTCCATCTTAGGAAAAATATAATGAAATTAGAAGAGGTAAAGAGAAGGGCAACAAAAATGATAAAAGGGATGGAACAGCTCTCATAAAGAAAGAAAAAACAGGTTATGGCTCTTCAGCTTAGAGAAGAGAAAGCTGAGAGAAGATAATGATAGAAGTTAAGAAATTTATGAGTGGGGTGGAACAGATAAGCAAGCTTGCTTACTGTAAACAGTTTTCTCTGGAGACAACAGGATGAATTAGCTATGACACATGGGTAACATTATCTGACAGCACTAAATGGACCCTTCTCTATTTGCTCTACTGAGCATATGCTGAATTCCCAATGTGGGTGTTGCCTCATGAGCCCCTTCAGTCAATATTAAAATCTAGCTATGTAATTGACTTGCCAAGGAAGAAGGCAGGTATTTAGCATGGCTAATTCATCTTGCTCTCTAAAGAGAAAGCAAAGTTGCTTACCTGTAAACAGATGTTCTCCTAGGATAGCATTCCTCACATGGGAGCGATATCAACAGATGGAGCCAGGCACAGGAAACGTTTGTAGAAACTGGCACACTGAGCACACCCAGCATGCCACTATCCGCGCACCCACGCAGGGTTCCTCTTCAATCTCTTAACAGTGAAGTACAAAAAAATAAAACAAACTAGAGAAACCCAACTTTGCGGGGTGGCGGTCGGGTTTCCTGAGCTCTAACATCCTGCTGTCCTAGGAGAACACCTGTTACAGGTAAGCAACTTTGCTGTCTCCTAAGATCACACATGTATCTCATGTGGGCCATTCCCATGTCCTTCACATTTTGCTGACGTAGCCCACATCCTACATCTGTCCTTACTGCTCACATGTACTGACACATATTGGCACACAAGCTTAGTAGGACAAAGTTCTGCAGTCAGCATTATACAAGATGTACATGAATAATTGGAAGCATTGAGACTTTTCTCAGGGATATACCTGGTACAAGGGAGCTGTTGGCAACAGAGGGAGACAGCCTGAACCCGAACAAAGGGCCCTAAGGCAGGGAGGGTTGGGTTTAAAGCTGAAAGATTTTGAAGGACGAATTGGTCGAAGCTACTGTCATGTCGGCCATCCTTGTCCAAACAGTAGTGAGCAGCGAACATGTGGCGAGAACTCCACAATGCAGCCTTACAGATTTCGGCAACAGGAACTGCTTGCAAGTGAGTTACCGAAGCCGCCATGGCTCTCACAGAGAGTGAACCTTGACATGGCCTCTAAGCTGAAGGCCCACCTGTGCATAGCAGAAGGAAATACAACATGCCAGCCAGTTTGACAGAGTTTGCTTGGTCACTGCAACTCCCAACCTATTCTTATCGAAAGATATGAAGAGCTGTGTGGACTGCCGGTAGGCCGCTGTGTGCTCAACATAGAACGCTAAGGCCCTCTTGCAATCCAAACTGTGCAGAGCCTGTTTGCACTGATATGAATGAGGCCTCAGAAAGAAGGTGGGCAGAATAATTGACTGAGATGAAAATCAGTCACCACCTTAGGCAGGAACTTAGGGTGGTCCTGCGTACTCACCCCATCGTGGAAGAATTGTGTGTAGAGTGGATACGTCACCATCGCCTGAAGGTCATTAACCCTGCGTGCCGAAGTGACCACAACCAGGCAGGGGATGTCTGCTAGCTTATTGTGGACACTGTTCCACAAGTTGCTGGCATGTAACCAAGCTGTCTGATGTGCTCTTATTGAGGCCGATGAAGAGCAGGCAGTTGTGTCAAACACTTCATATATTGATTGAATTAGATGGCATATACATTCTTTCACATCCAGAAATGGTTGTAGAAATGCCAAGGTGATATCACCTGATGGAAAGAAAGGCTTCCATTTTTGCATGCAATCAAGTAAGTAGTGAACCATGTAGAATAGCTGAGCAGAAATTTGTTAACTGAACAAGTAGCTCTGGAACACTTTCCTATCAAAACCGTCTAGTAACCTGGGATCTATTTCTGATGGGGTGTTGAAAAACACTCTTGTCTCCTTTAAGAGCTGACTCCACCACTACTGACTGATGAGGTAGTTGTCCTACTCTATATCCTAGAGATTTTTGTATTCTGTTTGAAGTTTAGTTTCCTTGCTACTGAGGCACAGGAAATTGGGTTCTCCCACATTCTTGTTTGTAACTTCTGCAGAATATTGGTACAGAAGGGATCTCTAGTATTTGGAGAAGGCCAAAGACTTTTGCATGAGGATCCTTCTCTTTATGATCTTTTTATTCCAAGTGCTGTACCAAACTTGTCCAGAAATTTGGAGAAGAGTGTTCCGGAGACTCAAGTAGGAGATCAGAGGATATCCTCATCAAACCCGCTTCAGATCCAAGGTAGAAGGGAACACTAATCCAGGACCCCAATGATGGATTTGGCAACAGAGGAGGGGACCTTGGTCACTTTGGAAGGGTATGCACCTAATGAACATCCTCAGACTGGTTGGACTCCACTAAAAGCGAGTGTCTAAGATTAGAACCACCTTGTAGGGATCTGATAAAGCTTCTACTCTAATTGAGGAAGACTGGGCTCCTCCTCACAGTCTGATGTCTTGGAAAGAAGAATTTGGAGTATACCCTCCTTATCCTTAGAAGCCAGAGAGGTAAAGAAAGATTTCACTAATTCTTTCACTGATGTGCTCTTTGGCCGGGCACTGGAGGTGGATCATCATCTTCTGATACCAGGATGGTATCCCTTTGCACCTCCTCTGCACTTTGCAAGATCTGCATCGGAAGCTGGTTCAAAATTAAGGGGGACTACCAAACAAATGGGATCCAGCATCTCCAACTGAAGCCTTGTTCCAACAATCTTGATGCTGACGTTGCTCCAGGGCTCGGAGCATCAAGGACTTTTTTCTCGGGGCTTTGTGCTTGGATAGTGACTATGCTTTGTGCTTCAACAAAGCCTTATGCATCACTGCCGGGGCCCGATATGTTGACGGTACTGAAGCTATGTACGTTGACAGTGTCGGAGCTGGAGGAAGGTGCACTGCTTTCAAACGCGCTCTGTACGTTAATAGAGATCTATTATTTTTTCCACAATCCCAACATCAAGAACCTACAATAAATTGTATCTTTACTTTGTGTAGAAAAGGGTAATTTATCTCGGACCTGATAAGGAAACACTGGAAGGAGTTAGCTTTAGAAAAGTTTTTTAAAGCAGAGTTGAGATTCACCTTTCGGAGAGGCAGAAATTTGAAGGACATGTTAGTGCATTCTGTAAGTAATTCTAATAGAAAAACAGTATATGAGGGTCGGCATAGACCATGTGGACATTGTTCCGTTTGTGCACATACTTCTGATATTACACAATTCACTCATCCACACACAAACAAAATTTATTTTTTGAAGGGTACCTCAGATTGTAACTCTAGTGGAGTAGTGTACGTCATCACTTGCCCATGCAAGTTATTGTATGTGGGGAAAACACAACGGAGCATTAAAACACGGATAATAGAACACAGATCGAGCTTACACACTAAAAAGGAAAATGCACCATTAGTCTCTCACTGGCTAGATAAATCCCATTCGATGGCTGACTTAAACTTTTTTGTACTAGATCTAGTCTCTCCACCGGTGAGAGGGGGGGACTTTCCCCGCATCCTACTACAACAAGAGCAGCGATGGATTTACCGGCTTAACACATTAGCACCCCATGGCCTCAATAGTGAGCTGGAATGGCATCACTTTCTGTAACTTTTATATCTACCATCTTAGGTTTGGCAATAGTATCATAGGCTCCTTTATCCCATATTTTATACAGTGCAGAGTTGCGGGTTCACTAACATAATACACCATCCCGAGCATAATCATGTAGCTCCGATGTCAGAGGTTTTCCTCTGCTTTTAGATAATTATCATAGCCCAAACAGATTGAATCATTTATTATTTAAAACTTTACCAACAGAGCGAGCTAGCTCATATAGTGAGTTTTAGGCAGTCCTCGACGTGGTTGGAAAATCCCTGCAGTCCCCATATAAGGTTAATGACGTCGGCACGTAGTCCTGACGTCCTTTACGCACCAGAGCAGCCCAATCTGTCATGATTTTCGCGCCAAAAGACAGCGTTTATAAACTTCAGTCAAACCGCCGCAGTTGCGCTCCTGTCAAACACGCTGTCAGATTGATACAGGTATGTTTACTTATAGAAATGTATTTTCATAGACTCTAGCAATAGCGCTTCTGTCAAACACTTTGTCAGATTGATATAGGTATGTTTGTTAATAGAGATGTATTTTTATATACACTAGTTATAGCGCAATTACTTGGCATTTAGTCTGGACGGTACTGTTCTTGTTCCTGGTTTTAATGTATTTTTGTGCTCTTTCTAGATCATTGTTAAAATGAACTCCCCCCCGAAGCAGCCGGGTGGCGAAACACGGGACTGTGTTGGGGGTATCGTATTTAAAGTCTTTGTTTTGAATTCAGGAGTTGCCGCAATAAAATGTCATACATAAAACTTTAAACTACACCAGGAACTTACGTTGTTTCTTGCACTTGTGTGGATGTCAATATATTAAAGTGCAAGCATTACTCCAGTGCTTTGTTGGATGCACTGGAATCATCGCCAGCACAGAGCATTTCTTTTTCTTAATTTTAGATTTGTTCAACCCTAAGATTCAGCCTGTTCCACTGATGGGAACAATCTCGTAGACGAGTTCCTGCTCAACTCTACATCCAGGGAGCATGAAAAAGTCCCACTCCAGGAGAAGGATCGACTGCAGCTCCTCAGAATCTTATGCAGTTCTTCCATTTTCCAGACCTGGACTTCTGTGACCATGAAGACATGCAGCCATAACAACAGTTTGCCTGGTCATGGTCCAGTCCAAGGCAGCAACAATATAGATTATATCCATTAGTAATGGACATCTTTCTATCGCATATACAGTCTTTGAAACTACTTGCTGTGTGCTTCTTGGATCAGACATTCTGTGACAAAATCTTTTCTTGATTTATATTTTTATATTCTGCTTTTTGGCACTTTAGCAAGGCACCGAAAAAAGAAATACATAAATAATCACAAGTATAAAAGATATGATTAATAGGATACATTTTTGAGAGAGATAGAGTATACATCTATGCTGAAACTTGGACAGAAAAAGACTGAGGGGGCTCACGAGGCAATGCCCAAATGGGAATTTCTGCACATGCTTGGTACAGCAAAAACTATTTGAGCTTAGAGAGGCAGGTCCATTGGTGCTATAGGACAGGGGTGCTTAAACCGGTCCTACACGGTTGCATTCACAGGAGGTAGTATATGCAAATAAATCTCTTGCATATTCGTTAGGGATATCCTGAAAACCCAACTGGCTGGGGGGAGGCCCATAGGACCGTTATGAGCACCCCTGATATAGGGTAACGTCACCCCTGGGTCATGGCTAATTTAGTCCTGCTTGTGGATGGAGAAAATAAGAAGTTATTTACCCTTTCAAACAGTACCAGAACTAGGGGACATACCATTAAACTAGCAGGTAGCAGATTTAACTGGAGAAAGTTTTTTTTTTTCCCTCAACGCACAACTGATCTGTGGAATTTATTGCCAGAACATAAGAACATAAGAAAATGCCATACTGGGTCAGACCAAGGGTCCATCAAGTCCAGCATCCTGTTTCCAACAGTGGCCAATCTAGGCCAAAAAGAACCTGGCAAGTACCTAAAAACTAAGTCTATTCCATGTTACCATTGCTAATGGCAGTGGCTATTCTCTAAGTGAACTTAATAGCAGGTTATGGACTTCTCCTCCAAAACTTATCCAATCCTTTTTCAAACACAGCTATACTAACTGCACTAACCACGTCCTCTGGCAACAAATTCCAGAGTTTAATTGTGCGTTGAGTAAAAAAGAACTTTCTCCGAATAGTTTTAAATGTGCCCCATGCTAACTTCATGGAGTGCCCCCTAGTCTTTCTACTATCCGAAAGAGTAAATAACCAATTCACATCTACCCATTCTAGACCTCTCATGATTTTAAACATCTCTATCATATCCCCCCTCAGCCGTCTCTTCTCCAAGCTGAAAAGTCCTAACCTCTTTAGTCTTTCCTCATAGGGGAGCAGTTCTATTCCCCTTATCATTTTGGTTGCCCTTCTCTGTACCTTCTCCATTGCAACTGTATCTTTTTTGAGATGCGGCGACCAGAATTGTGCACAGTATTCAAGGTGCGGTCTCACCATGGAGCGATACAGAGGCATTATGACATTTTCTGTTTTATTCACCATTCCCTTTCTAATAATTCCCAACATTCTGTTTGCTTTTTTGACTGCCGCAGCACACTGAACAGACGATTTCAATGTGTTATCCATTATGACGCCTAGATCTCTTTCTTGGGTGTAGCACCTAATATGGAACCCAACATTGTGTAATTATAGGATGTGATCAAGGCATCTAGCATAGTGGGGTTTATAAAATGTTTTGCCAAGCTCGTGGAGGAAAAGTCTATAAACAATTATTAGTCAAGGGGACTTGGGAAAAGCCACAGCTTATAGAAACATAGAAACATAGAAATGACGGCAGAAGAAGACCGAATGGCCCATCCAGTCTGCCCAGCAAGCCTCACACATTTTTTCTCTCATTCTTATCTGTTTCTCTTAGCTCTTTGTTCTATTCCCCTTCCACCCCCACCATTAATGTAGAGAGCAGTGATGGAGCTGCATCCAAGTGAAATATCTAGCTTGATTAGTTAGGGGTAGTAGGGGCAGTATCCCTAGGAGTGAGCAATGAGGAACTGGATCTGTTCTTTGGGACTTGCCAGGTACTTGAGATCAGGACTGGCCTTTGTCAGAGACAGGATGCTGGGCTCAATGGACCTTTGGTCTGACCCAGCATGGTACTTCTTATGTAAAACGGATTTGTCCAGTAAGTCCCAAACATGGCCAGACAAATCTGTCATTTAAATATATTCCCCCTCCCCCCCATTGTCAGGCCAACATTTAGCCAGATATGTCATTACGTGCCTATAAGTTAGCTGAATGAAGTGGGCCAGGAGCATTGCAGGATGCAGTAAAATTATCTGGCTAACATAGCTGATATTCAGCAGTATCTGGCTAAGTTAGCCCGTTAATTCTAGGACTGCCACAGAGCAATCTTAAAGTTATCTGGCAGTGTGTGAATAGCTGGATAAGTGGCTGTAAAAGAAAACTTTCAAATCTCTCCACCATCCCCTTGCAACCCACTACATTTTTTTTAAAAAGCAGCAGGTGCTAATAGCAAGGCCCCCCTCCTGTTTCATGCTTAAAATCATGATCCCCTCCTTTCCTTTCCATCTCACCCACCCACCCCCCGCCCCCCCAAAACTCAGCCAGAAACATGGTAAGTCTCATACCTACTTACTGCCATTTCCAGCACTGCTCTGACATCAATGCTAGACGCTTATAATAAATAGCATTGCTGTCACAATCTAGGAAAATAAATAGCAAGGCCAAATTTAGATGCATTTTCAGCCAACAATTTAGGATACTAAGGTTGACTGAAAACAAATACCTAACTTATAGCTCAGTGGTAACCCTGTCCTGGGTTGCACTGCCTCCGTAACATGCAAATTTTCTCTCATGCATATTCATTGTGGATATCCTGAAAGCCTGACTGGCTGGGGGGTCCCCAGGACAGGGCTGGGAAACATTGTTATAGCTAGATTCATCAAAAAGCATTAGTAACGCATTGATAGGGACGCGTTTATGGGAATTTTTGAATTACCGCACCATGGGATAATCCCCATTTTTCGCATCTTGCGCTAAGGGGAGAGAGGGAGAGGGAAAGAGACTATATCTACAAGGCCCTCATAATAATAAAGTATTTATATCTCTATAGGAGGACCATCTAATAGGTCGAGGTGAGATGTTAGTGGTGGTTTAGGGGCTAGTTTCGTATGCAGAGTGAAATGCACGAACACCACAGTACATACCTTGGTGAAGATCTGATGTCATTTGGTGTGAGGAAAGTCTCAAAAAGATGAAATTTTGTACTATGTTATCTCCCTCCTATAGAGATATAAATAGGTGCACACAGTGGGACCCTCCCAAGAGGATCTCTCTCTACTTCACTCCACTCTATTCCTCTCGAACCCCTCTCCCCTTCTCCCCCCTCTCCTTCCAAGCCAAGAAATGGCCAAAATGCAATTCCAAAACTTTATCGCGAATTGCGTTAAGACCATTTCAGGCATATCACACAGCCTAACGCCAGGAAAAAAGGTGGAGTTATTTCCGGCATTAAAACCACACGATAGCATGTGTTTTGCTATTGCACGGTGCAATATTGCCCCTCATTTAACTAAATCCCACCCAAACTCCTCCCTGATCTCACCCCTCCCAAAAATTTGCATTTGTGCCGTGCGTCACAATTTTTTTTCGCATAACGCGTGCGTGAACGCCATAACGCATTTTGATGAATGATCCGGTTAAGATAATTTAAAAAAAAAAAACAAACAACAAAAAAGCTTCTAAATTTATATCAGACTCCTTAATTCCACTGTACCCTTTTTTTTTATCATTTGAAACATGGATCCAGTAAACTTCACCTAGAGGATACAAGCTCAATTAAATAGATTTTTATTTATGCTGCATAAGATAAAATGAAAATATTGCTGTTTTCTAGATCATCCTGTGGAAGCAGATACTATCTGTATCAGAGCACCAAGTCAACTGGCAAAGAATTCCAGTCTCAGTGTGTGAAATTCTTATGGGGACCTATCAATACACACAAACAAATCTGTGCTTTTTTATGATTATTTATGTTTTTGCTAAAGAACAAATCTTATAATTACAGACAAATAACATTCCTCTATTTCTTCTAGTAAAAAAACAGAAGTAAATTTTCAAAGGTTTAGATACTTAACATTAAGCTCCTGATTTTTAAAGTCAAATACACCCATAAAAACAATGGTTTGTGTGTGGAGATGGCTATTAACAAATAGCTTGAGGCTCTCAGCATTTACCCAATTTTTCACATACTTTTATGCACACTGAGGAGCTGCATGCACATACTTTTCTATTTCCAAAAGAGGGCACAGAAGTTAACCCGCATAAATTATGCCTCGCAAAGACCAGGTGTAAGTTTGTGCAGGTTATTTTGTGCACGGTGAAGGGCCCTTAACCAAGCAATGCAAATGTGTACACAAGTCTGCTTAGAAAATACGGGGTAAAGTCAGTTCTAAAATCACCCTCTGGAAAATTAATTTTTTTTATTTTGGAAGATTTTAAACCACATGATCCTACATTCTCAGCAAAGAATAAAAAATCATATATAATAAGTTATATAACAATACAATAACAAAAAAAGAGACCACAACTGTATTACCGCTTATGGCCGTGCACTGGCCAATTCTAACTACCAAGAATCTATGGTCTACAATTTGCTGTGAAGGTGTTAAGATTAGCTCCATTTACTCCGATAAAAAGATAAAGTAAATAGTATCAAAAGCCATAAGTCACTTAGCTAAAAGCCTCCTTATGGAAACAGGTTTCAGTTTCTTTCTGAAAGGACTGGGTAAGCTCAGTCATCTTTATGTCGTCTGGAAGGGCCGTCCCATGCATTACACATTACAAGTTGCTGAGCGCTGCGGAATGCGTCCCTCAGGATTTAAGTCGGAAACCTGAGAGCTCTGCATGTAGATGTGCTGGTATTTTTCCAGGAAGCCCGCCATTCCCATGGAAGGAGGTAACAGTGTTGCAAGGGGGGGTAATTTATAAGCTATGTCACTGGTGGTGCAATAGATGTTCCGTGTTTCCTGAAAGGAATGAAACATATTAGGCTAACCTGAAAGGTGTTGGCTCCCTTGTGGAACTTACATTTGGTTCTTAGAGCTTTAAATAGTGCTCCTCGGAAAGATCCAACCTTGAAGGCAGTGTTTCTGGTAGCCAGGTTTTGCAATTTCATCTGAAGCAAATGGTTTTCCTTCCTTTCTTCAGGAATTATTCCTCAGTGGAGGGTAGTGGAGATCTTTCTTCACTGAACAGATGTTTACAGGGTGTTTCAGCAATATTTGAAGGTGACTGATTCCTTCATGAAATCTGATTATTTGTTACAAAAGAAGGGAGAAGCTACTTTTAAAGCTTGGTTTGCTCTATGGATCAAGGCCATCAGTTCTGCATATGTTGCTAAAGGTTTGACATCTCCCAGAGGATTCATTCAACCAGAGTCCAGGCCTCTTTATGGGCAGAGCTGTGATGAGTTTCTCCTTTGGAGATGTGTGAGGCAAACTACTTGAACATCCTTGCATTCATTTATGGAGTATCAATGTCTGGATGCTCAAGCCAGAGAAGATGCTGGCTTTGGCTCGGGTGTTTTGAGAGCAGGCATAGCAATATCTAAGCCAGTCTGAGGGCTGGTTTTGCTACATCCTACTTGTCTGGACTGGTCTGGTGGGATGATAAAGAAGGTCAAATGGAGTCTTATTTCCTTTCCTTGAATTCTGCCAGACCAGGCTAGGACCCTCCCAGATTGCTGGTTGCTTAGGCTAGTCTCATTCTTCATTCTTTTGTTGGTGGGGTTTTCTCCCTAGTCCTCCTGAAGATATCAGTGTATATAACGTTATACCTTCAGTTAGCAGGAGGAGACTGAACAAGAAGAAACCTACTACTTATCACTTCTATAGTGCTATTCAATGTATGCAGCCCTGTATACAAAACAGACAGTCCCTGCTCAGTAGAGCTTATAATCTTATAAAGACAAACAGGGCAAAATAAACTTTGGGAATTTCACTTATTAATAAAGTGTTCTCCCAAGGTTAGCTGGATTGCTCCCTGCTAAGCCCCCTGCTGAATGGGGGTGTGGCAAGGAGTTATGTTATGAGTTTGTTACAGAAAAAACTGGCAGGCTGAGATAAGCACAGGACCCTATACTGTTGCGTCCATCGGTCTCAGATGGCTTCGACCTCTGTGCCTCACCTTTCTTCCTTCTCTCTCCTCAAGCCTTGGGAAGATGGCTGCTGCCACGTCTTCATGCTGCTCTCTCCAGCGTCCCCGGAACGGCAACGGCACGGTATTCGCCATGTTTTTTCCTAAGGGCCTCCTAGGTGCGCGCACTCACGCCACCCACGTCTTTATCGACGTCATGGCGGGAACCTTGGGGGGAGTCCCCTCCGAGTGATGTCACGCCATCCGGGTATTTAGCCTGCCTTCGTTTGCTAACAAACTGAGTTAGCAAGGATTGGATTACCTCCGGTCTAAGCTACTCTGCCGCTTCCTTGCTGCCGCTGGAAGCTCTCTCTCTGCCCTCTGGGGCTATTCATCTCTAACCTGGGTACCCGCTCCTCGGGGGGCCCTTATGCTTTCTTTCAGGTACCTATCTGGGATACCAGGTACTCGCTCCTAGAGGGCCTGCTCTCCCTGCCTTGGTGTCTACAACTCTACTACTTCTGCCTGCCAGGATTTCCATCGCTAAAGTTATCTACTTCAGTGAGTAATCTAACATTGTCAAGTCTGTCTCACCTACAGCTCAGCGCTGGGAGCCTGCATCCGGGACTTCCTCTTCTACCTCGCGCTGCCTACCATCTATCAAGAGTGGGACTGGTCTCCTCTGCCGAGGACCTTCTACTGGGTTATCTCACTGCTGCCATCTCCTGGGCAGTATCATCAAGCTGTATAATAAATATTATCATCTGTGTCTCCGTGTATGAGTCTAGCCTAGCCTAGTACTGCGGTTCCTCACGAAGCTCCTCCCCATGGGAGTGGCCATCGCCGCAGTACCCAAGAATACACTGCAACACCTCAAACCATAACATATACAGGGTGATGCCAGCAAACCTGTTGCTGTCTGTCTCCATCTTCTGGTAGGGAAGAACTGCAGACTCCGCAGGGCTGTTACCTTGAGAGAATTAAGCACCAGTCAGACCTTCCTGCAAGATTAAAACCATAGCCACTGATGCCTTTCATGGCAAAAGAAGCCAAGTTGTACACAGACTCAAAAGAAATTCTCCATAACTTCACATAAGCTAGTGAAGTGGATCGCTTGCATCCACAAGAGACCATTGAGGAAACACATGTAGCAGTCTGCGAGGAAACCACAGTCCAGTTAATGTATCCAGATCTTCACAACCTTCCTCTCTTCTGCGACTGTAGAACATGATCACCTTGACAGTCCTCTTATTGCCATTAGACCCATAATAGAACTCCCCCCGCTGGCCACAATTATGGCAAAAGGTCGCCTTGAAATTTCCCACTCTCAGGACATGTTGATTCAAGAATCCACATGGATATTCTCTGCATACAAGGCACCAGCCTCAGGCTGGCCAGATCCCTGTTCAAAGCCCGCTAGAGTACATTTTAGAAGGGCATTCCACAACTGTGGTCCTACTACTGTAAATACCCTTATATCTGTCTCATCCAGATGCACCATCTGCACAGACGGGACATTTACCGGTAGGTGATCATACTTGACAAATCTTTAGGCCATAATGGCTTATAGATTTTGAGTAGGGTTTCTCACCATCCAGGCTTGCGTTAATGCTAGAATCTTAGGGGTTAATTTTCAAAAGAGTTATGCACATAAATAGCTTGTAAAGATAAAAAATATGCACGTTTTCACTTTAGCATGCACATTTACCTGCGTAAAAAAAGGAGTTGTCTGGAGTATTCCACAGCACGGCTAAAAGGTACGCGCATAAGTTGCTATTTTATGAGACTTGTGTGAATACATGTGGTAAGTTATTCCTGCAATTTTACACCTGCTAATTAACTCAACGTACTTGATATCAGACTGGTCTGCTTTCAAGTACGTGGTTGGTTAGATGCCTGGGTGAACTGGGAAGGTTCAGGCTGAAGAACTAGGAGGGTCTCGACCAGGAGAAGATCTGGGTGAGCTAGTGGAGGAATCAGAAAACTGGTAATTTCAATTACGCAGGCATGTTTTAAAATATACCAACTTACATGCATATATCAGAGTTTTATGCAAATATATACGCATGCGTGTATAAAATAGGTAGGTAAAGGACATGCATTCAATGCATTTAAATACGAACTTCCAATGCACTGCAGATATTTGCACATAACCAGACATACGCATACTTTATAATCCACACACATCTGATAGGTGCAGGTTATAAAATACTCTATTAGATTTCTGCACAGCCCATGTATGCGCATATATTGGGGCCACGTAGAGTTTGAAAGTTACCCTCTTAAATTTGATTTACCATGATAATGGTAATGAATGAAGGGACAGCAAGACTGAACAACTGAAAGTGTTGCTGTCAGTACTCTAGCAGTGTGCATTCTACACTACTTGGAAAGCCTGTACAACTGTATATTAGAGCAGTGTTTCCCAAATCTCTCCTGGAAGCACACCTAACCAGCCAGGTTTTCAGGATATGCAAATCTATCTCGCACATCTTCATTGTGGCAATCCTGAAAACTCGACTGGCTAGGTATGCCGCTAGGAGAGATTTGGGAAACACTGCTCAAATATACAGTTGTATGCAAAAGATTAGGCATCTGTACACTAAGCTAGAAATGCTTAAGAGATTTTTTTATTATTATTATTATAGTCTTTTCCTGTTTTCTAAGAGCGAATTATTTTCATTTTGCTACTTAGAGGAACCCATGGTTGTTGAAAGTAAACAGAACAATCTCAACCTGAGGGCATAGAAGAGACAAAGTATATGTTCAACCATGAAACTGAAGGCCTATCGAGAATCAACATTTTGGGCCTTGTTAACAATACTTTAAAAAAAAAAATGTAGTAATGAGTCACCTAGAAGGGTGTCCAAACTTTTGCACATGCCATATTCAAGGCTTTATTATTTTTAATTTGCTAAAATCAGCAAATGAAGTAATTTTGCATTACAAGCTTCAGAATGATGACACGTTTAATTTTGTGATGTTAACTGGCTTAACCATCATAATTTTGTTGACATTGGTCACACCTGTTACTTTGTAATTAACGTGTATTTTGTGTCTAGTTATAATCATAGGTTTGTCATTGTAAATATGCAGAATTTATTTTTCCTTTTTTTAAATTGCAGATAAAAGTACACATATCTTTGAAAAAGCTGATTGCTTGGAATGCTTGCAGAAAATTTTGGTCAGATTGTTCAGCATTACAGCTGCAGCTGAAAGCCCATACCCCAAGCTTTTGGTTGGGTTGTTCAGCATTGTAGCTGTAGTTGAAAGCCCAATGCCAGACACTGCTACAGTGCTTTGATTTGCAGCATTGTTTAAATGATGTTGAAGATGAGAGCTGACAGCATTGGTATCATAACAACATAAGAAATTGCCATACTGGATCAGACCAAGGGTCCATCAAGCCCAGTACCCTGTTTCCAAAAGTGGCCAAGTGAGGTCACAAACACCTGGCAGGATCCTAAATAAGCAGTGGATTTCTGCCAACTCTCCCTTAATGGACTTTTCTTCCAGGAACTTGTTCAAATCTTTTTTATACACAGTTATACTAACAGCTTTCACCACATCCTCTGGTAACAAATTCCAGAGCTAATTATGTGTTGAGTAAAAAAAATATTTTCTCTTATTAGTTTTAAATGTATTACTCAGTAACTTCATTGTCTGTTACCTCGTCTTTGTACTTTTCGAAAGAGTAAACAACTGATTAAATGTTTACTCGCTCCATTCCACTCATTTTATAGACCTCCATCATATCTCCCCTCAGCCCTCTCTTTTCCAAGCTGAAGAGTCCTAACCTCTTTAGCCTTTCTTCATAGCGGAATTGTTCCATCCCCATTATCATCTTGGTTGCCCTTCTCTGTACCTTTTCTAGTTCTGCTATATCTTTCTTGAGATGTGGTGACCAGCACTGAACACAATACTCAAGATGAGGTTGCACCATGGAGCGATACAGAGGCATTGTGATATTCCGTTTCATTTTCCATTCCTTTCCTAATAACCCTAGCATTCTATTTGCTTTCTTGGCTGCTGCTGCACACTGAGCAGAAGTTTTCAATGTATTTTCAACAATGACATTCATTTTAAAAAATTTTCAAGCAGGGCAGTGCCCTCAGGGAAGCTGAAAGTGGAGCTCAAATACACAAAAAATTAATAATCAAATAAAAGAAATGTCAAAGAATTAGTCAACATTATATAGTTAAAGCTAAGTAGGGATCTTAGCCTTCACAGGGAATTCCTGCTCTTGATGGAATTTTATGAAACCAAAACCTTGGTAGACTCATCAGTAAAAATGAAAATACAATTTTCAGTTATTCTAAAGAAAGGGAGGAGGAGTATCTATTCATGCACATTTAAATCATTTAAAATTGGTTTAAAACAGCCAATTGCCCTTGGATGTAGGTTGTCTGCATTACGGTGCATGTGACTACCAGAGAAATCACTACTGCAGTATTGCTGCTAAATCCAGAGATCTCTTTCTGCATTTCCGGACTAACCTTGCATTATCTATATTGCAAAAAAAAACAAAACAAAAGAACAACTGAGCAATACAGAGATTAGGGCTGGATTTGGTGATAAAACTGGAGTCTTTCAGTTTGTTCACGTGCTGGTGCCAGGCGCTGGACAGAACAAAACATTTTGTACACTGACTGTGTCTAGGATTTCTCTGGCACCATTCAGCTCATGGGTGTGTGTTATGTGGAAAACAATCTCAGTTTAATAACAAGCTGTAATATAAGCATACTTAGTACTTCAGTAGTCTCTCTCATCTTTCTGTCATGTTTTATTCAAGCATAAAGTGAAAGCTCATCAGATGAGATACCACCTCATTTCTGTTTTTACTTCTGTTCAATATTCATTTAGTTTAAAAAAAAAAAGCCAGACTATTATAAAAACAAAGATTTTAAAAAATCAAATACAGCGCATTCATATTTGAACTTGTAGTTTGGGCAGGTTCTAATTTAATTATTTAATCAAAAAGAGAATTAAATGGTACAGAGACCACGGGGATAAGGTTCAGCACATGCATGTCATAAGCACAACTCTGTGCCTCCCAAAGTTTGCGTTTTATATGGGTTATTTTCAGGTGGATAGCAGTTGATGGAAAACAGAACAGGATTCAACTGAATGGATCATTAAGAACTGCTGTGGCATGATGGGGTTAATTTTTGGGTAGGTTAAGCAGGACAGGGGGGTCCTTTCTGGCTGATGGGAAGCAAGAAGGAAGGAAGTGATGGTGGGAGCTTGGCTGGTGAATGTATTGTGGTTTTTTGTTATTTATGTTGTTAATAAGTACGTTTCATGATACTGTTGAACACCACAATGGGCAGGTCTTGCATCTGGGATTGGGATTTATAAGAAATAAATTAAATGAAAATTTGCAGGGGGATACTTTCTTTTTAATAGAGAAACCAACATGCAACCATGTGAAATAATTTCTAGCTCAAGATCTCTGGTTAATCACAGCTGGTATGCCAGTAATGCTCCACCTCAGTCACTCAGCAAGCTGCATTAAATTCACATTTTTATTTTTAGACCAGCAGAAAAACCCATTCTTTGCATAAGTTAGAGGACATCCCAAGAGTCTCAAGAGTTAAAATCATTCTACACATGAAGCAAAGTTGCTTACCTGTAACTCTGTCATGGAAGAATCTTGTGTAGGGCGGATAAGTCACCAAGGCATGCAGTTCACTGACCCTGCGTGTTGATGCAATCACTACCAAGAATATGACCTTTCAGATCAAATACTTGAGAGCAGAGGAGCACAGCGGTTCAAACGGTGGCTTCATCAGCTGGGCCAACACCTTGTTAAGGTCCCAAGAAACCACAGGGACCGCTCTACTGTGGGCTGCACCGAGATAGGTGAACTGTCCACCTCCTGGTGGTAAGCACCTATGGCACTCAGATGTACCCAAACCAAATTGGTTTTAAGCCCAGCCTCCAAGAGGTGCAGCAGATAATCCAGGAATTGCCAGGCAGAGCAGGAAAAGGGGGGGGGGGGGGGGGCGCGTGGGGGTCATCGAGACCCTTCTGCTCACACCAGATGGTAAGCCTCCTCCATTTCAAAGCATAAGACTTCCTGGTGAAAGGTTTTCTTGAAGCCACCAGGACTTGAGATACCTACTCTGAAAGGTCAAGAGGCTGCAAGATCATCTGCTCAACATCCAGGCAGTGAGGGACAGGGCCCAGAAGTTGGGGTAGCACAGCCTGCTCTGATCCTCCGTGAAGAGATCTGGGGCTGTTCCCAGAAAGATTGGGTACCGCCAGGAGAGATCCCGCAGGAGCGGGAACCAAACCTGTCTCTGCCAATGGGCGGCTATGAAGATCATAGTCCCCCAGTCCTGGCGAAGCTTCAAGAGGGTCTTCGATACCAAAAGAAGTAGAGGATACGCGTACAGGAAGCCTGTCCCCCAGTGAAGGGCATAAGAATATAAGAACATAAGAAATTGCCATGCTGGGTCAGACCAAGGGTCCATCAAGCTCAGCATCCTGTTTCCAACAGAGGCCATACCAGGCCACAAGAACCTGTCAATTATTCAAACGCTAAGAAGATCCCATGCTACTGATGCAATTAATAGCAGTGGCTATTCCCTAAGTAAACTTGATAAATAGCCATTAATGGACTTCTGCTCCAAGAACTTATCCAAACCTTTTTTGAACCCAGCTACACTAACTGCACTAACCACATCCTCTGGCAACAAATTCCAGAGCTTTATTGTGCATTGAGTGAAAAAGAATTTTCTCCGATTAGTCTTAAATGTGCTACTTGCTAACTTCATGGAATGCCCCCTAGTCCTCCTATTATTTGAAAGTGTAAATAACAGTCACATCTACTTGTTCAAGACCTCTCATGATCTTAAAGACCTCTATCATATCCCCCCTCAGCCATCTCTTCTCCAAGCTGAACAGCCCTAACCTCTTCAGCCTTTCCTCATAGGGGAGCTGTTCCATCCCCTTTATCATTTTGGTTGCCCTTCTCTGTACCTTCTTGTGACGGGGTCACTATGCTAGACTAGATAGGAAGAATAACGCTAGGAACCAAAGATTCAAGGGAAGGGGGGGAAGGAAAATTCAGCAACACCAGGCTAGAGACGTCCCTTGGTTCCTTCCCCCGGATGTTACAAGGACAGAAGAACCACAGGTGTGGGAGGTTAAGGGTGGGACTTCCCTGGAGCCAATCAGCTGGCAGAGGAGGAGGAGTTTCCACAGGATAAAAAGGACTCCCTAGTAGAGCAGTCTCAGTCTTCTGTGGGGGACCGAGGAGGAAGGATCGGATTTCCTGTCTGCTCTGGGAGACTTTGAGGCTGGACATTCCCTGACCGTGTGAAGGACTGCCGCAACTATCACAGAGGTGAGCGCGGGGACATCTGTTGTTGGACGAACGACAAGGATACTTTGCCTGGAGAACTGCCAGTGGGTGGCTGTACCTCTGGGGAAGGGTTGAGGTCCCAGAGGTACGGAGGGAGGTGGCAATTAGGCCCAGTGGGGCCGGACTTTTGAACTATGGACTTTGAGAGGGACCTCTGAAGCAGTGGTTGGAAAGTGAGTTGCTGGCTCAGTGGGGAAGGCATCTGCCTTCCATCCAGGTGGTGAGGGTTCAAATCCCACCTGGGAACTTTTAAGGTAAATACGTTTAAACTGCTATTTGAGTTTCCAAGGGACCAGGGAAGCAGCAGACAGTGTACGGACCAGGGAAAGCGTGACACTTCTCCATCGCAACTATATCTTTTTTGAGATGTGGCAACTAGAATTGTACACAGTATTCAAGGTGTGGTCTCACCATGGAGCGATATAGAGGCATTATGACATTTTCTGTTTTATTAACCATTCCCTTCCTAATAATTCTTAACATTCTGTTTGCTTTTTTGACTGCTGCAGCACACTGAGCTGACAATTTTAAAGTATTATCCACTATGATGCCTAGATCTTTTTTTCCTGGGTGGTAGCTCCTAATATGGAACCTAACATCATGTAACTACAGCAAGGGTTATTTTTCCCTATATGCAACATCTTGCACTTGTCCACATTAAATTTCATCTGCCATTTGGATGCCCAATCTTCCAGTCTTTCAAGGTCCTCCTGTAATGTATCACAGACTGCTTGTGATTTAACTACTCTGAATAATTTTGTATCATCCACAAATTTGATAACCTCACTCATATTCCTTTCCAGATCATTTATATATATATATATATATTGAAAAGCACCGGTCCAAGTACAGATCCCTGAGGCACTCCACTGTTTACCCTTTTCCACTGAGAAAATAGACCATTTAATCCTACTCTCTATTTCCTGTCTTTTAACCAGTTTGTAGTCCACGAAAGGACATCGCCTCCTATCCCATGACTTTTTAGTTTCCGTAGAAGCTTCTCATGAGGGACTTTGTCAAACGCCTTCTGAAAATCCAAATACACAGCATCTTTCACCTTTATCCACATGTTTATTAACCCCTTCAAAAAAATGAAGCAGATTTGTTAGGCAAGACTTCCCTTGGGTAAATCCGTGTTGACTGTGTTCCAATAAATCATGTTTTTCTATATGCTCTACGATTTTGATCTTGAGAATAGTTTCCACTATTTTTCCCGGCACTGAAGTTAGGCTCACTGGTCTATAGTTACCCGGATCGCCCCTGTAGCCTTTTTTAAATATTGGGGTTACATTGGCCACCCTCCATTCTTCAGGTACAATGGATGATTTTAATGATAAGTTACAAATTTTATCTAATAGATCAGAAATTTCATTTTTTAGTTCCTTTAGTACCCTAGGATGCATACCGGCAAAGGCGTCCATGACCTGGACAGGGAGCAGGACCGGGGAGCTTCCCTGTTGCAGGGGGAGGCAAATAGATCCACGTCAGGGGTCCCCCCGAGATGGAAAATCCAATCTGCCACCTCCTGCTTCAGGGACTACTCATGGGGTCTGAAAGTTCAGCTCAGCTTGTCCGCAGGGCATTCCCTGAGCAAGTGCCCAGGCCCAGATCTGCACCGCCTCCTAACAGAGGAGGAAGTATCTGGTGCCCCTTTGCTTGTTGATATACCACATAGCTACCTGAGTGTCGGTCCAGATGAGGACCACCTTTGTTGGCTAGCCGATCCCGGAAGGCCCACAGAGCATACCGGATCACCCGCAGTTCCTAGAAGTTTATCTGACAGAGCTTCTCGGGTCTAGAGACCCTGGGTGTGGAGGCCTTCCACATGGGCCCCCCAACCCAGGTGGGATGCATCCATGGTAAGCACAATCTGGGTAAGAGGAGTCTGAAAAGGTACACCCTGCTCCAGATTGGAAGGAGTCCTCCACCAAAAAAAGGGAAGTCCTGAGAGAGGGGGAAACCTGGATACGGACTTGTAGGCCGTGGGTGGCCTGGCGCCACTGGGTCCGGCGCATATGCAAATGGGCAAAAGGGGTGACAAGAATGGTCGCAGCCATGAGCCCCAGAAGCTGCACCATACGCCGTGCCAGCACCAACCGGCGCTATTGGACTTCCTCCGCCAAGGACATCAATGTGCGTGCCCTGTCGCAAGGCAAAAATAGTCTAGTACAAGGTTCCCAAACCTGTCCTTGGGATCCCACAGGTGGCTGGGTTTCCAGAATATCTTCAATGAATATGCATGAGTTCAATTTGCATATCATAGAGACTCAGTATATGCGAATGCATCTCATGCATATTCATTATGGATATCCTGAAAACCCGACCGGCTGTGGGGTCCCCAGAACAGGTTTGGGAAGCCCTGGTCTAGTGGTCCTGCCTCCCATTACCAACCCAAAGAAATGACCCTGGTGGACTAAGGGTTACAGGCAGAACCTCCCCCCCCCCAAACTAAGCAAGCAAACTATGGATATGATTCAATCCTGTGTTTTAAAAAAAAAAAAAGTCCAGAATTGCATAGCAACTTCAAAGATTGATTTTTATGATTCCATGACCTGCATAAATTAAGTCACTACTAGTCAGCGGAGGGCCTGGAGTGCCCCCTAGCTCTGGGCCTGTCAACACCATTTTTCAAAATGGCATCGTCCTGATCCTTGCCCCTTTCATGAGAAAGGACAGTGTTACCTCATTCTAGATTTTGGGTGCATAGCAACTTAAAGCCCAAAGTCATGCGCAGGCTAGTTTTGTGAAAGTTACGGGGGGGAGGAGGAGGAAGTAAGGAAAGAAGGGCCATTTGGGAGGAGGGAATTTCTCTGCTGGGGGTGTAGGAGCCAAGAAGAGAGACAGATTCTGGGGCCTATATATTCACACATTTAAAGACAAAGCAAAAAAGTTTTTAATTTTTATCCAGGTCTAGAAAATCAATAAACTATAATCAATTTTTTTTTTTAAATGAAAAGGTTTCAAAAAAGGAATCACTGTACTTCTGTGGCATTTCCTGAGAGATTCCAGATAATGTTCCATGTATTCCAGAGTCAGAGAATGTCATCTCTGAAATGTTCCCATAACCAGGGACCCTAATGCAAACATGCATACTGAGGACAGTCCAATGGAAGAAATCATCATTTAGTTGCTGTATACCCCAAAATGAATTTTGGTTTAAAAGGTATACATAAGCATCCCTCGAGTAAGACTTTTCAACATACCCGAGCTCTATCCTACTGAGAACGACAATGACCTCACACTTAATTACACAATAACATTAATTATACCAGTCAACTGTAGATATATCTATATTATACTGTATTATTTAGTAAGCTCTATATTCACATTACCAGTCAGTTGTAGATATAATTGCACTATTCTGTATTATTTAGTAATCTCTATTTTTCATATTATACCCTATATTTAATGCACTAAACAAATATAATCTAGTTAGTTATTTATGTTTTGCTGTTAAGCCATTAATACTGTTACCCTGTAAAATTAATTTGTTGTACTGTAAAGCCCTGTTGCTGAAACATTGTTATATGTAAACCGATATGATGTCTAAAAACTAATGTCGGTATAGAAAAACCTTAAATAACTATTATTTTGTTAAGGAAGAAGTTAATGCTAGGATAAGCCAATTAAAGTAATCAAATGATAGATTCGTAATTCGATACTGGATTGGGCATGTGATGCTGAAAGAGAGGCAGATGTGCTTTCTCCAAACATAGCAAAGGAATTTGCATGAACAGGAAGAGATGTCTGACCTGTATTGCATCGGCAAGGTAGGTGCTTTATGATACAGACATTCCCAGACCTTAGGCACCTGAATGTCTGCAGGTTATGTTTTGTGTGTTTCCATTAGTTGCAGTAGAAATGTTCACTTTTCATCATTAATTTCATCCATGGATGGAGTTTGGGAAGGGGGGCAATGCCCCATCTTCCCCAAAAGTACCCAGTGGTGGCAATGCCATCAAGGGATAGGCAAGCTGGGGAGGGGGAGGAAGGCAGAGAGATAGAAGTGAAGCGTTCCTCTGCCACTGGTGCCTCTCTCCTTTCTTCTCCCTCCTGTGGACTGTGCTGTTCACACGTCAGCTATTTGAACTGTGTAGGGGGTCCAAAGATACAGAGGCCCACGCCTGTTGAGCAAAAACTGATCGGTGAACCGTGCAGGATGCAGCAGGAAGAGCAGAGGTGCTGGCACTGTGGCAACAGGAGCAGCCAGATAGTAGCACCAGGCTGGGGCACAAGGGAAGAAACAGAGAGAGAGAGAGATGTGCACACGGGCTATGGGGATGAGGGGAGAGAACAGGGATGTGGTGTTTGGAGGAGAGTGATGGGCTGGGCCTAGCAAGGGAGAAGAAAGTGAGTGTGCGTGTGTGCGTGCGTGCGTGCGTGCGTGCGTGCGTGCGTGTGAGAGAGAGAGTCTCAGGAGGTAGGAGAGAGAAAATCTGCACCCTCTCTCCACACCTCTCCCCCTCCTAATCCATGGCAATTTGAGAGGATGGTAGAAGGATGGGAGGAGAAAGTTTGCACACTATCCCTCTCCCACTCACCCCCCCCCCCCCCCCGGTCAATTTTACCTTCCTACCCCTTGTCCCGGCCCCCCAAACTAAGCAGGTAAACTATAGGTATAATTCAATCCTATTTAAAAAAAAAAAAAAAAAGGCCAGAATTGCACAGCAACTTCAAAGAGCGAGGTTTATGATCCCATGACCTGCATATATGTATTACAGTTGCGCTGTGGTGATGAAGGAGTTAGGGGTCGGGGGCAGATGTATGTGGTGGGAAGAGGGTGGGTACATGTGTGACTGGTGAGGGGCTGTGCATGCAGTGTGTCTGTGTAGAGAGGATGAGGGGAGGGGATAGAGGATGCGGGAGTGTAGTGTGTGTGTGTTTGAGGGGGATGTATGGAGGTTGACACGCCCACCCCTTCACCTTTCCCTCCATCTCTCTTCTCCTCTTCCCTACATGCCAGCACCACTCTTCAGGCCACAGCGGATGAAGCTCTCCTCTTAGCTGGTGGGGTCTGGGCTCCCTGACCATTAGGCTGATTTTCTCTCCTCTCTCCTGAGGTGTTCTAGCCTTTACCTTTTTGCTTTGATCTGACCATCCTGACATCCTGTGATGTCAGTGTCATAGACGGGCAGACCAAAGTGCTTTTTAATTGCGTAAAATTCTCTTTAAAAAAAAAGTACAACAAATGGAACTCAGCTGTTGGGGACACCTTACAGCTACAGAAAGGAGGGATGTCCTACTACCCATTCACAGCCACCGCAGTGGGGGAGGGGGAAGAGATCATTCTATGAATGAAATCCTAATTTGCATATGATGCTTCTTCATTTGTATGTGGGAAGGCACTAATTTTAGAATGCACTTGCTAACAGTTCAGTGTGCACTGTAGGCCTTCAGGGGAAGAGTATATTTGCCCATCTTTGCATGTAACTCATTTTTGTGCACGGGGGGGGGGGGGAGGGGTGCAGTTGGAGCAGAGTTTGGATTTCCATGCATAGTTTTGATTTTTAAAAAGTCTGCGCATAAATCCACAAACATCATTCTGCCATGCCTGGAGCAAAATTAACTCTGTGCAGGGGATTAAGCGCACATTTTTTCAGAAAACTTTCAAAGCAAAGTTATGCGCGGACATTTTCTTTGAATGTTTGCGGGAAGTCTGCTTTGTTCCCCCGCAGACTTTGCCATCTTCGATCATCTCCCCCCCTCTCTTGAGGGCACCCCACAGCCCCGGCTCCCTGCCTTGGGGTCAGCGTACGGTGAATGGGTTTGCCAGCCGGACATCTGGGTCTCTAACAAAGGATCTTGTCCTTGCTGCTGTGAGAGTCCAACCGGCGTAGGGAAGAGACATCCCTGAGTCCCCAGACTGTGTGCTGCCGATGCAGCCTGGGGCAGCTGAGGTTTTGACTCAGGGGGCAGCACTGATTGATCCCAATCAGAAGAGAGAGGTGATCGAGCTAGTGGCAGTGCTTCAGTTCTAAAGGAGAACCAGGATGAATCTCATCTGGAATTGTCTTTTAAGATAACCAGTACACCCTTCCTTCCTCTGACTACGCTATCAGTGGTAACCTTGGATAATATTTGGCCAGTGCTGATAAGACCAGATACCGCTTTAGACATTCATTCCCTTGTTAAAACTGAATCTGCTCATGCAGGACCAGAATGTGGAATCCCAGGAAATCAAAGTGAAGATTAGAAAGATAGGAGATTAAAGGGCTTAGCTTTATTTCAGGATAAAATGGTGCTTCATAGGAAGGTGGAACAAATGGGGAAAAAACCTTGCCAGACACCTGAAGCTGGGATTCCTAAACTCCCCTAGACTGAAGTGGCGTGAATGCAAGAGACTTATTTTTAAAACTCTTACGGAAGATTTGGGGGTATCTGCTGAAGTCTGCCCACCTATTAACAAGGTCTTCTTGCCAGAAAACCAAGGAGAGAAGACAGGGCAGTGCAAATGTCCTATTCTGCTTATTTAGAGAAATCACTGGAAGAGGAAGAGCTTCTTATTAGTTTCATTTGCAGGACCTCAACATGGTTATACGTTTGTACTTTTGCAGGATGCAGGTGTTTATGGTGCAAATTTTTTATATCTGTTCTGATTATTGCTAAGGTCATGCAGGAGAGAAGCACATGTCTCTTTCAATGCACCAAGAATCTTGAGAGCTTGGGGCTACATTTTTTTTGTTACCCTTGCAAAATGCGTGGTTAACTATGCTGGTGTTAGATATTTATTTGTACCTGAGTAGCTACGTTTTTAACTTAATTAAAAAAAAAAAAAAAAACCACAAAGATTACCAACTCTGTTCGTAATCCACACCACCAATGCTTTCTTTCTGAAAAAGCATGCCAGTACTCGCATGCAGGGTGCATATTTCTTTTGGAGAAACCACAGGGCAGATCAAGCACCTGGAGGGAAAAGGTGCTGGAAATCAGTACCAGCACATAGCCGCCTGAAAAAAAGCCTTCCATAGCATGAAATTGTTATAATATCCGGAAATGATGTATCTAGTTCCTCTTTTTTCATCTTCAGTTATCTCCCTTTTTCCTTTTCTTCCCCCTTTTCCTATAGGGTGCTAATGTGAATTCTATTTAAGGACTTTTTTCTGGATCAAATGTTTGCTTTGTGTGTGGGGAGGAGGCATTGCACATCTGGAATTCAACATTGCTTGTACAAGGTTGACTTTTGTAAATTGTAAAACTTCATAAACAGAAAATAAAAAAAAAAATAGATAACAAATGAAGGTCCTGTTCCCTAAAGTAATACTTGTATATTATGTCATAGCAGTCACATTTTGCTAGAACACATTTGCTTTATAAGCAACTATATCCATTGCCTCTTAGACAGCCATGATGAGAGACCATGTTAAAGGAGATACAGAGGGAAACTAAATATCGAATAAGAGGAAAATACAGTTTCAGAACAGAGTAATCACATCATAGAATATGAAGAGCATGAAAACCTAGACTGGAGAGCAAAAGCACAGAGCTGAATGCCCGAGATCCTCCTTAATCGTTTAAAAAAAAAAAAAAAAAGAAAAAAACAACCCACAGTAAATCCTTGCTTCCAAAAGTCAACAAATGTGAATATCACCTGCCATGATCTCTCCATTATTTGGGTTCTACAAATTTCTATCACAACATTAGCTGTTCCTTCATTCTTAAACAATCATGTCTCTGTGCCACTAATTAGTGGGCAGCTGCCAGAAGCTAGCTCATTTTCTGCGTGTATTGTTGTTCTGGCTTTGCACAAAAACAAATGCAAAGCCAGATTGACAATACATGCAGAGGGGGCAAATTCTTAGCACTGGTGTCTGCTTCGGACCTGGACAGTCTCAAGGAAGGTTCTTGGCTGCAAACTAGTCTCCCTTATGGTTGTTTAAGCTACACAGCATGGCAAACTTGGGACATATTTTTGGCTTTTTAAGTCACTTATCTAAGTACTACTGACAGGCAATAAATACAAAAGGACAGTGGAAGATTTCTCAGCTCTTCATGACTTGTATTTAGTTCTCACTAAAAACCAGCAGACTCAAAAACTTCTAACGATCTGAAGAATTCTTGAACTAGGTACAGCATTGTTGCTACCGCTAACTGAAAAATAAAATAATGTTCTCCCTACTGCTAAACAAAAATAGTTTCTTTCAATTTATGGGCCAGCAATTTACTGGGCTTATCACCCTGCTCATAATATAATTGCTTCACCAGATCTAGTTGATAGGCAACCTGATCAGCATCTAACCCCTTTAATTCCTGACGAGCCACTTCTAATCTGTGTAACGTATGAGAGTTTTGTCCCTGTTTATGTTCTTGTTCAAGAGCGGAAATCCGGCTCAGCACTTTTTGCTTCTTGTGATATGTGCCTAGACTATTGAGATTTCCCTGCATGGTGGCCTTCAACCCTTCCCACAGTGTCACTTGTGAGATCTCAGAGGAACTGTTGAGTGTTAAATATTCTTCAATCTGACCTCTCACTTTGGGAAAATACATTTTATGTTTAAGATGTCATTCAGCTTCCAACAGCATACTCCAGGATCCCATTGTGGCATATCCACCTCCCATCACACCGGAGCATGGTCGGACCATGTAATAGATTCTATATCCGCCTTCCTTGTATGGACGCTCAGGTTTTTATCAATTAGAAAATAATTAATACGTGAATACGTATCATGGGGCCTGGAATAAAATGAATAATTGCGGCTATGTGGATATAAAAATCGCCATATATCAAGTAAATCCCAATCTGTCAAAAATCGCATCAAAGCACACCTCTCTCCCTGAGATGATCCACCCTTCCCTGAAGAAGTATCCTTACCAATCTGAAGTGTCAGATTAAAGTCCCCCCCCAATGACTAAGAACCCACCATCTATGAGAAGTAATTTCTGATTAATCTCATCTATTAGCGCTCCCTGATTGTGGTTTGGACAGTACACATTTACCAAAATAAATTTACAATTATAAATCTCCACCACCAGTATAATGTATCGACCTTTCTGGCCTTCCACCTTGTGAAGCAATTTCACTCCTAAGTGATTAGCAAACAGTATGCCAACCCCACTATATTTAGAATCCGAAGTGCTGGGTGCAAAATATTTTTGGGAGAAAGCGCATGGCTTTAAATGCGTTTCCTGTAAGAAAACCACTGAAGCATGAAATCGAGCCAGGTCATTACATAGCAGCTTACGCTTCATTGGAGAATTTAAACCTCTCTCATTGAGGGAGAGAAATTTAAGCGAAGCCATAATCCTTCATCCCCCTACCACTGCCCACACACCCAAACATACTATAGTGCATACTATCACCTCCCAACAAAACCATACATACATCAACTTTCCCCCTTTCCCCCCACCCCCTCCCTGAGATATCTGAGGTCTCCCCTCGTGTGGCAGACCCCTAAAAGAGGGAGTGATGTCAAGAACCTCCAAACCCTCCCAAGAATCATATGAAAACATCAGTGATAAACATTGAAAAAAAACACAGTCCAGTTCCAGAGAAAAATTATATAAGAAAACTCAATAACAGAGCAAAGTTTCGTCATCAAGTGTATCCGTGACATATTTATTGTGTCGATGACGCTGAGATCTTCAAACAGCAAACTCACACAGCCCAGACGTATACCAAAAGTGTTCACATCCTACAGCAGTTCAGGTAACAGAGTAGTCCTTCCGACTATCAGCGTCAGCCGAATGCCAGGGCTCACCAGAGCCCGATGTTCGCTTCAGGCGACGGCCTCCCTTTCCCACCCTCTGCCATTTCAGTTTCCACTACAGGCGCAGTTGAAGCCAAGCAGGGAACCTCCATTCCTGCCGCTCGTAGAATGGTGATAGCTTCTTCTGCCGTTTTGACCCTAGAGGTCACTCCTTTGATGGTAAATGCCACCCCACACGGGTATAGCCATCGATATTTATGGTGATCTTTTCGGAGTAAAACATGACCGGCTGGAAATCCCTGCACCACTTCAAGGTCGCTGGAGATAGATCATTGTAAATGGATAAGAGATGACCTTCCCATTCAAAACGCTTCCAATCGCCGAGCAGCTTTCATTATAGCTTCTTTTGTGATGAAACTATGAAAACAGATAACCATATCCCTCGGGGTATTTCTGGAGGCCAGGCCCAGCACCCTATGCGCCCTCTTCACTACAATAGACGCAGGAGATTCCACGGCCTCACCTCCATCCATCGTTGCCGCCGCTTGGAGAATCGCAGTGCATATGAGCTGGACAACTTCAACAGTATTGGCGTATGCCGGTTCTTCTGGTAAGCCCCGAATTCGTAGGTTATTACGTCTCGTGCAGTTCTCGATATCCTCCAGTTTCAGCATCGTGTCTTCCTGCTGCCGTTTCAATGTTTCGAGCTCAGAATTTAATGCCGTGAGTCTGGTATCATGCGCCTCCATCTGTGCTTAGTTATCATCTACCCGGTGCCCCAGTTCTTTAATATCAGTACGTAAAGCTGAAATGGCGTCCTGAAATTCATCCGCCAGTGCTTTAATATCATTTTTCAAGTACTTGCAGATCTCTTTTTTGAATCTGTTCGACTCCCCCAGCCGGGTCCTGCGGTTCCGATCGCTGTTTAATTCCCACCGCCTCTGGGCCTTCTCCCGGCCCCGTGGACTCTCCGAGGGCCGCAAATCGAGATCCGCCGGAATCGAACGAAAATTGCTGGAGATCCACCACTTTTTTTCTTAGATGCCATATCTATGTTTAATGCGTAGTATGAGAGCTAAGTAGAGACGAAGCACCTCTGGAACTGGATGTTTCACCAAGTATAGCTTAGAGGAGAGTAGGAGAAAAATTCTAAGCAGCCATCTTAGATCGATGACGTCACCCTCCACAAAAATAGTTTCTAATGTTGGTAAAACGGTATATAAAAAAGTGCTAAAAACTCTAAATAAATAAATGTGAATTAACATTTTGTACCTGTTTTGACTTCTATATATCTTTCATTAAGAAACACCAGAGAATAAGCTCTTTTTGTGATCCAAATGCCACTTGTTGCAAGTTTAGTGATTCAGTACTTGTGGGTGAGGCACTGCTGTTTTGATCTCCATACTTTCTTTTTTTTTTTTTTTTTTTTTAACCTTTTGTGGCATTTTGCCTGACAGCTTTGACACCTGGCCTAACCTGTTTTCTGCAGATTTCTATCATAAGAAGTTGCCATACTGGGTCACATCAAGGGTCCATCAAGCCCAGCATCCTGTTTCCAACAGTGGCCAATCCAGGCTAGAAGTACTTGGCAAGTACCCAAAAACTAAGTCTATCCCCTGCTACTGATGCTAGTAATAGCAGTGGCTATTCCCTAAGTCAACTTGATTAATAGCAGTTATTGGACTTCTCCTCCAAGAACTTATCCAAACCATTTTTAAACCCAACTACACTAACCACATCCCCTGGCAACAAATTCCAGAGTTTAACTGAGTGAGTGAAAGAATCTTCTCAGATTTGTTTTATATGTACTACTTGCTAACTTCATGGAGTGCCCCCTAGTCCCTCTATTATCCGAAAGAGTGAACATATTCATATATACCTGTTCTAGACCTCTCATGATTTTAAACACCTTTATCATATCCCCCCCCCTCAGTCGTCTCTTCTCCAAGCTGAACAGTCCTAACCTCTTTAGTTTTTCCTCATAGGGGAGCTGTTCCACCCCCTTTATCATTTTGGTCACCCTTCTCTGAACCTTCTCCTTTGTTACTATATCTTTTTTGAGATGTGGTGACCAGAATTGTACACAGCAGTCAAGGCGCAGTGTCACCATGGAGCGATACAGAGGCATGATGACAGTTTCCGTTTTATCAGTGTCACAACCTCCTCTGGAATCTTTTTCTCGTCACGCCACACCACAAAAGCGGCTAAGTGAAACAAGAAAAAGGCCCTCTGGACAAGCATGAAATTCCCATTAACCTGCGGCACCCCAATCATTTTCTTGTGAGATAGGCATAAACCCAAATACATGCCAAGCTCTCTGAAGATTTTCCATTTGCACACGGAGGTCATCCGAGACGTTTCCTACACCATGAAGGTAATTTTTAAAGGGATTTCTGAGTAAAAAGCATTTTAGCCACCCAAAACCAGGTATCTAAAAATTGCCCACCCTGCAAGTGAGCTGTGCCACAAGCATACTTTTACCTATGTTGTAGTAGAGGTGGTCCCAGCCTGGGACCACAAGTCGTATACTTTTGTTTGGAAAAAAGATCCATAGCAAAAGGGGTTACAGATCTCTCAAATATTTTTTGACAGTTTTTAAAGTAAAAGTACGTATGAACTTGTACCCTGAAACCTGGTGCAAAAACCACAAGTAAAAAGTCTCCTCAGACTTTGCAGCTCAACGCACAGTATGAAACGTGCCCCATTACCATTACATAACGCTATTGTTTTCTGTGTCGCATGCAACTCAGATCTTAGATTTGTTTCCCAATATTATGTCTATGACATTTATGTGCTCTTTAATTCATGAGGCACCGTATGAAAATACATATTTCCATATATTTAAGTTTTTCCATTACTTGTGCATCTTTAAATCATTCAAAATCCTGATTTACTCTACATTTCTACCTTGATTAGAATAGCAGCAAAAACAGTTCTCTCTTGATCTCCCCATCTGTTTACCTATAGTTATCTGATCCAGTGGATAGGCTGATCTATTTGTATTGCTCCTGAACACAAAGGGCTGAATTTTTAAAAAAGTATCAACATGCATAAAACCCAATTTCATGCACATAAATCAGCTTTTGAAAATTGTCCGGGGCTGTACACGTGTAAAAATATGCATATAAGAGATTCCGCATGTGCTTTACCGTGCACTGCAAAGGAGTGTTTCGGGGAGGTGGTGGGGGAATGGTGCAACCATTGATGTGGATGCTTTCGTTTTTAGAAACTATTCGTGTACAAATTCCCAACTGCTCTCAACGTGTGCACTTATCCCACACAAAGGTAGGCGCCTAACTCTAATTTTCAAAGTGGGCTTATGTGCATAATTCCACTTTAAAAATTTGGGCTAAAGCCTGTGCATAGTTAGCCTTACATGGCCTGTTATAAAATTACTTTCAAAATGTTGCCATTTATTTCCATTTGATATTCCATCCACCTTTTCCTAGGAGAGGCACAAGGTGAATTAAATCAATCAATCAATAAATAGAGAATTGCAGTATATGTGTCTGGGGGGTGAGAGGAGGGGATTTAAGCACAAAATTGGGAACTGAACAATACAAAACTGCAAGAGCAGCATTACACAGCATGCACTGATTTCATAGTATAGGAAGAGTTCAAGTATCATATCTACAGCATGATATACCAATATGTCATTAGAATTTTCCTCGCTTCCTTTAACTGATCTTATTTTATTTCAAGGTTCCGCAAAACAGAGATGGGTCAAATTAATTTATATTAATCAGAGTCCTCCTTTCTTTCAAATCACAATCTACAGAATGCTAAGTAGGCCAAAAACAAAAAGGATCACCAGCTGGGAGGTTTATGAATCAAGTTTGGCAGACTGCTCATTTTCACTTGCAAAGTAGGAAAGCATTGCAAAAGGTCAACTGGTGCCAGTTTCAAAAACTGACAGACTAATGCAATATTGTGCACTGAGCCTAGCGCACAGGTTAACGAGCACGTGGACGCACGTTTTGGACAAGCATCCATAATCCCCAATGCAAAAAGGGGGATCAGCGTGTCTAAACTCACACGTAGCTAATAGCAGTCATCACGTAAATCCATGTCATTGAGGCTAATGGCCATTACCCTGTGATGCAAAAAATCCCCTTCTGCCCAAGGTGCACATTTTAACCTGTCAAATTTTACACCTGCCCAGAGCAGGTGTAAAGTCTTTCCGCAAGTCAAGGGCTCAACTTAAAAACAAAAAAAAAAACTGCTTTTCTGTGGTTCCTCCTATTGTTGTAATACTAAGTAGGAAGAAGCACAAAAAGCAGCAACATGCAAAAAAAAAAGTCTTTAAAAAATAAAATTTCGGGGTGCACGATATATACACTCAGGGCCATGTATAGTGTGTGCCTATTGAGCCAGTAAATTTGCTGCTGTAGGATAAAACGAATGCTCATAAATTGAGTATCTGTTTTTGTAACCTGCACACACAGGGAACATAATAATTTATCCACTGCTTCACTTTCTGCCGATTGGTCCATTTACTGTCACATGTCGTGAAGGAACCAATCCCCTTTCAGAAGACTGTCTTGAAAGGGAATTGGTCCTTTCAGTGAAAAGGACCAATCAGGAATAGCCCTGCTGGGGGGTTGGGGAGGGAACTCCGGCCAGGCTGTTGTGGATGCACCACCACTTCTCCTGGGTGCCCGATGTAGAGCGCTAGGGACATGCAAATTATCCATTGCGCGTCCCTTTTAGCACGGCAGCTCATTTGTGTATTGCATCAAGCGCCCAGGAGAGGTGGATGTGCGCACATTCAAAAGACATGCATCCACTTTGGGGACACATTTTTCATGCACATGAAATTGCATTGGCCTGAATGTCTGTAGGACAGTATGGAGGCCATTTCTCCACGAGCCTAATCTCATGCTCTACCTTGGATATGGTAAGAAGGTGGAAACCTTCCAGAGGGAGGAAGAGGGCAGAGGATGGCATGAAGGGCCATAGAGATGCTCGACTTGCCGTCTATGAGGGAAGAGAGGGGGAAATAAGGGCATGAAGAATCTTACGATCTCTGTTGGTAGGGGAGGGGGATCAGGGCATGGATTCCACTTACCCGCTCTCTGGGGTAGGAAGGATTGATGCATGAAACCCCTTACAATCTCTGTCAGGATGGGAGGACAGATGGGATAAGCAGGCCCCTTGTGATCTGTCAGGGAAGGGATTGGAGCATGCAGCGCCTTCCTTCTGTGTCCTGGGGGGGGGGGGGGGGGGGGGGGGGTAAAGGTGATGAAACAAATCCTTTATACTAAGCATCTCTCAGTGAAAGGGCCAATCAATACACAAAGCTAGGCCCATATAGACTGTGATGAAGTGCCTCTATTTTTTCCCTTTTTAACCTGTGTGGGATCAGGCATTTAACCTGGTCTACCTTAAATCCCTCAGCAGGAGAGAGCTCTATGTGCAGGACCCTGCAGGGACATTAAGAATATGATCCCAGCTGGGATCAGGGGGCTCCATGTCTCCTGGAGCAAGATGCTCTTGTCCCTCTCTGCTGAAGGTCTGAGAGTACACCATCCTGAGGTAAGGCAGCCTAGTGTGATTGTTTTGATGTTATAATAATAAAGCTGCAAATTGCATCAGAAAAGGCTGGGGTCAGTGTGGTTTTTTTGTGCCATCCCAGAAGTCTTGCTCGGCTACCCTCACATATGTCAGTTCGGGGATTTTTTCTAAGCTTGGCATAGAAAAAAAAAAAGTCTCCAGGGATAACTAAAAAATGAAAAATTGTTTGTTGTGGTGCCTGCCAAAGAGGAGGTTTGGAGGCAAAGCAGTGCTGTAGTGTGCACCAGAGCACTGAAGTAAAGCCTGCTGGCTGAAAGAAGAGCACAGATTGGAAAGAAAAAAAAAAAAAAAAAAACAAACCCAAAATTGTAAAACTGCCTTTAAAGCAGAGAGTGGTCTGTGGGGCCTGGAGGGAAGGTTTAGGGTTTTTCAGCAGACAAGGGAGGCAAGTGCCATCTGAAGACAGAATTTTAATGCTCAGTGAAGTTAGTGCCAGAAAAGCAGGGGGGCGGGGGGGTTCCCCTTAAAGAGAAACAAAACTAAATAAAGATAGAAAAGCAGTATGCACTGTGGCTGGAGCAGGGCATGGCCCAGAAAAAAAGTGAAACTGCTGGAGTGTGCACAGTGGGTAGCCGCCAACGGAAAGTTCAGACTCTGCAAAACAACAAATAAATAAATAAGTAAAAGTAAAGCACCACAAGTCAACAAGTGGAAGCATGACAAACAGGCCTGCAAGCTTTTGCTTCAGAGCCTCCTGGAAGGGGAAAAGAAGTTGCAGGGGAACCTCAGACAGAGCCAGCTGACCTGGGTTAAGGATAAAAAGAAGATGGAAGCACACTGTGCTCTCATCGCCTCCTGTGCAGAGGAGAGCTGGTATTGCCCAGGAGTAGAGAGAAGCCCTGGCAATATCCCAGAGAAAGCCACTGCAGAGAAGCCAACTGGAGGCGCTGAAGGACATGCAGAAAATCTAAGAACCCACTTAGTTAACTTCTATTTTAATGTGTGAAATTTGATTTCCTAAGTATTACCATTAAATGTTATCAATTTTTTGTTTTCTGAGTGTCACATGCAATTTAGATCTGAGATTGATTACTGATTTTTGTGATTAAGTACACTTTAAATCATGAAGTGTCCTATGAAAATTCATATTCAGTGAGGCTGATATTCAGCGCCATTTAGCTGTATAAGTTCAGGCTTATCCAGCTAAGTGGTGCCATTATTCTGATAACTTTTTATCCAGCTAAAAAGTCAACCAGATAAGTTAGGGCTGGACAGGGCATTCCAGGGCAGAGCTACTTATCCAGCTAAATTAGGCAGATTTGCCAATATTCAACCTTATCTGGCCAAGTTAGGCCTGCTATTCAACTAGTCTAAGATTTGCCAGATAAACATATTCAGCTAACTATTAGAGTATATTGGCCAAGTAGGCCGGATAAGTGTGTAACTTATTTAGCCGGACAGCAGCTGAATATGAGTCCCAGTGTGTTTAAGTTTTTCATCATTCCTCATAATTCTTATTTATCTATCATTCTTATATACTGCCTCCCCAATCACATAAGCGTCACCCAAATAATTTCTACTGTGATTAAAATTATAACCAAAAAAAAAAGTCTCCCTTGATCACCTCATCATCTGATCCAGACAGCAGGCTGAGCCTATTCTGTAGTTCTTCTAAACACAAAATACCACCATTCTTTATCTCAGAAGAAATGGGGTAATGCCTGAATAAGAAGTCACAGGAACTAACCACAAGCAACTAAGATATATACATACCTAGCCTAATACAGCTTTCGAAATGTGCACCATGTCAGGCTCTGCTTGACACAAAAGAATGCTGCGGATGACTGTGTAAATCTTGCATAAGTTCCCTACTTCTAAATGGAGAAATTACTATGTACCTGATAATTTCTTTTCCTCTTAAGGAAGGCAGGCCAATCACCACAAGTGGGTTATGCACCTCTGCCAGCAGATGGAGACAGAGTAAAAAGCTCACGTCATGGACATGTAGACCTGCCCTGTCATCAGCCCACCAGTATTCTCTGGAAAAGCCAACCTGGACAAACTGATTATACTTGAACATGATTAACAATCAACCACTCATGCTTCCAACCAATAGGGAACACTGAGCTCAGATAAAACAATGAACATTCGCTAAACTGAGGGGCTGGATTAGACATTCAGCAGTCCTCCAACGAATAGCAGGAACACTCTGCACCATCCACACCTAAAAGGCGAACCAAAGGCAAAAATCGGTAGCTGAGAGCAGATCAGGGATTGGTCTGCCTTCATTAGAGGAAAGGAAATTATCAGGTAAGTAATAATTTCTCCTTCCTCTGCACTCAAAGGCCAATCTCCGTAAGTGGGATGTACCAAAGCTACTCCCAAACAGGACGGGAGGCTGTTCACTATCCAGTCAATACCATCCATGCGAATGCAGCATCCTCCCAAGCCCGAACGTCCAAGTGGTAATGCTTGGAAAAGTTCTAAAAGGATGACCGCATCGCTGCTTGGCAAATCTCGACAGGAGACAATAATTGAATCTCTGCCCATGATACTGCCCTAGCCCTCGTGGAATACAATGTAACCTGCTTCAGCTAAGAAATCTGTACAGGCGGACGTGATGACTTCCTTAATCCAATGGGCTATAGTTGCCCACATCGCTGATTCACCTTGTTTACCTCCACCATGGAAAATAAACAGTCGATCACACTTCTAGACAGATTTAGTAACTTCCAAGTACCACATCAGATGCCGCTTGACATCCAAGGTATGCAAAAGACGATACTCACTCATCTCTATCCTTATCCAACGTGGGCAGGAAAATAGCCTGATTCAAATGAAACTCTGAAACCACTTTCTGCAAAAAGGAAGGTACAGTCCAAAACTGCACCCCACCCCCCAGGAGTCATACGTAGTAAAGGCTCATGGCAAAAAAGACTGCAATTCGGAAACCCAATGTGCAGAACAGATTGCCACTCGAAAAACCGTGTTCAAGGAAAGCAGCCAAAAGAGTCCATGTAGCGGCCAAAAAATAGGACTCGCCAAGAAATTCAGGACCAGATTAAGATCCCACAGAGACACTGGTAGCTACAAGGGAGGACGAACATGCTTAACTCCCTTCAAGGACACATCTGGATGAGAAGACAAAAGTCCCACCACTGATTCACCCTCTATAACAAGCAATAGCTGCCACTTGAACTTTCAAGGTGTTAACAGCCAAGCCTTTATGCACTCCTTCCTGTAAAAATTCCAAAATTAATGGAATTTCCACTTGGAGAGGCTGATGACCTCAATCCTCACACCAGGCCACGAAAACTCTCCAAACTCTTAACATAAGCCAGAGACAAAAGATTTTCTGGCCTGAAGCAAAGTGGAAATCATTGTAGCAGAACCACCATGCTTCAACAACCAATCCCTCTCAAAGGACAAACCATAAGACAAAATAACCCGGATCATCGTGTAGAATGGATCCCTGGCACAATAGATCCTTCTGAAGCGTCAGTTTGAAGGGACTGCCCATCAGCAGTCTCTTCAAAATGGCATACCACAGCTTCCGTGGCCAATCCAGAGCCACCAAAAGTACAGTTTCGGCAGGAAGGCATCTAACACTCTGCCCTGCAGCCACACCTGAATGAGAGCATGGATGCCCAGCACTTTTGAATCCCTTCTGCGACCGAAGAACTGCAGAACTTTCGCATTGCCAGAAGTCATCAGCAAATCTAGATACAGGGGACTTCAGTGCTCTACTATGAGCTGAAAGGCTTCATCTACTAACTCACTTTCCAGGATCCAAGCTCTTCCTGCTGAGAAAGTTGGCCCTCACACTGTACTTTTCAGCAATGTGGGAGGCAGATAAGTCTAGCAGATGTCGCTCTTCCCACACCATGAGCGCATCTCTCTCTTCAGACACTTGTTGCCTTTTGGTTCCACCCTGATTGATGTAGGCCACCGTCATTGCATTGTCCGACATTATCGTGACTACCTGAGCCTCTACAGGCTCAAAGAACTGCAAGCACACGAGTCGTACTGCCCGTGCTTCCAATCGATTGATGCTCCACTGCTGTTCCTCGGCATTCCAGCAACCTTGCATCAGTAACTCGTGACAGTGAACCCAGAAGGTTAACATCTATGGTGAGCATTAACCAATCCAGTGTCTCCAAGGAAATTCCCTTCCCGAGATGATCTGCCTGTAACCACCACTGCAATTAGATGCTTACCCCAATGGTAAGTGAAGCCTCACCGCGTAGTCCTGAGACTACAGACTCACCGGTAAAGCATCATGTGTTGGAGAGGCTACACATGTACACTTGCCCAGAGGACAACCTTCAAAGTGGTCACTATCAAACCCAGGACCTGTAAATAAGCTAACACTGTCGGGCGAATAGTCCTTTTTTTTAGGGTTTGAACTACAGCAATCAACTTCTGAATGCGACTCTCTGGCAGAAACACTGCCCTGCTTCATATCGAAATGAACACCAAGATATTCCAGCATCTGAGATGGCTGTAAGTTACTCTTGGCCAAGTTCACCACCTTAACCTAGGTCCTGCAGTAAGAGGAGACCATCCTGCGAAAAGCGAGGTGGCTCTCCTCCATGCTTTTGGCTCGAATCAACCAGTCATCCAGAAAACGGGTGAACCCCTTTATATGCCAAGTAGCACAAATCGCTAAGTGCTTAGACTTCTTTGTCACCGGTGCTATGCTGTACCAGCTCATAGGGCACCCCAATAAGATACGCACTTGGCCACGTGCACAATACGCGCACAGAGGTCTCTGCCTTATGCGCACAAGTAGGCATGCACATGCACACAGACGTCACTATGCCACACAGAAAGAAGGTGCACACAAAAAGCACTGCCAGAGTCTACCATGCGGCCCGAGATACCAAGCCTGGTTGCGGGGCCTAGCCAAAGGCTACTCAAACTGCCTCTGCACCTCACAAAACTCCCCAGAGACATGACTAGGAAGACACTGAACACCAACATCAAGGGAGGAAGGCCTGGTAAGAATGAAAGACTTTGTCTTTTTTTTTTT
Source organism: Rhinatrema bivittatum (assembly GCF_901001135.1). NCBI lineage: Eukaryota > Metazoa > Chordata > Amphibia > Gymnophiona > Rhinatrematidae > Rhinatrema > Rhinatrema bivittatum. The sequence continues at coordinate 127,885 of NW_021820521.1, read as the reverse complement.
TTAAACCTGAGCTCAGCACTTCCTAGCTGAAAGCAGAAACAGGACTCCAACTACGGGGGGGGGGGGGGGGGAGAGGGCAAAAACCTTCACCGCCAAGCCTCTCTCCCTCTCTGTTTTGGTTTTTTTTTCACTACAAGCAATCCCCAGCAGGGAAATCCATGTTCACCATCTGCTGGAGACGGAGAATACTGGCAGGCTGATAGGGCAGGGCTATTTGTCTGAGATGTCAGCTTTTACTCCATCTCCATCTACTGGTGGAGGTGCATAACTCACTTGTGGGGATTGGCCTGCCTAAGTGCAGAGGAAGAAATATTTGGCTATAATTGCTCTCTTGCATTTCAAAACATTAATCAAAATTCACATGAAATCAATGATTAGAGAAGGCGTATCACAACACACGAGTGACAGGAGTAACTACTGAGCAAAGTCACGATGCTCTAACACTCCGACTTGCTATGTTCAGATGAAGTTCTTTTCACCTCATTTTGTAATTGGTGGTTCCCTGTATTGTAGTTATATCTTTGTCTTTGGGTTCATCTCTATTATAGAGTAATAAATAGTAATATAGCATTATGTAAAATTCATCTACACAAGAACAATTACAAATACTAATGATATATAATTACAACTAATCCACTTCAAAATACCACAAAACAAAGCGAAGTCAAAACATATCCTCAAGAATTACTCAGCCTATCTTTTAGTTACTTGGACAACGAGCCAAGACTATTTGTTTCCTGGAAGAAGATTAATTTGGCTTCTGGCAAACATCTAGTGGAACCACATTCCAGAGTGTTGGGGGCGAAACAACTAAACACAGATTAATAAGTAGCAGTCAATTTAATTCAGAGGATGCTGTGAAAAACACACGTTTCTGGTTGGCACGTGACACCCGTAACTCCATAAGATAGAACAGGTCAACTGTGAGTAAAACAGTGTTTTTTTCCTTCAGAAATGAGAAATTACTACTTACTTGATAATTTCCTTTTCTTTAGAACAGCCAGAACAAGTGAGTTATGCACCTCTACCAGCAGATGGAGATGGAGCAAACTGATATCACAGTACATATATCCCTGCAGTGACATCAGCCTGCCAGTATTTTCTTCAAAAGCAAACTGTGTACAGACTAGCAAAAAAACTTGATTAAAAACAGATAACCATGTCAATACTCAGCCAACAGGAAGCACTGAGCTCAGACAAGAAACACTAAAAACAGATAACCATGTCAATACTCAGCCAACAGGAAGCACTGAGCTCAGACAAGAAACACTAAAAACAGATAACCATTTCAATACTCAGCCAACAGGAAGCACTGAGCTCAGACAAGAAGTACACTATTAACACTAGTCTAGGGACTGGACCAACATTTACCAGTAATCCCTGTAACACAGTGTCACGCAAGAGGACCATAGTACAATCATTTGGCAGCCAAGGGAGGGAAGCTGGATTCATCTGACTGTCCTAAAGAAAAGGAAATTATCAGGTAAGTAGTAAATTTCTTATTTCTTAGCGTCCAGTCAGATGAATCCAGAACAAGTGGAATGTTCCCAAGCTACTCCCAAATAGGGCGGGAGGCTGCCCGCAGTCCTGTCAAAACCACAAGTGCAAAGGCTATGTCCTCCCAGACCTGCATATCCAGACAATAATACCTGGAAAAGGTGTGCAAAGAGGACCACGTCGCCACTCAGCAAATGTCAATGGGAGACAGCAACTTAACTTCCGCCCATGACATTGCCTGAGCGATAGTGGAATGAGCCCTAACCTGACTAGGTAATGGCTTGCCAGCATCAACGTATGCTGCCGTGACTACCTCCTTAATCCAGCGGGCCATTGTAGCCCACAAGGCCAGCTCTCCTTCTTTAGTACCGCCGTGAAGGACAAACAGGTGATCTGTTTGCCGTAAAGGCTCAGTAGGCTCCAGATACCGGATATGTCTCTTGACATCCAATGGTCACACCAGACGATACTCCCCTACACCTCTCTCTCTCTCTCTCTGGCCAGAGACAGCAGGGACAAGGACTGATTCAAGTGAAATTCAGTGACCACCTTTGGAACAAAAGAAGGAACAGTACGCAGCTGTATCGCCCCTGGAATCACCCAGAGGAAGAGCTCCCGGCAAGACAAGGCCTGCAGCTTAAACTCTCCACGCAGAACAAATTGCCAAAAGAAACACCTTTTTCAAGGTCAGTAACCGCAAAGACAGGTTATGCATCAGTCTAAACATAGGACCCGCTAAGAAATCCAAGACCAAATTAAGACTCCATAAGGGTACTGGAAACAGCAAGGGAGGATGAGGATGTTTTACTCCTTTCAGTAGACAAGCCACATCAGGATGAGCCGACAAGGAACCACCATTCACCTGGCCCCTGAAAACAGGTGAGAGCTGCTACTTGTACCTTTAAGGAATTAAGGGCCAAACCTTTATTTAAGCCATCCTGCAAAAATTCCAAAATGAGTGGGAATTTGGCCGAACAAGGAAGAGTACCTCTACCCTCACACCAGACCTCAAACACTCGCCAAACTTAGACACGGGCCAAGGAAGGTGGAAATCACTGCCACCGAATATCCATGTTTCAGCAATCAAGCCCTCTCAAGGTCCATTACCGTAAGACAAAACAGAGTTAGATCTTTGTGAACAACCGGACCCTGACTTAGCAGGTTCAAAGGGAAGTCAAAGGGGTGAGCCACCCCAGGAGCCACCATAAATCCACATACTCACAACCTCCTGGGCCAATCTGGAGCAACCAAGAGCACCATCCCTCTGTGGCGCCATGGAGGAAAGGCATTCAGCAACTTGTCTTCTGGCCACTCCTGCTCTACGGCATTGATCCCCAACAACTTTGGATCTCTCCTGTGACTGAAAAATTGCAAAACCTTCACATTGCGAGAAGTCGCCAGGAGGTCTAGGAACGGGGGATCCCAGCGATCTAGAATCAGCTGAAATGCTGTGTCTGACAAAGCCCGTTCTCCTGGGTCCAGACTCTCCCAGCTGAGAAAGTCTGCTCTTACATTGTCTTTTCTTGTTATGTGTGAGGCTGAGATCTATTTTCTGCTACACTTACTGGCTCTTGGTTCCTCCCTGCTGATTAATGTAAACCACAGTCGTTACATTGTTCAACATTATCCGGACCGAGCAACCCTGCAGTCTGTCACTGAATTGCAAACATGCCAACTGGACCGCCCTGGCTTCCAGTCGATTGATGCTCCAGAGAGTCTCATCTGCATTCCATGGCCCACCCCAACCAAGGAGGCTTGCATCTGTTGTCAGTACTAGCCAGTCCGGTGTTGTTAAGGAAACTCCCTTCCTTAGATGATCTGCCAGCAGCTACCACTGCAGCTGGGAGGAGACTTCCATCAGCAGGAGCAGCCAAATTAAATAGTCCTGAGACTGCGGGTTCCACAGAGATAGCAGGGAGCGCTGAAGAGGATGCATATGCGCCCTTCCTCATGGGACCACTTCCAGAGTCGCTGCCATTAAGCTAGGTACTTGCAGGTAGGACCATACAATCAGGTGTGGAGTGTTCAATAATAGACGGAGCTGTCTCATCAACTTCTGAATGCGTGCTTCCAGCAGGAAAACCTTGCCCTGCTTTGTTAAACCAAACCCAGAGGTATTCCAACAACTAAGCAGGCTGAAAACTGCTCTTGGCTAGGCACACCATCCAGCTGAGCTCCTGCAACAGGAAGATCACCTTGCGGGCCACTCTGCAGCTCTCTTCCAGCAACTTGGCTCAAATCAGCCAGTCATCCAAATACGGGTATACGAGGATCCTATCTTTTCTCAATTCTGCTGCCACTACCACCATTACCTTGGAAAAGATCCTTGGGGTGGTGGCCTGAAACCTGCAAACCGCAGAAAGCGTTGATGCTCTAGTCGGATGGGAATATGAAGATATGCCTCGGACAAATCCAAAGAGGTCAGAAATTCCCCTGACTATATGGCCAGATGACTGTTCATACCTTTGAGATCCAGGATGGGATGAAAGGAGCCTTCCTTCTTGGGCACAATAAAATAAATGGGATATCAACCCATATTTTCTTGAGACATGGGCCTGGAGCCACAGCGCTCAGACTGAGGAGCCTTGCCAAGTAGTGAGTAGCAGAGAGACAACATGAACATGTCCCGAGGAACACTGTGAAACTCCAGAGCATATCCTTCTCGTATCACCTCCAGGATCCATTGATCCGATGTGATCTCGACCCACCTCTGATAGAAGAGAGAGAGGTGCCCCCTATTTCCTGTTCCCAGGGGTGGGTCAGCAAACTTTCATTAGAAGGATCGGGAGGTTCCACTACCCGAACCCGCGCTCCTTCTTAGCTGTCAGGGATGAAAGGACTGAAACCTACCAAAAGGTCAAGTTCTCAGAAGGGTCGTTTCCTCTGAAGGGACGAAAATGCCTGTATCCTCTAGTACGAATTCTCATATTAAAAGAGCATGGCATCTGCTTCTTATTCTCTGGCAAACGAGGGACCAGAAATTTGCCCCACTTACTGGCCAGTCTTTCCAACTCGCTCCCAAATAATATCGAGCCTTTAAAGGGCTATTTGGTAAGGTTAGCCTTAGAGATCACATCGGCTGACCAATTTCTCAGCCATAACTGACGCCTGGCTGCTACTATGGAAGCCACTCCTCTGGCTGAAGAGCAGACCAAATCACAGCCCGCATCTGCCAAAAAAGCAGCAGCTGGCTCCTTAACTGCCCTGGAGTTCAACCCAGAGTCATTGACCTCCTGGGAGAGAAGCAAACAAGACTGAGTTACCAGGGAATAACAAGAAGTGATCTGCAAGGTCACTGCCACTGCATCAAATGCTTGTTTAAGGATAGTCTCAATCCTTCTAGCATTAGCATATTTCAAGGACGCTCCTCCTTCCACAGGAACAGTGGTCCACTTGGAGACTGCCACACAAGTGCATCTACCTTCGGAAAATGTAAACGCTCTCTTACCACTGGATCCAGAGGGTACAGGCCTTCCAAAACCAGACACCCTTTGAAATTGGCCTCTGGGGTGCCTCACTCAAGATCAATTAATTTTTGAATGGCTTCCATTCCTTACGCAAAGAAACCAAAATGGGATTTTTCTTCGGCTCAGTCACAGCATCTGCCCAAGTTACTCCAAACATTTTCAAGGTCTAGGAAATCAGGCCTGGGAGAAGCAGCGCCAATGCAAATACATAAAATTATCATCAGGGAGATATATAGAGGTATTTTTAATGTCATGCTACCTGACATTATAAGGGCTGAGAAGAGTTTGCTTTATTTCAGGAAACTATTAAAATCCCATATTTTCATTAGCATTCAATTAGGTAGGTAGTTAGCAGTTACACACTGTAATTCAGTAAGAAAAGAACCTCAGTTCTTTGTAATATTCTGTAAGACATTTTTAAATGTATTTGTTTGTTCCGATTGATTTGTATAGATTATATGGTTATTTTTGCCTGTGTGTGTAATATTGGAATCTGCTGAGGTTTATAGATCAGTGGAATATAAATTTTTAAAAATAAATGCTTACATCACAGATCCTGCTATCGTGCAGCCACTCGCCAGGACCCTATCTCTTCTACCTCAAGCAATTCTCATGTTTGCCTATTCGCTGGGTCATAGGGAGCACTGTCATGAAGCTGTCACTAGCCTTGCATAGAGCTCATCTAATTCCTAAATCCTACATCTAATACTCTTAGATGTAAAATTTGTGCCTACCATTCTACAAACACCCAGAGTTGTGGCAGCATCCCAGCCCTAGACCTATTTCTATCTAAGGCACATCAACATAAGTCACCCAGACACTGAGCCTACAAGTGAGCTCTCAACACTACCTAGCCAGCATGTTTTACAATTCAGCTTTACAGAACTGACGTATCATAAAGAAGCTATCTCTGGCCTTGCCATCCCCCATTAGGATCATTTACCATTGCCTCTACCTCGTCCACTAATGCAATGTCCTTCAACTGCTAGCTGTTCATGCACATCACACTCTGGAGCATATGAGATGTAATGACATTTTTTGCTCTCTTCACAGTTAACGCCAGTTCGTCATCCTCAGAGGAGTTAGAAGAGGGTAATGAGTAGCTGGCTCCTCCTCCAGAAGCAGCAGCATGTGCAGCGGCTGCTGGACATTCAGCCACCACCACCACCAGTGGCCCCAGCAGCAGAAGATCAGTCACTAGCCCCCATCCCAAATGGAAGGCCCTAGGCCAGATTAGTTAGCAATCCCTCTAGCCTTCCCTGTGGGGTCTTCTTCCCCTTTGGCCCTGGATATCAGTATGTTGATCCTGAGCCTGGCCAGTCTGTGCTGGCCAGGTCCATGGAGACCCTCTCTGGGATACTCTAGTTTGCCACTGGTGCAGGAACCCCAACTTGTAGGCCACAGTGGAGCTGTAGAGGGGGGAGAAACCCCATGGTATACAGGCCATGAGGAGAGTAGTGGTGATCCTTGAGCAGCTTGCTTATGCTCTCAAGAGGCTGTAACAGAACCTCTAGAGTCTTTAGTGTGAGGCAACCACTACACCCTTTGGCCCTCTAGACCTCAGAGGACCTATCCTCCTGATATCCATGAGCCTTTTTCTCTGTTCTGTAAATAGTTAAACTCCTTAGATTTCTCTCCTCCCACTCTTCATTTAAATATTTTTGTACATAGGTTTTTTTATATTTTATAAAAGTTAATATTTATATGTTCAATTTTTTGTTTTTTAAAGAAGCATGCGTTCGTCCTTTTCCACCCCGAGTAAAGCCCCTTTCAAGACACCCTCTTGCAACTATTCAGTTACCTACACACTGCCCTGCCTTAAGGTAGGCATGCTGGGCTGTAGTTATCTGTCCTCCCCTCAGTTAACCTTACAACTGCCTGCATGTAGGTTAGGTAAGAGGGTGTGCATTTGTTTTTTTTTATCACCCCTAAATGATCTTCCTATAACGGACACAACACTGCTGAGACAGCAGTCACCATTCACCTCTTAACTCATGGCATCCCATGCAGTGGGTCTGGATACTGAATTGAGTCACTAATGCTTCACGGGTGAAGGGGGGGGGGGGGCACAAGGCTTTACACTACTGCATTACATGTAGATCAAATCAGCAAGTGGTATATGAGAGGCATCACACACTCTGGCCCTTGCATGGGTTTATATATTTACAGGAAGCCCTGCATGAGGGGGGAGATTTGATCACTGCAGAGTCTTCGAGCATGTATAGGTTCAATGGGCCTGTGCTGAATTCCAGTAAAAATGCTGCTGGCACTTACAGATCACACTCAGACTTATGACCAGCTATGAGGGGATGGGAAGGATGAGTGTGGTAGTGCTGCTGGAGAATACTATGGCTCTCTCCTCTCACCCACCCACTATTAAACCTCCCAAGACAATACAAACGGGCAAGTTGACACTCAAGTGCTGCCTCCTAGCCCAGAAGAGGAGCCCTCAGTGACAAAGCATGGACAACAGGAGGAAGAAGAGGAGGCAGCAGCAGGAGCAGCAGAAAAGAACAAGTGACACTGTGTGGAAACATGGAGGAGCAAGAGGAGGAGGAGACCCAGTCTATCCAGTCATACCACCAGAGTGCTGGTGGCAAGCAACTGGGCTGGAGGAAGGCAGCTCAGCAGAGGAGCACCTCGACTCTGAGAGGGAAGAAGAAATCAAAGAGATACAGGGTGTGCAGCAGGAGCTAAGGGGCATTCAAGAACAGATGATGGTCCAGACAACAGTGTGGAGGGAAATGCTTCAGAGGATAGCCCCCACCAGCTGTGTGCTACATGCTGCCTCCATGGATGTAGACTCCCACCAGCCATGGCATCTCCCCAGACCAGAGTACCTCCTGCCCTCTAGGCTGATCCCCTATTCCTCTACCACTGCCCTCTGTAGTTAAACCTCTGCTTCTGCCACCACCACCTGCAGCAAGGCAGCCACTAACATCAATACCATCACCACCACCACCACCAGAAAGAGAGATGACCCCCCTTCTCTGAGGCTACAGGTGGCAGAGGATAAGCCCACCACTGTTGCTGGCTCATCCTCGCAACTGCCTCAGAGCCCTCCAGATGAGCCACTGACCCCAGGTCCTGGCACTTTTGAGGGTAGCATAAGCTGTGATAGAACCCCACAAGACTTGGGCAGGCCAAGGCAACAGAGCTTCCTCTACCGCTGAAAGAGCAGCTTGACAAGAAAGCCCAGAACTCTGAATTTATTCATCATCACACTGAGCACTCCATGTTAATAAATGCACCTTCACCTTCTAATACAATCTTTGTACACTCTGTATATAAATGCACCTTCAACATCTAAAATGACTGTATCAGAATGTTCCTTTCCTGTATTGAATTCTGTTGACTTGTGGCAATGTATCTCCTGCCAATCCTCCCTACTCAGGTCACGTGCCTCCTCCTCTTCATCTAGATGATTGTGTAAGTCCCTCTGGAGGAGGCATGCCTCTGGATTTGGCCAGGTTATGAAGCATGCACCAGGCTAGAAAGATCTCACAGGGGGGATTGTAGAGACGGCATCCCCCAGGTCTATCCAGGCAGCAGAAATGTGTTTTGAGAAGGCTGTTCCCCCAAAAAATGAAAGCATGTGCACAAATCATGTCCCGACCCCAGTCCGGCTTCCCTCCCCCACTCAGAATCCCTGTTTGTATCATGAATACTTTTATGCACATAACGCCCAGAGTCATTTTTAATTGGTCATTTACATGCATAAAACAGTCCATGTGTGTAAATCCTTTTGAAAATTATTCTCGGGGGGGGGGGGGGTCATTTTCAAAGCCACTTACAGGTGAATTTGTGCCCGGTTATTTTGGATAATTTTCAAAGCAATCTTACATGCATGTTTGCTTTGAAAACTGGCATAACCTATGCCTTTTTGAAATGTAGACAGGTGGCCCCTCTCTGTCACTCCGAACATGCTATCAAACTGAAAATTCTGTATATCATCATCCACAGCATGCATTCAGCAAATCTGTGGCACCAAGAGCATTAGACTGCCAAGGAAAAACACATGTGAACACAGGTTACAAATTACAGTACTGTATGAAGAGTCAGCATTCCTATACAGATTTGTTTTGTTTTGGGTTTTTTTTAAAGAAAAGCTATCAAAGGCCTCTATTTTGAGAAATTCAAGTAGTATGCAAAAACCTTTGTACATAAATCTCCTCAGGACAGAACCAGTCAAATGCCTTTTTTTTTTTTTTTTGCTTGCAGCACTAGAGAAAATGTCATGTCTTGAATATATTCACCTATTTACATGGCTCAGAGGTTCTGCAGAACAGAGGTCTTTGATATTTAAACAGTATGATTCCTCAACACTAGCTGTTGATCCCAAAATATCTAAGCTATTTGACATGCAGAGCAGTTAAGTGGGTGTAAGTCTCGCATGAAATACCAGCAGTGCACTAAAGCTTTGACATATTTAACATGCTGGAAAATGCTGGAGCATGAATGAATGGGCCCACTGTGATATGTAGGTTCTTTCACTAACACAAAACGGAAGATACCACTTGGCAAATAACGTCCAATATAAAAACAGTCTTTATTCACCTATAAACTTGTCGTAGACCAAGCAGTGAACTTAAGGCTGATGAGCTTCTACAAACTCATGTTTCCATGTTCCTCTGCCTGGAGAGACAACCTCTTTCTCTCTCTCTGACTTCTGAAAAAGGAAAAGAAAGATGATCTCCGCCGTGTCTGTTGCTCAAGAATCCTGTTTCTCGGGGCTTCCTGCCTGTCTTTTGTGGTGATCTTTCCCTCTCGCATGTTCCTCAAAGTAGTTTAATCCAGATCTGAAATTTGCTCTGACCTCTGCTACAAGTTTCAGGTTATCTAACAAGAACCCTGAATGAATTTCTGCTTTTGAATATGGTACAGCAGGCTTTACCCATGCAATATTCAGCACTTCAAACAGCTTTTCTAATCTCGTAAAGAACAACATTTACGAAGACAAGGTTTTACTTAAGAAAACTGGCCAGCTATTTGAGAATTTATGATAAAATATTAACACTGAAACTTAGAATATAATAGCAGATAAAGACAATTGGTCCATCCAGTGTACCCATCCACATCTTCTGCTCAGCTTTAGAGCCCCTTCCTACCTCTCAGAGGTCCCCTGTGCTGGTCCCATGTTTTCTTAAATTCAGATACTGTCCTCTTCGCTACCATCTCCCATAGGGAGGTTGTTCCATGCGTCTAGCACTCATTGACCATTTTAATAGCTACCCTCTCGACTGACTATTTAGTTTATTTCCAAAGCATTCTAAATAAGGTCTCGACAGAGATTTATACAGAAGCAATATCACCTACCATTTCTTGCTATTCCTCTCCCTTTGCACCCAAACTTCTTTCTGGCTTTTGCTGTCGCCTCATTTACATGCATGGCCAACTTAAGATCAGTTATGATCATTTATTTATTTATTTAAGGCTTTTATATACCGACTTTCTTGATATAGATCAAATCAACTCGGTTTACATCGAACTAAGCAGAACTATAACCAGCAATTCAACAAGAGACGTTTAGAAGGAGCATAAAAGTTACATTACAACAAGGTTGCCTTAACAGGGAGAAGGAAAAAAAAGAGGGGGAGAACGAAAGATAAATAATTATATACAATATTGCATATAATATTGCATAATATGATCATCCCACTCCTATTCTGCATAAGAATATCACCCCTAAAATGTACTGCTCCTTTGGCTTTTTTGCAACCCAAATACATGCTCTGCATTTTTTTTTTTTTGCATTAAATCTTAGCTGCCAGATTCTAGACCATTCCATTCCTCAAGCTTCAGTAGATCCACACCTTCCCAGCTGTCTATCCTGCTGCAGATGTTGCTATCATCTGCAAAAAGGCAAGTCTTTCCCAAGAGCCCTTCTGCAATATTGCTAACAAAAATGTTAACTAGAATCGGACGAAGAATCGATCCCAGTGGCATACAACTGGTAATCCCACTTTCCTCGGCATGAACTCCATTTACCATTATCCTTTGTTTCCTCCAGCTCAAACAGCATCTAATCCAGTCAGTTGCTTTAGGGCCGATACATACAGTAAATCAGTTTGTTTATAAGTTGCCTTTGTCAAACCATGTCAAAGGCCTTACTGAAATCCAAGTACACTACAAGTAGCGTTTCCCCCCCAATTCAACTCTCTGGTTACCCAATCAAAGCAAATGATCAGAGTCTGACAAGATCTATCTCTGGTAAAGCCATGCTGCTTCAGATTCTACAATCCACTAGAGATCCAGAAGCTGCACTATCCTCTGTTTTAGCAGTGATTCCATTAATTTACTAAGCCTGTAGTTTTCAGATGCCTCGATTTTGTGCTGCATCTGCTTATCTCCAGTCCATTGGAACCACTCCTGACTCTAAAGAAGCACTGAATAGGTTAGACAGCGGAGCTGCCAGAACTTCCTTAAGTTCCCTATGATGCCTTCTGAAAATTGTTTGAAGCCTAACTCACTTCCATTCCTATTTGTGGCCATTTTCTGTGGTCCTACTCCAAGCCTTCTTATTTATTTATTTATGTTAAAGCCCTTATATACCGATTAATAAATGAGGGTAAGCCTAAGCGGTTTACAAATTAAACATACATAATAAATCACAAATTAACAGTTAAATAAAATACTAATACAATACTTTAAAATTCAAGAATAAAGCAAAGAGGAGAGGAAAAGCGACGGGGAAGGTGCAGGGAAGGTAAGTTATTTGTAAGCGAGCATAAATAAGTGAACATTGAACAGAAATATTAGTTAAGCATTTCTGCTTTCACCTCATCAGTCTCTACATATTCCCCTTTTGCCTTCGAGTCTTACAATCCCATTTTTGCATCTCTCCCATCACTAATATTTCAACGATTTTCGGATGGTCCTACAAGCCATTATTCTATCAAAAGTCGACTATTGCAATTCGCTTCTCTTTGGCCTTCCATATTCATCCATCAAACCCCTCCAAATGCTACAGAACTCTGCAGCCAGAATCCTTACCAATACGAATAAAAGAGATCACATCACCCCCATTCTCAAGCTCCTCCACTGGCTGCCTATAAAGCAAAGGATCCTATATAAAGTACTCACCGTAATTCATAAATCCATTCACAATATCTCTCCTCTTCAATTATGTAACCAACTACGCCCTCACTCCTCCTCTAGACCCATCAGAGGAGCATATAAAGGCACACTCTATGTACCTTCAACAAAATCCTCGCATCATAAACGTGCCATATCTACAGCAGGCCCCATTCAATGGAATGCGCTCCCACCAGACATTCGGCTTGAGTTCTGCCACTCTTCATTCAAAAAAAAACTTAAAACCTGGCTCTTTAGCCAAGCTTTTCCAGGACCATGATCATCATTTTTTCCCCTCCAACCAGCAAGAACATATCTTCTTCACAAACCCCCATTTTCCATACCACTACCTACTTCGGTATCTAATCTCTTGCTGCAGGACACTTGAGACTTTCTCACTTATACGTTATAATTTTTATGCTCAATAAGACCTGTCAACTTAATTGTTTAAGTCTTTTTTTTTTTTTTTTTCTCCTTTATCTTTTGGTCATCAATGTTACAACGTTATTGTTAAATTTTGAACTTATGTACACTGTTCCAAGTTTCATAACCTTGTTCTATGTAATGCCTTTTGGCAATTTTCATGTTCTGTTTCAATGTAAACCGATGTGATCTTTATTTCATATAGGAACACCGGTATATAAAAATCTAAAAATAAATAAATAAATAAATAATATAACTAAAAAAAAAAAAGAGAGAGAGTTCTTAAGCTAATGGGGGCCCCTTCTCAATTAGATTCTATTTTCTGGAAAACTAGAAAGGTGTCTGTCCCTCGGTAACATTCTCTTCCATTGAAATCAATTTTTATCTCAGGCCAGTGCCAGCATCATGCAGCCTTTGCACTGCTGCTCCATCAGCCATTAATAAAAGTTTATAAAGTGCTATCTACTGAAGTTACCTCTAGGAATGCATGTTTTGGTAACAATTGCCAATTAACATCAAGGGGTGGCATGTGCTAACTGGCTGCCACCAGCAGGCTTAGTAACACCTGTGTGTGATGTGCTTACAAATTGGTCCTCGATTCATACATAATCCACAAGAGTGAGGCAGAATAAATTTAGCAAGGATTCAAAATCCACAAATTGAGAATCCTAGGAACATATATTTATTCACAAAGGCAGTCCATATAACATCCAAAGATTCAAAAGTTGCTCGTTACCCGACATGTCTGTGCGTTTTGCTGCATCGGGAAGGGCAACGAACCGTGCATTAGCATGATTTGGCATAGAGGGCACAGAACAGTCCCTCTATGCCAATTCATTCTAATGTACAGTTCGTTGTCCCTCCCGATGCAGCAAAACGCACAGACATGTCGGGTAACGAGCAACTTTTTGAATCTTTGGATGTTATATGGACTGCCTTTTTGAATAAATATATGTTCCTACGATTCTCAATTTGTGGATTTTGAATCCTTGCTAAATTCATTCTGCCTCACTCTTGTGGATTATGTATTGTGTGAGAGGACTGGCGCCACGCACCTTGTCTTCTTGGATAACTGTCCAGTGTATGACCATGACAGTTGGAAGGCAGCCCCTTACAGAATTACAAGAAGCTCAACGAAGGATGCAGCAAAGACAGTGCTGACAGCTCCCAAGAAGGAAGGAGGAAATCTCAGTCACTGCACAACGGTTATACCTACCAGCCAGATTCGGGATGCATGTGTGCTTGGGTTCCAGAAAGAGTTACCATCTATAACCCCTGGCCCAAGGACTGTCACTGCTAGATGAGTGTGAGAATGTTATAAAATGGGAAAACAAATATGTGTAGCTGTGAATGAAGACTCAAGGAATCATTATACAATAGACATCAGTTATAACTGAGCTAGAAGGCCAAAAGAACCCGAAGAAACAGTCAAGACGGGAAAAGAAAAAGCAAGCTGTTCAATCACAAATGGTTATCAAGCCAACCATAATTCAAATGGTTTGAAAGTAGCAATGCAAGACTAGCCTTAAGGTCCTGGGCGTTTCATATTTCGTTGCTTGGCTTAAAAAAAAAAAAAAGAGCCATTACATGATTCTGTCACCATACTTCAGGTTTTCTACAATAGAGCTGCCATGGTCCATCTGACTCCACCTATTTCTGGAGAACTGCCTCCAAGTCTCTGTTTCCATTTGCCTACATGTACTGCAGTATCATAGCAGTAGATATAGCAGCCTTTGCAGTGTGGCACACAGTGCCCTAGAACTTTCACTATTTTATGTAAAAACTAAGAAAAAACCAGCTAATTAGGCAAGGAAAAAATAGAGGGGCTATGTATATGGTTACCAATTTACATGGTGTATATCCATTATTGAAAACTAATAAGCAATATTCAAACTATAACAAAGTTAAAAATATGCTACACAAATGATTCTGTTTTAGAGAATCTGAATTTACCAACACTGACATTTTCCTTTACATTTTGCAATGAGCAGGTTGCACTGCTGATTTAGTTTGGAACATCTCCATGAAGCTCTTTTAAAAGCAGTCATGCTCAAAAGAATGTCACACATGCCATCACACACTGCAACAGGATCCATGGGCATCTGGGATAGCCATGCCAAAAAGGCTGTTTTCCACTAGAGCAGACCTGATGCATGGCAAACTGCCAAACTTTTAAAATACCACTCAGAAAACAGTACCTATTTAGACTTACCACCCATGGTTTTTTCCCCTCTTTTCGCCCTTGGCTGTATCTACTGTTCCCCCCTCCTGCAAACAATATATGCATGAGGCCCAGGGAATTGTCCCCAGTCCAAGGGCTGCCTCTTCCGAGGGGCATCCTTAGTATCATTCTTTGCCAGCAGGAGCTGGAAGAGCAACAACAATCATATTTCCTCTCCGGACCAGAGCACCATGAAGGCTATCACATCTCAGATATGCTTTACTACAGCACAACAATCCAAGTCATGGGGATCGAGTTGTTTTTTTTAACAGCTTGCTATCATATGGTTAATCAGCTTTAGAGATCATATACAGGATATTTAACAATTTTATCCACCTGCTTAAAACAGCTACAAGTTAGTTTCCTACAGTAAATAAAATGCAAAAGGACATGGGACAAACACTGCGCATCCCTCAAGGCATAAAGAAATGGATGGTGTAATATTTGTGCATAGGGGTAACCTGCATGGAACGGCAGATACTCCCATAGTAAATTGCTTGGCAGACTGGAAGGACCACCTGGTCTTTATCTGATGTCACTAATATGTAACATGTTTACATACATATACACATACAAATATATATATATATTTACATACATACATAGATAATTAGGAGTAAGGAGGAGAAAAAAAAAGCTAGACCAGGTCTTGAACCAGTATCTGCCCTGTTGGAGGGCTTGTGCTCTGTCCATGAGCCACAAAGGTGGTATTTGGATTTGCAGCCAAGTGGAGAAGGCTGATTGCTTGCTTTCAGCCCAGACCTGCAATGCTGCCCCACCCCCCAAAGTGGCCAGACTGGTCCTCAGGGAGTCATAAAGGAACATTTAACCCCTAATAAGTTACATAAGATGTATCCAGCTGTACCTGATGCATGTTGGAGATTATGAAATTATATTTATTTATTTATTTATTTATTTGAGTTTTTTCTATACCAGCATTCGTGATAAGAATCACATCATGGTGGGACTGTGAAGATAATTATTTTGGAAAATGGTAATTAAAGTAATGGCTGATATTTTGAATATTATGATTCCACTAGACCCCAAGATTTTTCAACTCTCTATAATTTTAAATGACTGGGCTAAATGGGAGACACAAGTGGTGGCACAAATAATTATCGCAGCTAGGTGTGATATAGCTGCTAGGTGGAGGAAAACAAACTCCATCTTGGGACTTGCTTCTTGACTAAGCTTGACATGGTTCACTATATAGGAAAACTTATGGCGATGCGTAACAAGATGTTGAAGGCCTTTCACAAGATATGGACACCTTACGAGAAATGGATAAAAAAAATAGCACGATTGGTACGCTGTTTACTATCTGGAACTGTTGGCTTTGTTCTAGGGTGCACTAACCACATCCTCTGGCAACAAATTCTAGAGCTTTATTGTATGTTGAGTGAAAAAGAATTTTCTCCGATTAGTCTTAAATGTGCTACTTGCTAACTTCATGGAATGCCCCCTAGTCCTTCTATTATTCGAAAGTGAAAATAACCGAGTCACATCTACTCGTTCAAGACCTCTCATGATCTTAAAGACCTCTATCATATCCCCCCCCTCAGCCATCTCTTCTCCAAGCTGAACAGCCCTAACCTCCTCAGCCTTTCCTCATAGGAAGCTGTTCCATCCCCTTTATCATTTTGGTTGCCCTTCTCTGTACCTTCTCCATCGCAACTATATCTTTTTTGAGATGCGGCGACCAGAACTGTACACAGTATTCAAGGTGTGGTTTCACCATGGAGCGATATAGAGGCATTATGACATTTTCCATTCTATTAATCATTCCCTTCCTAATAATTCCTAACATTCTATTTGCTTTTTTGACTGCTGCAGCACACTGAGCCGAAGATTTTAAAGTATTATCTACTATGATGCCTAGATCTTTTTCCTGGGTGGTAGCTCCTAATATGGAACCTAACATTGTGTAACTACAGCCATGGTTATTTTTCCCTATATGCAACACCTTGCACTTGTCCACATTAAATTTCATCTGCCATTTGGATGCCCAATCTTCCAGTCTTGCAAAGTCCTCCTGTAATGTATCACAGTCTGCATGTGATTTAACTACTCTGAATAATTTTGTATCATCCACAAATTTGATAACCTCACTCATCGTATTCCTTTCCAGATAATTTATATATATATATTGAAAAGCACCAGTCCAAGTACAGATCCCTGAGGTACTCCACTGTTTACTCTTTTCCACTGAGAAAAATTGACCATTTAATCCTACTCTCTGTTTCCTGTCTTTTAACCAGCTTGTAATCCATGAAAGGACATCGCCTCCTATCCCATGACTTTTTAGTTTTCATAGAAGCCTCTCATGAGGGACTTTGTCAAACGCCTTCTGAAAATCCAAATACACTACATCTACCGGTTCACCTTTATCCACATGTTTATTAACCCCTTCAAAAAAATGAAGCAGATTTGTTAGGCAAGACTTCCCTTGGGTAAATCCATGTTGACTATGTTCCATTAAATCATGTCTTTCTATATGCTCTACGATTTTGATCTTGAGAATAGTTTCCACTATTTTTCCCAGCACTGAAGTCAGGCTCACTAGTCTTATAGTTACCTGGATCACCCCTGGAGCCTTTATAAAAAATTGGGGTTACATTGGCCACCCTCCAGTCTTCAGGTACAATGGATGATTTTAATGATAGGTTACAAATTTTAACTAATAGATCAGAAATTTCATTTTTTAGTTCCTTCAGAACCCTAAGATGCATACCATCCGGTCCAAGTGATTTGCTACTCTTTAGTTTGTCAATCTGGCCTACTACATCTTCCAGGTTCACAGTGCTTTCGTTCAGTTCGTCTGACTCATCACCCCTGAAAACCATCTCCAGAACTGGTATCTCCCCAACATCCTCATTAGTAAACACGGAGGCAAAGAATTCATTTAGTCTTTCTGCAATGGCCTTATCTTCCCTAAGAGCTCCTTTAACCCCTCTGTCATCTAATGGTCCAACAGACTCCCTCACAGGTTTCTTGCTTTGGATATATTTTAAAAAGTTTTTATTACGAGTTTTTGCCTCTATTGCCAATTTCATTTCAAATTCTCTCTTCGCCTGTCTTATCAATGTTTTACACTTAGCTTGACAATGCTTATGTTTTATCCTATTTTCTTCAGATGGATCCTTCTTCCAATTTTTGAAGGATTTTTTTCTGGCTAAAATAGCCTCTTTCACCTCACCTTTTAACCATGACGGTAATCGTTTTGCCTTCCTTCCACCTTTCTTAATGCGTGGAATACATATGGACTGCGCCTCTAGGATTGTACTTTTAAACAATGTCCATGCCTGTTAAACCTTTGCAGTTGCACCTTTCAGTTTTTTTCTAACTATTTTCCTCATTTTATCAAAGTTTCCCTTTTTAAAATTTAGTGTTAGAGCTGCAGATTTACTTATTGTCCCCCTTCCAGTTATTAGTTTAAATTTGATCATGTTATGATCACTGTTGCCAAGTGGCCCCACCACCGTTACTTCTCTCACCAAATCTTGCATTCCACTAAGAAATGAATCTAAAATAGCTCCCTCTCTTGTTGGTTCCTGAACCAATTGCTCCATGAAGCAATCATTTATTACATCCAGGAACTTTATTTCTCTAGCAAGTCCTGATGTTACATTTACCCAGTCAATATTGGGGTAATTGAAATTTCCCATTATTATTGCACTGCCAAATTGGTTTGCTTCCCTGACTTCTCTTAGCATTTCATCATCTGTCTGACCATTTTGTCCAGGTGACTGTAGTATACTCCTATCACTATACTCTTACCCAACACACATGGGATTTCTACCCATATAGATTCTATTGAGCATTTAGTCTCTTGTATGATCTTTATCCTGTTGGACTCTATACCCTCCTGGACATAAAGTGCCACACCCCCACCAAGTTGATCCTCCCTATCATTGCGATATAATTTGTACCCTGATATAGCACTGTCCCATTGGTTATCCTCCTTCCACCAAGTCTCTGTGATGCCAATTATGTCAATCTCATTTGCTGCTATACACTCTAACTCTCCCATCTTACTTCTTAGACTTCTGGCATTGGTATACAGACATTTCAAAGTGTGGTTTTTGCTTGTTTTAACATCCTGCTTTTCAGTTGTTTGGGATAATTCGGAACTCATTAGCTTTGGTGATTTTCTACATATAGGCACATGAACTATGTTTAGTGAGGTCTAAAGCCAGACTGGTATAGATAGAACAAGTTTGTGGTCTGCAGGAAATCAGATTGGAAAAAACCTGTTCTTTAGCCATGATTTTACTTAGAAATGGTAGGTAGGGCAGTAATCGCTTAAATCACTTGAATCTAGATGGGGTTCTTTAAAGTTGGTCTGAATGTGGCTCTTTTAGACCAACAGGTATGTGGCCTTCAGTGTAAAAAAAAAAGAAAAAAAAGTGTTGATTGCTTTGTGACTGAGCAGGCTTAACTTCGCTTGTTTAATTATCCAGGATGGGTAGGTCTTCATCGCATGTTGTGGCCCTGCAGTCAGAGAGGAGGGTAGCAATGTCTTCTAGTAGTGGGCAAAAGGAGTGGGATACTTTGTGTTTCTAGTGAATGTGGTTGGGCAGATCAGATGGGTTGTATTGTCATCTGCTGTCATGTTCTAAGTTTCTATTCAATCCACAAGGAGTGCAAAGGAATTATAGGTCCAAAAGTTTTTTCATCAAAGACAATTTATTGAAACTTTAGTTTGGCAACTCCTTTTCTCCAAAACAGTGAAAGTAAATAATTCTTTCAGGGACCCTGAAAGATATTGTACTTATTGGAGTGCTTTCTCTGCTCCTTCTCTATATTGGGATACCTAAGTTTCTATTCAAACATCATCCTCTATTACCTGCTCATTTTGTTTTGACCTGATAACTCCTGCAAACTAGTCAAGAAATGTTCAAAATGGAAGTTGAACTACAAGTTTTCATATTTCTCACCAAGCTAAATCCAGTTTTGCAAAGCAAAAAAAGCTTGTAAACTAGAATCAACACGTCTTTAAGTTTATTTGTTTGTTGCTGTTGCCAAAGTGAATTTAGTCAGTGAGTCATCTCTGAAACCTTAGAGAAAAATGACAGGAAGAGAAAATATACATGCAAAGGAAATTTCTAACATCTTTCTATTTAAAATCTCTTTCCCTTCCAGCTCTCATTATAATCAACAAGTATTTTACCATTTTTCTCTCACAGATTCTCTGATGTATGGGAAAAAACACATCTGCCATGAAATCTCTCATTCAATGAACAACCAGAATGATAATTTCTCTCACATTCTAAAAGCAAGTACTATTAACTGCAAAAGTTGTAAAAACCGTAGAATCAGGCCTTTTTTCTGACAGCAATGTTACTGCATGCTTCCAGCACTACTGTCAGAGCAATGTTGGAAGCAGCCGGGAGCAGCTAAGACACTTATGCTCCTGCCTGGGGGTTTTGGGTGAGGAGATCCAGGTGGGGGTGTGAAAGAGGATGGGGGAGGGGGGTTGTTGGTTTTTTGTACATTCGATGGGCTATGATGTGCTTGCCCTCACTTTATGTCAAATGTTTTCTGGGGAGGGGAGCTTCTGGATTGGGCCTTTTAAACTGTGTCTGGACTTAACTGACTGTTCCCATGGCATCGACTGGGAGCACCCACTCACTCAATGACAGAGGAGGCTCTGCTCTCTTCAACAGACCCACTTCGATGCCGCTGTGCCACTCACTGATCAGGATTTGTTGTGGAATGCCTGTCTGCCTGATGTTTTCGACTGACTAAGCTGTTTTACAGGTCTATGTCACTAGTGCTGCAGTTTTCCTTTCATTTTTTAACTGTTCCAACCGCGTCGATTGCTCCACCCGTGCCGACACCAGGATGGCGCACAACGAAGGTATACATCTTTCTATAGACTTTGAGAGGACTGTGATATCTTTATTTATTTATTTTTTAAATTTATACTTTATTAAATTTCTCATACATTTTACAATGAAAAAGAAAATAAGCAAGTTTGGATATCACAGCAGAAAATTTCAAGGTAAATTTAACATAAAAATAGAAAAAGGCATATGCATTTCCAATAATTAAGTCCACATTATTTGGGAAGCCATATCTTAAAAAAAAATACTAAGGCAACAATCATAACTTTATGAACTTATGGAGACATTTGCTTAATAACCAGTATTCATTTATCCATGCAAGCAATTACTATTCCTTCATCCACCTTTATCAGACAGGAATAGACTGTGATATCTTTAAATTTTGTTTCTTTTTTGGTTTGGTAAGCTCACATTTTATGTAATGACCCATTTTGTATGTTGTATGGTTCTTCCTGCATTGGAATTATGTTGTCTGACTTTATATCCAAATCCTGTTGTCTTGGGAAATGGCAGGGAAAGCTAGCCCTCATTATGTTCGATATCCCTCTGCTCGGTGACCTTCAGTACTTCAACATATTGCTCCTCTTCTCTCGTCAGAGGCTATTTACTCATATTTGATTCTTCACCCACTCAGCTTAAATGCACTTTACTAAAAGCACCTTCAGTTGTAAATAGATCACAGCTTATCTTTGATCTTATTCTAACCCATGAATTTCACTTTTTTTTTTTTTTTTTTTGACAGAAACATGGTTAAAGCCTAGTGATATTTGCTTTCTACAAACAAGCCTGCCCTCTTTTCTATAGCTTCTTTCATAAAGATAGACCTAAAAGAAAAAGGAAGAGTAGTAGCAATCATTTTTCTAAATTGTTTTCCTATTAAGGAATTATCAGTGTCAATTCCATTACTGAATTCCTTTTTTTTTTTTTCCAGCTTCATAAGGCAAGTCAGTCATGATCACTATTTCTTTACATTCATTCATTCATTTCCTACACTCATCCTATAAAAGTAAAGATTACAGCTCAGACGACTAAAGATCTTGAGCTTGATAAGCTAGCCCAGGTTATTGATTTTCCACCTGATTTTGCAGATTTTCCAGTGATAAAATTTCAGCCTGGAATAATCTAAAAGCAGCTTTTGATCAGGTGCTTCCTATTCAAAGTTGCACATGCAAAAATAACATTAACATGCCATGGTATCAATCTGGTTTAAAAATCCTTAAAAGACAAGTAAGGTACCTAGAAAGTAAATGGTAGCAAGATGGATTGCGTCATGAGTATATGTTAAAGAGCAATACTAAGCACTAAGGAGGTAATTTTCAAAGGAGTTATGCATGTAAATGTAACATTCTATCGAAGCAATTATCAAAAGCCCATTAACATACGCACATAAAAAATATTAATTCAATGGCATATATTGTAGCAATTTTCAAAAGCCACTTAAATGCATAAAGTGCGTTTACATGTGTAAAACCCAGTTTTAAGAATTTAAATCCTTTTGGAAAGTGCCCCCTACTTGTCTGCAATTAAAAATGTAAAAAGGTTACTATAAGAAGATTTTGACCAAATCCAAAAACAGGTAAGCAGTTATTCCAGCTCCTCTGTCATGTTTTAGGTCTCAAGCCTGACCAATGTCTTCCTTCTAGCGAAATCAATGGTGATGGGCCGAAGCAAGATGGTGGCATAAAAAGAGGAAGTGGTTTTTGAGCTCCTCTAAAATGACTTTTTTCTTGATGCCAATGCTTCATACCAAGCGCAAGGCTAAGATCAGGGATGTGGTCCCAGCCACCCCTGTGTTCTACCCTTTACAGTGAAGAATTAAGGGCATTCTTATCTAAGCCTCCAGAGTTTCTCCTAGTGCCGGTGCCATTGCGAAAAAATCTGCAGAGCAAGTAGAGGCCCTGCTGGATACTATATCATCCTTGAGCACCAAGAACTCCTCTCCCTCCCTGTTGGATGTCATCATCAACAGGCGGCTCCTCGTCTTCAGTATATTCAGGAACAGGAGCCAAGGCGAGTACTGGTTCCTATATGCAGTCTGGAATAAGAACTCCCAATATCTGTGTATGAGGTGGCTTCTGTAATAGAAGAGAGTGTTTGGAAGGTTTCAGGAACATAGGCCCTCGTGGAGCGAGTGCCGGTTCTTATCTGCAATCTGTAATAGTACTTCACAAGATATAGGTATGTGATAGCTTCTGAGCTAGAAGAGAGTCTGTGAAGGGTTTCAGGAACATGGGCCCTCGTGGAGTGAGTACCGGTTCCTATCTGCAATGACAACTCACGATCTCCATACCTGCGATAATGTCTTAGACAGAAGGGAGTCTTCAGAGATTAGGAACATAGACCTCGTGGAGCGATTACCAATTCCTATCTGTAATAGAACTCACAGTGTTCACGTCTGCGATTGCTTCCAGGCATTAAGGAGTCTTCTGAGCATTCAGGGACGTAGGCCTTCGAGGAGCACGTACCGGATCCCTGCGAACTGAGAGACTCATTGGCAAAGTACTCACACAGCGGTTCCACGTAGGAGATGGCACTGGTGCTAGAACGGAGGCAGGCCCTTGAGGAGCGAGTACCTAATTCCAGGGAAACAGCTCTGAGGAATGGATGATAGTATTACTCACTGATGGTGTCTGTAGCGAATTCTTCCAAGTAGAAGAGGAGATGGATGCAGGCAGCGGGTCACGGAACATGGCCCCTTGAGGAGCGAGGACCAGTTACCTGATAGTGACCTGAAAGAAGCAAAAGAAGTATCGTTGTGTGGGTAGCTAATGTCCTCTGTCAGCAGCGTCTGGGGATGTTTTGCCTCGTGTTGAAGGGGGCTATTTCCTGGGTTCTCCCATTGAGGTAGTGACTTCAGTGCAAGACTCTTGTAGTCCCCTGTTGAACTGGGACACCGCGGAAAACTTACACGTCCAAGCTTCAGCCAACGAAAAGGAGGTTACCGGAAGCTTTGTTTCTACTTCTGCTTCCAATAATGAAGTTGGGGTAAGAGCTATTCATTGTGCAGTGCTTGAGAAGCCACATGTAGAGTTACTATATGTTATTCTAGAGAAATCTATATCTTCTCTTGTGGATGCCACTTCTGACAATACTCCTCGTATACAAGTAACAGACATTGCGCTTTCCTTTCAGAAAGGGAAAATGGAAGAAATAGATAAACAAGCTTATATTACAGAATGTACAAGTGAATATAATACAAAGTAATTTGGCAAATGCTAAAAAGAAAATATTGAAAACTTGCTTCATTATCTCAGAGTATTGAATTTTCCTGTTTTGGAGTTAATATCACTTTTAGAACTTTTTAAAAAATATTAGCTAGAAGTTTTGAAATTTCCAGTTGCAGCAGTTCCACCTATTGCTACGGTTTTATTATCTTTCAAGGGAAATTTCAGATAGCCAGCAGACTTTTTGGAATCCTCTTCGGAATTTCAGGCTACAAGTTCTGGGACTCTTTTGATCAAATTTGTGTTCCCACAAGATTGGGAATCAGTGTTAAAAATGTTTTTTTGTAATAGGCAAACCTTTTTTTATGGTTGGAAGATTTGGGTTTTCCCCCAGATATTACCAGGGTTACTCAATTGCATAGGAAGAAATTTCTTGGAATGTGCCAGGACGTTTTGGCCCTTGGCACTCAGTTTATTCTGCAATATCCTAGTAAATGCATTATGAAAAATCTAATGTGAAATTTGTATTCTTTGAGCCTTCTCAATTGAGATGTTACCTAGATTCTAAATCTGATCGCAAGTAGCCACCTTATAACTAATCGGCAATGTACTGATATGTAAGGAAGCTTCCTCTCTATTGTTTCTTTTCCCCCTTTTCTTTCATTTATGTTTGTGTCTCTCCCTTGATTTCCTGTAGTACATGGGTATTTTTCAGCTAAGATTATTATTTTGTAAATTTTGGTCTATATTTTGCTTTTCAGATATGTTTGGCTTTTTTTGTAAAAAGTACTGCTTGTGTTAAAATTGTATAAGATGATAAATAAAAAGTTAAAAAAAAATCACTGCTGATAGTCTTCTCTCTAATTTGATTCTAAAGTGAGAACAATCAGAGCAGAGTTCCTAGCTAGCTCTATTTTAAAAACGACTCCTCAGCCTTTAAGGTATTTACCCTCCTCTTCTCAAGATGAGACAATTCCTGTTAGCAAGGTGTCAGCTTTTAATAATTATTACTCCTTCAGGATTACAACTATTATCTCAGATGAATCCAGTATCTTTAGCTACTCACCCTGGCCTTTCAAATTTAAGAGAAATCCTAAAAGTTAAGGTTGATGTCCACACTTGCCAACATAACATCATTCTAAATACTGGAACATTGCCTCCACCACTTATATCTGCCATAGTTCGGCCAGTACTCAAGAAATCATATTTGGAACCTAGACCTTCCGAAGAATTATCAGCTAATTTCCAATTTGACAGCACTTACCAAAGATCATCGAAAAAGTAGGAGTCACAGCTTTCTTGGTTTCTAGATAAATCACTGGAACTACACTCAAAAACAGTCTGGGTGCAAGAAGGACTATAGCCTCAAAACAGCTCTTGTAGCCTTGATCAATGAAACTGGTATATATCTAAAGCAGCCTTACTAGTCTGTCTTGATATGAGTACCACTTTTGATATGGTAATCAGTCACTGCTTGATCAACTGTTTGACACTGGTATCGGGATAAATCTCTCAACTGGTTTAAATCTTTTCTGGAGAATCAATCTTACAGTGGTTTCTGGAATTCTACAGCTTCTTCACCCAGTTCCTTGAACTGTGGTGTGCCTCAAGACTCAGTATTATCGCCTGTTCTTTTCAATTTATATTTCCCCCCCCCCCCCCCCCCCCCACCCTTGCCATACTGATACAAAGTTTGGGATATACAAGTTATTTTTATGCAGATATGATGGATGGGCAGACTAAATGGGCCATATGGTCTTTTTCTGCCAATATGTTTCTATATACAGATTAATCGCATGCTACAATGCAAAATCATATTCATTTTCCAATTTCGATAGCTGCTTAATTAAGACTGCTGACTGGGTAAAACTATCGAAATTTAAGATTAATCCGGAGAAGTCAGAGGCAATATAGTTTGTAAGTAAACATACTTCTAGTCAACTTCTCCTATTATGGCTGGTACTGGTATACAGACTAAGGATGTCACCAAACTAGGTGTTTCAATTGATTATTTTTAAATGTTTTATTGTATTTTCAAATCAAAACTACAAACATTAGAAAGGAAGATACAACTCTGGAACACTGGGTTATTCTGACCAGTGCCCCAATAATACAAAACCCCCAACATCCCAAGCAGCATTCCCCCCCCCCCCCCGCGGCCACAAAAATAGTCCTCAAGAGGGTTCCAAAAAAGTCCCAGAAAGATCATTCAGGAGCGTACTTCATGCATTATGAGGGAGTGACTAGATTAAAGGATTACATATCTGAAAAAAGGTTCTAGACCACCTTCTGGTATCCACTTGCTCGATGTACTTCTCAAAGAGACACATAACATGTACTAAGTTTCGCCACTGGGTAAAAGTAGGAGGATCTGCCTTCACACAATTTTGCAAAATAGTCCTCTTAACAAACAAAAGCATTTTACGAATCCATAATTTCACAAAAGGTTTTCCCACAGCTACCCCAGACAGAGAATCAAATAGTAGCGCTTTTGGGCAAAGAGGCAGTATAAATGTAGTCACATTATAAATATATTGCAATATGTTACCCCAAAAGGTAGCAATGCAAGAACAAGTCCAAAAGTGGTGACAGATAGCTGTTATCAGTTAGGTGGAGTTTGTGGGCTAATTGCTGTGAAAGGTAGTACCATACCAAAAATTTATATTGTGTTTCCCGCAGATCCATCCTACTAGTAATATAACGAATTTGGCGGGAGCACCGTATATATTTTTCATCCGTAAACAAGACACCTATCTCCCTCTCCCAACCCCGTGTTGATTGCCCTATGTTAGTACGAGGTTTGTGGCCCCAAACCTGTCTATATAGGAAGGAAATTGAGAGACGGGTGGGGTCCTCGACTTCAAATACATCAGATAAAAATACTCAATGTTCATGGGACCAATCATGAACCCCCAGAGAATGCACATGGTGTCAGACCTGCAAATACTGAAAAAAAATGCTTGTTATCCAATGAGAATTCTGTTTGCAGCTCAGAGAAAGATTTCACCCGTCCTGTTTAAATTGATTCTTTATTAAAATTTTCTACTCACGTTGCCTGTCTGATGCAAAGTTCATACTTTTTCCTGTGATTTGTTGACTTTAATCGTTACTGGATCTTGCTGATCTTAAAACTCTTTTTATTTAGACTGGACAACTGTAAATGTTTTAATTCATGGGATTTCTTCTATTCAATTGAGGTGGAGTCAAACAATTCAAAAGTAAAGTTGTAAATTAAATTTTGGTAAATCAAAGTTGGATCATGTTACTCTTCTTGAACTGCAAGGGCTTTCAGGATCTTTGCACATTCAAGATTAGATGCCTGACTTTTAAAGGCTTGCGCTCGGGAATATTTTTCATACCTCTCAAGTCTCATCTCTCCTTATCTACCAGCATGTTTGCTATACTCTTCTCAACAAGAGATGTTAGTATTACCCACATCACGGGTTATACAGCTCGAAAGAACCAAGAAAATTAGGTTTTTCCTATTTGGCTCTTTGTTTCTGGAATGTATTGCCACTTTCCACATGCTTCGAGGAAAAATATTAAAAAATTTAGAAAGGCCTTAAAGGCTTTTCTTTTTATGAAAGCCGTTCCATCTAATTAAAGTCATTTTGAGCTAGATTCACTGTTTCAGGATTTTTATATTCATATAGTGGGGGGGGGGGGGGGGGTTAGGTCCTTTTAATTTATGCTTCTAATATTTGTAATTTTTGTTAAGTTGTAATTAATCAAGAAATAATTAGACTAATTACATTAGTAAATTCGAACAATGTACTATAAACATTTATAAAAACTAACAGACTGCTGAAAACAAAAAACATAATATATAAAACATATATAATATATAAAACAATTATATTTTCTTGTTTTTATATATTATATTAGCTTGTTCTAAGTTATGATTATTATTATTATTATTATTATTATTGTAAAGCTTGTTGCTAAGTTATGTTACATTGTGAACCGAGGTGATGTTTTGCAAACGTGCCTCGGTATATAAGAAACCCTTAAATAAATAAAAATAAATATTAAATTTTTATGTTTTCAGCAGTCTGTTAGTTTTTAGAAATGTTTATAGTACATTGTTCTGATTTACTAATGTAATTAGTTTAATTATTTCTTGATTAATTACAACTTAACTAAAACTATAGCCGATTAAGGTAAAATTATCTGGGTACATGTTCCCAGATAACTCTGAAACCTAACCAGCAATATTCAAATATAACCAGTTAGGTTTCAAAGTTATCAGGCTACATACAGCCAGATAAATTTATTTGAGGACATTCAGTGGGATGTTTATTGCACTGAATATCCCTGATATCTGACTAACTTTAGCCAGATAAATTATCTGTATTCTGGGGGAAGGGTTTTATAAATATTGTCCTTTCAGGGTTGAGAAAGACAAGTGGAAAACAGTAAGTGAGATGGAGCTATCAGGTTTGAGAAGTGAGAGCAAGGAGAGGCGAAAAGAAAAGGTGAAGGCAGGCAGAGGAGGGGGTCTCATGTGCCTGCAGTAGCCAGATTCTGGTCACCCCAGTCAAGACTTTTCACACAAGGAGAACAAGAGGCTAGTGAACAAGGCAGAGAAGATTTATAGCATTCTATCTGGACAAGAGGGCACATGACATTCTCCTTCAGACGCAATGTGGAGGTCTTCGGTACAACAGACATTGTCAAAAAATATAGTTATGGGATTGTAGACTCCAAGTGAAGTCTGTTTTACCCAACACATTACCAGATTACAGGGCAGCTACCTACTTCCATATATCTGACTGCAGTAGAGAAACAGCTGAGATAAGTCTTGGGATCAGAGCAGATAAAAAGGTCTACTTATGAACCAAAAGATCACCACAGCCCGAGATGCAAAGGAAAAAGGTAAGCAGCCACCTAAACACTTAGGCCTATGACTTTCACAGGCCAACACCACGTAGTCCTGGGGAAATTCTGCACTACTGCACAAATTCTGCATGCCACAAAACTCTCCCTTTACCTTGCAGAATCTAGGCCATGCTGCTGTTCTGAACGCCTCTGCAGGCAGGATCATGGCAATAATACTTGCTCCGCCAACTTGTCAGGAGAGGAGAATCATGATCCTTGGAAGCACATGGAAGGCAGAGCAACAAGGGTCAGGCTTGAGGATACAGCACAGCTGTACTTACCACCTAACTCCACGAGCCTGCCTGCTAGGATGTCTCCAGGCAGGGAGAACCTCTGAAGGCAATGACAAAAGAGAGCGAGAACAAAGGAGAACAAGACTCTCTCTATATACATCTACCACTGTAAAAGGGGCACTTTCAACTCAGGTTGGGGCAGAATTACATTGGCCTGCCTAGGGTGCTATAGACCCCTTGTTAAGTGAGAAAAATGTAAACATTGGATTGCACAAAATGCAGATTGATAATTTGCAAGAAACAGTGTTATTTTGACAAAAAAATGTGCAAAATATAGAAAATATGGGGTAGATTTTTATCAAATACGTGCGGACTGGGAGGGAACTTCCCTACCCCTAACCTCCCTTCCCTTACCCCTCTCCTACCCGCCCCTTATCCTAGGTACCCCTATTTATTTTTTAATTTACCTTTTGCTCCTCCAAAGGAGCAGTAGCAGGTTGCACGGCCGGCATCTTGCCAGTGTGCAATCCCCCGGCACAGCAGCAAATGGTTGCTGTACCGGCCGCCTCCAGTCCCGCCCCTTTGCCAAGGTCTGGTTCTTGTGCGCATAACAGGGGTTACGCATGTGGCTGGGCCCCTTTAAAATGCGCGCAGTGTGCGCAAGGCCCAGCCACACGCATAACCCATTTTTCACTCGCACGAGCCATTTCAAATCGGACCTTATGTGCACAGAATTTTTAGTTTTTTGGTGCAGAATTTTCAATTTTTTGTGCAGAATTCACCCAGGAGTAAACACTGTAGCTTCCTAACTACAGCAAGGGTTGGGAAAACAAAACTACGGGGTAAGGCAGGAAAAACTACAGAAACCAGATTAGTCCAGTACCTAAAATTCAGAATCTGCATAAGTAGAACTACCACTGTAAGCTCCGAGGAGAGCAATTGCTGCCACAGCAGAGCTCAGAGTAGAGCTATTGCCACCAAACAAGCCCAATTGCAGACCCTACGAGAGTTCAAGTTGCACGTAAAGAAAGGCTGAAGGTAAGGGAGAGTTTCTGAAGGAAAAGGAGATCATAGAATTAAAAGTATGGGGAAATGAAAAAAAAAAAAAAGCATGATCCTCTCCCCCACAAAAAAAAAAAAAGATGAAATAGTGTTATTTCTTATTTATATTATATATATATATATATATATATATATATATATATATATATATATATGACGTGATGCGAGGGAGTGCAGAGTCAGGGTAGGGAAGGAATTATTTTGGTAATTTTTTTATCTGTCTATAGATATATATCTCTATCTATAGATATATATCTCTATATCTATATCTCAAAATAAATTCCTTCCCTACCCTGACTCCGCACTCCCTCGCATCACTTCCTACTGCAGGTAAATGTATGCACAAAATAGGATTTCATGCACACTTTTACATGCCTAACCACCTAATTGATTTTCAAAGTGCCACTTACATACACGAAACAGATTTCATAAGAACATGCCAATCTGGGCCAGACCAAGGGTCCATCAAGCCCAGCATCCTGTTTCCAACAGTGGCCAATCCAGGCCATAAGAACCTGGCAAGTACCCAAAAACTAAGTCTGTTCCATGTTACCATTGCTATTGGCAGTGGCTATTCTCTAACTGAACTTAATAGCAGGTAATGGACTTCTCCTCCAAGAACTTATCCAATCCTTTTTTAAACACAGCTATACTAACTGCACTAACCACATACTCTGGCAACAAATTCCAGAGTTTAATTGTGCGCTGAGTAAAAAAGAACTCTCTCAGATTACTTTTAAATGTGCCACATGCTAACTTCATGGAGTGCCCCCTAGTCTTTCTATGATCCGAAAGAGTAAATAACCGATTCACATCTACCAGTTCTAGACCTCTCATGATTTTAAACACCTCTATCATACACCCCTTCAGCCGTCTCTTCTCCAAACTGAAAAGTCCTAACCTCTTTAGTCTTTCCTCATAGGGGAGCTGTTCCATTCCCCTTATCATTTTGGTAGCCCTTCTCTGTACCTTCTCCATCGCAATTATATCTTTTTTGAGATGCGGCAACCAGAATTGTACACAGTATTCAAGGTGCGGTCTCACCATGGAGCGATACAGAGGCATTATGACATTTTCTGTTTTATTCACCATTCCCTTTCTAATAATTCCCAACATTGTTTGCTTTTTTGACTGCCGCAGCACACTAAACTGACAATTTCAATGTGTTATCCACTATGACGCCTAGATCTCTTTCTTGGAACCTAACATTGTGTAACTATAGCATGGGTTATTTTTCCCTATATGCATCACCTTGCACTTATCCACATTAAATTTCATCTGTCATTTTGATGCCCAATTTTTTGCAGTCTCACAAGGTCTTCCTGCAATTTATCACAATCTGCTTGTGATTTAACTACTCTGAACAATTTTGTATCATCTGCAAATTTGATTATCTCACTCGTCTTAAGAACATAAGAAGAACATAAGAACAAAAGAAAATGCCATACTGGGTCAAACCAAGGGTCCATCAAGCCCAGCATCCTGTTTCCAACAGTGGCCAATCCAGGCCATAAGAACCTGGCAAGTACCCAAAAACTAAGTCTATTCCATGTAACCATTGCTAATGGCAGTGGCTATTCTCTAACTGAACTTAATAGCAGGTAATGGACTTCTCCTTCAAGAACTTATCCAATCCTTTTTTAAACACAGCTATACTAACTGCACGAACCACATTCTCTGGCAACAAATTCCAGAGTTTAATTGTGCATTGAGTAAAAAAGAACTTTCTCCAATTAGTTTTAAATGTGCCCCATGCTAACTTCATGGAGTGTCCCCTAGTCTTTCTACTATCCGAAAGAGTAAATAACCGATTCACATCTACCCGTTCTAGACCTCTCATGATAATAAAACACCTCTATCATATCCCCCCTCAGTCGTCTCTTCTCCAAGCTGAAAAGTCCTAACCTCTTTAGTCTTTCCTCATAGGGGAGTTGTTCCATTCCCCTTATCATTTTGGTAGCCCTTCTCTGTACCTTCTCCATCGCAATTATATCTTTTTTGAGATGCGGCGACCAGAATTGTACACAGTATTCAAGGTGCGGTCTCACCATGGAGCGATACAGAGGCATTATGACATTTTCCGTTTTATTCATCATTCCTTTTCTAATAATTCCCAACATTCTGTTTGCTTTTTTGACTGCCGCAGCACACTGAACCGACGATTTCAATGTGTTATCCACTATGACGCCTAGATCTCTTTCTTGGGTTGTAGCACCTAATATGGAACCCAACATCGTGTAATTATAGCATGGGTTATTTTTCCCTATATGCATCACCTTGCACTTATCCACATTAAATTTCATCTGCCATTTGGATGCCCAATTTTCCAGTCTCACAAGGTCTTCCTGCAATTTATCACAATCTGCTTGTGATTTAACTACTCTGAACAATTTTGTGTCATCTGCAAATTTGATTATCTCACTCATCGTATTTTTTCCCAGATCATTTATAAATATATTGAACAGTAAGGGTCCCAATACAGATCCCTGAGGCACTCCACTGTCCACTCCCTTTCACTGAGAAAATTGCCCATTTAATCCTACTCTCTGTTTCCTGTCTTTTAGCCAGTTTGCAATCCACGAAAGGACATCGCCACCTATCCCATGACTTTTTACTTTTCCTAGAAGCCTCTCATGAGGAACTTTGTCAAACGCCTTCTGAAAATCCAAGTATACTACATCTATCAGTTCACCTTTATCCACATGTTTATTAACTCTTTCAAAAAAGTGAAGCAGATTTGTGAGGCAAGACTTGCCCTGGGTAAAGCCATGCTGACTTTGTTCCATTAAACCATGTCTTTCTATATGTTCTGTGATTTTGATGTTTAGAACACTTTCCACTATTTTTCCTGGCACTGAAGTCAGGCTAACCGGTCTGTAGTTTCCAAGATCGCTCCTGGAGCTCTTTTTAAATATTGGGGTTACATTTGCTATCCCTCCAGTCTTCAGGTACAATGGATGATTTTAATGATAGGTTACACATTTTTACTAATAGGGCTGAAATTTCATTTTTTAGTTCCTTCAGAACTCTGGGGTGTATACCATCCGGTCCAGGTGATTTAATGCTCTTCAGTTTGTCAATCAGGTCTACCACATCTAGGTTCACCGTGATTTGATTCAGTCCATCTGAATCATTACCCATGAAAACCTTCTCCAGTACGGGTACCTCCCCAACATCCTCTTCAGTAAACACCGAAGCAAAGAAATCATTTAATCTTTCTGCGATGGCCTTATCTTCTCTAAGTGCCCCTTTAACCCTTCGATCATCTAATGGTCCAACTGACTCCCTCACAGACTTTCTGCTTCGGATATATTTAAAAAGGTTTTTACTGTGAGTTTTTGCCTCTACAGCCAACTTCTTTTCAAATTCTCTCTTAGCCTGTCTTATCAATGTCTTACATTTAACTTACCAACGTTTATGTATTATCGTATTTTCTTCTGTTGGATCCTTCTTCCAATTTTTGAATGAAGATCTTTTGGCTAAAATAGCTTCTTTCATCTCCCCTTTTAACCATGTTGGTAATTGTTTTGCCTTATTTCCACCTTTCTTAATGAGTGGAATACATCTGGACTGTGCTTCTAGAATGGGTTTGTTTGTTTTTTTTAAACAATGACCACGCCTCTTACACACTTTTTACTTTTGTAGCTGCTCCTTTCAGTTTTTTTCATGCACACTTTTACATGCCTAACCACCTAATTGATTTTCAAAGTGCCACTTACATACACGAAACAGGATTTCAGGTACATAAGTCACTTAAAAAATATATTTATCCCTAAGACAGACAGCATTTGTAATACATTTTGATATAAAAATAAAACAGTAGAGTTCTAATAGCCATGTTAGTCCTAGTTAAAAAAACGGGAGTCTTTTTAGGCTATGATCCCTTTTAAAGAGCAAATAAAAAAAGATGCTAGGATTATATGAACTTTCAAGACATTCCTGATCGCTTCATCATGTGAAATATTGCATAACACAACTTTTTCTTGGTCCTTTAAAAAGGTTAGCACAACCCATCAAGACTCAAATTAAAATGCTGAGACAAATAAGATTAGAAAGGATTCTAATTATGCCTGATTTTGGCATAGCAGCTTCTTCCTACTGCTGTGAGCTTGGATTTCAATCGGAACTCGTCCTGTACTGGGGCTATGGTGCAACAAGGTTTCATGTGCAGCAATCCAGGGCTCTCCAATCTCTACCCCATTCCAAACCTCTTCCAAACTATCCCAACCATCACTAGGATAAGTCCTCTAGCTTGTGTCCCTATTGTGCAATGGCTGAGATATCCCCTTCTGCCGCTCAAGGCTCCAGTACAGAATCTCCAGCCCCAGACCCAAACCAGAGTCTGCTACATGTCAGTGCACTAAATTCCCACCGAATCAGTAGCAGACCGAAATACCCATTATTTTTATCCATTTTAAAAAATCCCCTGATAGAAATCTAAACTGTATTAAATGTATGTGTATTAACAGAGTAAACAAATAAGTAATAGTTTAAATGATTACCTCTTAAGGAAATCAAAATAGATTTCAATTTGAATACTATGAAACCTAATGCACTGAGTGATATTCTTGACTTTAGGCCATTCTTATAATTAGCTCTAGTTTAATGGAATGCAAATGGTTAGGCACACATAAAATAATGTCTCTCAATTTCCTTATTGCTCATTTTAATGCACATTATTATTATAGAACTGAAAAAGAATGAACTTTCAATAAAAACAGGAATTTAACAGTATAAAATGGAAAGATAAAAACTTAAGATTTAAAATTTCTCTGTAAAAATAATCCTGATCCATAGAATTGTCCTGGTATCTCTGCCAAAGCGTAGGATTAATCACATTGCCTCAATGTAATGATCTAAAGCCGGTAAAAAAATCACATAGGAGACAATGTTGATTTACATCAACTGCCTTCTGCCCTGGGCTTCATCACCAACTCCATTCCCATAACTCACACAGTGGAGGATTCATATCTCACATCCTCTATGTGTGGTAAATCACATGGTCACATAAGAACATAAGTGTGTGGGGGGGAGTGGGGGAAGCAATGTTAGCTACAGAAATGGTGCAAGTTGAATGTCTGGACATTGAGAAGTGTCAACCAATGTACCCGAAATTGTTAATGTTATTTGTTCCTTATTTGCTGTTTGTATCATGTTAATCAAAATAAACAATAAAAAGACTTAACATAAGTACCGTATTTTTCGCTCCATAAGACGCACTTTTTTCCCCCCAAAAGTGGGGGAAAATGTCTCTGCGTCTTATGGAGCGAATATAAAGGAAAAAAAAACTAAAAATCTAACAACACCCTCCCACCCTCCTGACCCCCCCCCCCCCACCCAAGACCTGCCAAATTAATTTACTACAACCCCCCACCCTCCTGACCCCCGCCCCAAGACCTGCCAAATTAATTTACTATAACCCCCCACCCTCCTGACCCCCCCCCCCCCCCACAAGACCTGCCAAAAGTCCCTGGTGGTTCAGCGGGGGTCCAGGAGCGGTCCAGGAGCAATCTCCTGCACTTGGGCCAACCAATGGCACCGGTAGCCCCTGTGACATGGTAAGGGCAAAGGGCTGTTGGCGCCATTTTGATTACTGGCAGCTGGCGGTCCACGTGCAGGAGATCGCTCCCAGACCCCTGCTGGACCACCAGAGACTTTTGGCAGGTCTTGGGAGGGGGGGGTTTCCCACAGAAAGAGAAAGATAAAAAAGTTTTCTGATCTGGGGAGTGGACCAAAATGGCCCAGACCCAAAAACAAAATGGGGACAAAATAAAAATGTTATGCACTCCCCTAATTTGCTACATAAGACGCACAGACGCCCGGGGACAAAGTCGGTTTAGCACAATTTTTTTTTTTAATTTTCCCCCTCTGAATCCTAGGTGCGTCTTATGGTCAGGTGCATCTTATGGAGCGAAAAATATGGTATATTAAAAAGCACCAGTCCCAGTACAGATTCCTGGGGTACTCCACTCTTCACCTTCCTCCACTGAGAAAAATAACCATCAAGTCCTACTGTCTATTTCCTATCTTTTAATCGGTTCACAAACCACAATAGGACATTGCCTTCTATCCCAAAAAATAGCCTTTTACTTCACCTTTTGATCATGCCAGTAGTTGTTTGGCCTTTCTGCTGCCTTTTTTAATGTGCGGAATATATCTGGTTTAGGCTTCCAAGTGTTATGGGAACGTGGGTAGCGGACTCATCTCTGGTGAATTCGTGTACCCTTTGGCCACGACGCAGCCGCAGAGGAGCTCTGGCAAGCGCCAAGGCAGGTGAAGAGTGTCCAAGTGTAGGCTGGTGTGGCTGGAACCTTGGCCACAGCCAAACCTGTACGCAGCAGAGAGAGATGCAAAGCAATGTTGGTCTCGAAAGTAGTCTTCCGACCACTCGATAGTCCTTTTGGACCCGCCATACGGGACCAGTGACTGCGACAGGACGGACAGTGGTTGTTGGACAAAGACATCCAAGGAAGATGAAGACTGAAGACGTGAGGGCATCACAAAGAAGACGAAGACTGGGGTTGATTGAAGAGGATGAATCTGTACTGCCACATCTCGCACCCTACACAGCCCAGCCAGACTAGTTGCGGACCATGCCGGTAGGCACGCCCTACTCAGCCAGACAGGGCTGCTCGCAGACTACGCTGGTGGTTCCCTACTCAGGTTGGTTGAAGAAGGTGGTCTAAGATGGGACTCAGGTTGGTTGGAGGTGAGACTAGACTCAGGTTGGTTGATAGAAGAAAGTGGTCTGAGGCAAGACTCAGGTTGAAGAAGGTGGTCTAAGGCGGGACTCAGATAGGTTGAAAATAGGAGAACTCCGAAAGAGTCACAGTGTCCACAATACTGTGTAGGTACTGCCACAACACGCATCCTACACAGCCAAGCCTGACTGGTCACGGACCAAGCTGATGGTTCCCAATACAGACTGTTAGATGATTCAGGACGAAGACTCCGGCGAGGCGCCCTCCACAGCCAATGAAGGCCAGGCGTGGACCACGCTGATGGAACAAGCTTTACAGCAGAGTTCATTCGTGATAATGGAGGTAGGCGCAATAAACTCCGAAGGTCCGGCAGGATATAGGAGAATGAAGGAAGCTCAGAGATGGGACCCGGAGCCAGGATTACCGAGATAGGACCCGGTAAAAGAACACTGAGGTGGGACTCACTGCAAGGAGGATTAAAAGCTGGAAGCTTCAGGAGGTTGTGCTGCCGAGGACATGAAGATCAAGATACATGAAGACTGGATCAGAAGAGACCTCTGGAGATGAAGGTCAGGTTACGTGAAGACATCTGGCAATGAAGATCAGGATGTGAAGACGTCTTCACGTAACCTGACCTTCATCTCTTGACATCTGGTGATGGAGATCAGGATGTGAAAACATCAGGAAATGAAGGTCGGAACATCAGGGCATCTGGAACTCAGAAGCTTGACGAGACAAGAGACCAAGGAATGAAGAAAATCTAGAGAAGACACGGGATCCCACATGGAACGAATTGCCTTGAGAAGCTAAGACGAGAAGTCCTAAGGAGGACTGGCTACTTGCGAAGGCAAGGAAGGAATGAAAGCTGGACCTTTACATACTATTGAAGAGGCGACTCCCACAATGACATCACTGGTGCACCACTCCCTGGCTGTACCTTTAAGAAGGGAGAGGAGGTGCAGCTTCGCCCCTTAGGAAGAAGGGGCAGGACCCTGGACAGCACCCATGCTGCAACGCTGTGCAGAAGCAGGAACAGGAGCTAGGCCTTAAAACAAGCCCCAATGTTAGGCAGCATTCCGCCGCAGAAGATGGACAAAGGACAGCCTCGGCATCAGGCAAGGCCGGGGATGATGACCCTCTCCCCACGGAGGGCTCAGGTAAGGTCAGTGGCCTCCGGGCCACATGGGAACGCTGTCGATGGCCTCCAGATCACAGAGTGTAGCAATGCGGCTCCAGCCACACGAAGAGCGGGAAGGCGACTTCCAGGTCGCTCAGGAGGAAGTAGCGTGGCTATTTTTTTCCAAACAATTTTTATTGAGGGTACCAGAAAACATTTACAATGCATTATAAAACATGCAACAGTTCACAAGATTTATTTATTTAAAAGTATTTCTATACCGTCTTTACAAACAATGTTTAGTCAAAACGGTTTACATGTATTAAATAAAATAGAAATAAAATAATAAAATAAAGACCAAAGATTAATTAAAAGTAAATTGGCTTATAGAGAATATAAAATTACAAAAATTTTTCATTAATATAAAATAATAAATTGTTTAAAATAAAATAGGTAACATAAACAAATCAGTAATCAAGTAAAAAGAATCGGATGCCAAACTAAATATGTATGTATTCTGGGAGTGTGATGTGATTATTTGCTGGGTGGTATATGAAATGCAGTTTGAAATAAGTGAGTTTTTAAAGATTTTTTGAAGTGTTTGGAGTTGGATATGGATCTGATGGAGTCTGGTAATGCATTCCACAGAATGGGACCTATGACTGAAAAAGCTCTTTTTCTAGTAATATCGAGGCGGGCTTGTCGAGGTGAGCGAATGTCTAGAAGATTTTTTTCCAGTGACCTTAAATGTCTAGTTGATGTCCTGACACCCAAACATTTTCAACTTTTATACCCCCGCCTACCTTCCATTCCCCCCACGTTGTCAGTCATATCCAATATTCCCAATGTAGATTATCGTGATGAGTGGAGGTGAGTAAAAATCTGTCCTAGTCCAGAAACTTTCAAGAAGTAGCACCCGTTAAAGGAAATAAACGTTGTGTGGCATGTGAAAGAGAACGGTAGAAATTGTACCAAAGTATTCTTAAATAATGTCTTCTTCTTTGCTGAGAAGGAAAAAAACAAGGATCCATATTCCATCTGATATAGTTCAGTCATTTGTGCCTTCCATAGTTGTCCATCCGGAGGCAGGGAGTCCATCCAATGTAATAGAATACATTTCTTTGCGATGAGACAAGTTTTTGCAAAGAACAATATATTGTCATTGTTTAAAGGGAGATCACCAACATCATTATTTAGTAGACAAAACGAACAAGACCAAGTAACCGGTGAGAGGAACATGTCAGACACTGATAAACAAACCGCTTCCCAAAAATCTTGCAGACCCATAATGACTGAATCAACGAGGCAGGAGACTGAGTACATTTCCTACATACATTTGATGTAATAATCCCCATCTGATATGCTTTTTGTGGGGAGCACGCCACTCTATGGAAAATTCTACCTTGCATTTCCTGCAAGTTTACATTGTTGGTTATTTTAGGGATGGATAAGTAACACTCTTAACATCTGTATATCCAACTCCTCTCTCACATCAACTTGCCATTTTACCACCAGATTATCAAAAATATTATACATTGTAGCGTTTTGACAAAATGTATACAGTAGAGACAAGGAGCCCTGTAGTTTAAGCAGAAGTAGGTATGAAGGGTTCTCCAGTGAATACACGTTCCCCTTCAAAAGTCGTGCCATCCACATATATCTTTTGAAGTCTGGTAAGTTCATCCCACCTCTCTCCCTTGGGGCCATCAGTGAGACATAAGCCATCCTTGCCTTTTTCTCTCTCCAAAGGAAGTTCATAATAATACATTGTATAAGCTTTAAATCTTTACTGAGTAAAGTTATGGGAAGCATATTCAGGAGGTATAGCAGTTTTAGGGCTATTATCATTTTTATCCGGCCGTGTAACGAGAGGAAAGTGCTTCCAGGCCTCCAACTTAGCCTGTATCTTATCTAACAGAGGACACACATTAATGGAGTACCATTTCTGGGTGTCCTTGTGGATTAAAACACCAAGGTATTTAATTTTTTCCCCGCCCATTTAACCAGGAAGGAAGACCAGTCATTCTCTAATGTTCCCGTAAGGTCCAATGCTTCGCCAGGTTTAGTTTAAATCCAGACACCTCCTGATATTTAGAAAAAAAATCTGTAGAGCTATGGGAAGGGCTGTTCTGGCCTTAGACAACAGTAATAGTAGATCATCTGCAAATAACAAGGTTTTGTACTGATGGACCCAAACAGGGATGCCCTCTATCCCTGGGTGCGACCACAATGCAATAGCCAGCGGTTCCACAGATAATATGAAGAGAAGCAGGGACAAAGGGCAGCCCTGCCTGGTCCCCCTACATAAAGGAAATGCCTCAGAGAGGGTGCCATTCACTAAGATTCTCGCAGTGGGGTTGGTATACAACAAGGTGATATAATCAAACATTTTACCCTTAATCCCAAACCGAAATAATACTTCTTTCAAAAAGGACCATGCAACCCTGTCAAATGCTTTTTCTGCATCACAAGCAACCAACAGAGGCTTCGGCACAGAATTGAGATGACATTTTTCAATTGCATAGAGCACTTTGTGCAGGTTAACAGCGGATCTCCGCCCCTGTACAAATTCCACTTGATCTCCCTCTATTATATGAGGCATGATGCGTTTTAAGTGATTAGCAAGGATCTTAGCGTAGATTTTTATATCCAGATTCAATAGTGAGATGGGTCTATAAGACGCCGTAAGAAGAGGATCCCTTCCAGGTTTGGGGAGAATTACTATTGTCACAGTTTTCATTGAGTCCGGCATATTTCCCGCCACACACATTGCCTCATAAACCCTACACAGGGTATCCGAGATATCTTGCCCTAGTATTTTATAGTAAAGAGAGTCTAACCCATCGGGCCCTGGTGTTTTCTGAGCCGGTAGTGATCGTATGGCCTCTGACACCTCTTCTGCAACTAAATCTTGGTTTAATTTGAGATGTTGTTCCTCAGTTATGACTGGGCACGTAACCTGATCCAAGAGAAGATTTATGCCTTCCAAGGGCACCTCTTCTGGGGAATAGAGCATATTATAATAATGTGAGAATATGCTCGCTATCTCCGCCAACCCTATTTTAACCTCTCCTAGCGGGATTTTAGTGGCAGATATAAATTTATTCCGCTCCTGGCTTTTGAGAAGTCTAGGCAACATCCGGCCCAATTTGTTAGCCTGGTGGAACATGCGAAACTTAT
The DNA here is from genome assembly GCF_901001135.1 of Rhinatrema bivittatum. NCBI lineage: Eukaryota > Metazoa > Chordata > Amphibia > Gymnophiona > Rhinatrematidae > Rhinatrema > Rhinatrema bivittatum. The sequence goes on along the minus strand of NW_021820521.1, from coordinate 87,022 downwards.
ACTGTTGTAAGGACTGTGCTGCTCTGGCATGCAGTAGATTATAAATCTACTCAAATGGCATTAACAATGCTCTAAAAGCAGATCCGAACGAATGCCCATGAGTTTCCTCTTAAGATCCCTCAAAGATTTTTGGAGGGCCAGCAAATCCCGATCCATTTATTTTCGCTTATAGCTCGCATAACTTATTATGGCACCCCTCAACACCGCTTTTGCAGCTTCCCAAAACAGGATCGACTGGGCAAGATGTTGTGCATTGTAGCTTGTGTAGTCTGCCCAGTTACTGCGCAGATATGCCGGAAAGTCAAGATCTGAATGAAGGTGAATAGGCATTCACCACTGTGTGCCCCCTAGGGAGTGTGCTAACATCATATGCGCTTGGACTGGACAATGGTTGGAAATGACTAGATCCTCTATGTTTGCTGTTGTAAAGCGGGAAAGCAGGGTGTCTGATATCAGTATATAGTCAATCAACGACCAGGAGGCATGGGCACGGGCCAGATGTGTATATTCCCGCTCCCCGGGGTGTAAGGTCCTCCATAAGTCTACTAGCTTCAGCTGTTTACATAAAAACACCGGGCCTTTGTTATCGCTCATAGGGTGGCCAACCCTATATGGCTTCCTGTCCAGTATTGGGTCTACCGAACAGTTCAGGTCACCCCTATGATAACTGGATGTTCCTCAAGTTGTGAGACCTTAGCTACCAAGTCAGAAAAGAAAGCATGATCATATTTATTTGGCGCATAAGCTGAAATTAATATCAATTCTATATCTATTAACTTCCCCACTAGAATTAAAAACCGTCCCCCAGGATCCACTATCTTCGTATAGAGTTGGAAATCTAAGGTCTTATGCACAAGGATGGCTACCCCACAACTCTTAGATGTCCCCACCGCTGAAAATACTTGTCCTATCCCCTTTTTCCTTAATTTGGCAGCTGAGTGAGGTGTGTCTCTTGAAGAAATATTAATTTAGCCTGGAGCTTATTCAATCCAGACAGTATCTTTTCCCTCTTTATGGGTATACTGAGGCCAGACACATTCCATGAGGTTACATTCCACGCCATGTGGTTAGTATCTCAATTCTAAAGTGCCTCCTCATGTCAAAGCATTCCTCCTGCCCCGGAGAGGTGCCCTGTTTCTGCCCTTCTTTTCCAGATAGCCATGTTCTATACTCGTTACCTCTCAATGAGAGTAATGTATGTCGAAGTTGTATAGCATATGTACTTCCCTGACTGACATCGCACTCCCCATAACTCTACCCTCCCTTACCAAGAATATTCACCCTTAATAACCCCTTGTATCCCCCCCCCCCAAAAAAAAATCATGTGTCCCTCCTGTGGGACTAGGAGTCATCAACGATCAATATGTTCAGTCATCTCTCCATTTTTAAAAGTCTGTTTCTGTGATTTGCTGAAGCACAACAAGTCCCGATAGTAATAAAAGAAAAAAAGGAAAAACGCAAACACACCAGAATATAGCATTCACCAGTTCCTGAAATGACCTTGGACCGCACCGGTCAGTGATTACTCCTCATCAACGCTTCATCATTCATAAATCAATGAAAAGTGTCAACCGCAGTATTCCTTAAGCAAGGAATGTGCAAAACAATAACTTGCTTCCAACCCTGCCTACTTGGCTAGGCTTAGAAAAAAAAAAACACACCACCACCCTCATCCATCTTGTGCCACTGTTGTCTGTGGAAGTGATGATACATATTCTTGTGCTGATGGGACAGCTTCAAAGGTTCTCTGAGCTCCCTGATGCCAAATTTTCAGTTTCGCTGGATACACCAATGAAAAACAGATCTTCTTCGTAACTAATTCCAAGCAGATGGGGGTGAATGCTTTTCGGAGACGAGACACCCGCACCGAAAAATCTTGAAAAATTAAAATTTTCCTGTTGTCATATTTGAGCTCCCTCTCCCTGCGGTAATGTTGTAATATACCATTTTATTTGCATAGTTCAGTAATCTGGCAATTACTACTAGTGATCTCCCAGACTCACCAGCCTGTGATTTCGGGCCCAAGCGGTGAGTGCACTCCACTAGGCCCCTAGATGCTGCCTGCAGCTCCGGGATCTGCATCACTAAGCAGGTTTCCAAAGTTTGCAATAGATCAGCCTCAGCAGTGTTCTCGGGGAAGCCACCAAAGCATAAGTTGTTCCTTCTAGCTACATTTTCTAATTATCGAGTTTGTCCTCTTACACTTTTGTGTTTTTTTCCCATTCTAACACTCTATGTTCCAACGCCCCGACATCATCTTCCACTAAAGTGATGCATCCTTCCACCTGATTCTCAATTTCTATTAAAGAGGAGCGAACTTCTGCTATTTGCTCCGGAATTTGGTGTAGTCTGGCGTCCAGAGCTTGGGAAATTTTTTCTTCAAGAGATTCTTCACCCGATGGATCCGGATTTTCTGGAGATGCAAGCGCCATTTTGGGTTCAGGCGGTTTCGTCTTTTCCTTTCTCTGTAATTTAGTCGCCATGGTCATCTTGCGCGGTAGACAGATCTTCAAGGATGGTGGGCAAATCACTCGCGTTAATCCGTGGTATATACCGTCAAAAAAGATTCACCCTTGTAAAGATTTGAATGGGAGACGACTGGAGCTCGGTCTGAGTGCGTCTAGCAGAGTTCACATCTCGTGACTCCCCCCCCCCCCCCCCCCAAGATACTATTTTTAAACAATATTCACATCTGATGTAAACTCTTGACCTTTGCAGCTGTGCTTTTTAGGTTTTTTTTCTCTATTTTCATTTTATCAAAGTTTCTCTTTTGAAAGCTAAAAGCTAGAGCAGTAGTCTTTCTTAATGTCTTCCCTCAAGATTTTAATCCAAATTGGATATCGTTATGATCACTGTTGCTAAGCGGCATCACCACCATTACTTCTCGCAGCAAATCCTGAGTTACACTAAGCATTAAGTCTAGAATAGCTCCCCTTCTCATCAATTCCTGGACTAGCTGCTTCATGAAACAGGTCATTTACTTCATCTAAAACAGTCTCTCTCAACCAGAATTCTATGAAACCCTGGGATATCTCAAGAGGTCGCTACGGTTTCCAAGAGATCACAATTAAAAAAACAAAAAAAAAATTTTCAAACTTCGCTCGCCATTCTCCCATTCACAGGAGAGCAATGAACATTTTGCTGCAGTTTTCATGTGTGAACAAGTTTGGTTTTCTTAACTAGCTGCAAGAGTAAGGCCAGAAATTGTCTTATTTCAGTTGAAGATTAAATCTGTATGTGCTTATCTCAAGTTTGACACCAAATTAAGTATTTTTGTAGTAACAAACAAGCACAGGTTTCACATTAAAGAAGTACAGTTTGTTATTTTTAGTTTAAAAACTAAAATATATTTTATGCATATATAGACCTATAAGAGATCATGAGCACTATATATAATTTTTTATGCAGGGGTTCCCCCAAGACCCAAAAATTATTTCAAGGGTTCCTCCACGGTAAAAAGGTTTAGAGAAGATGATCTAGAAACTACACTTCCCTAGCATGTCCTCATGTGACAGTTACCCAGTCAATAATGGGGGTTAATTTTAATCTCCCATTATTACTCTGAGGCAAAATGTGTTGACTTCCCTAATTTCCAATAGCAATTCATAGTCCATCTGTTAATTCTGGCTAGGTGGATTGTCATTACTCCCGCTACTATACTCTTCCCCATCACATGGAATTTCTATCTATAAAGATTCCATGGTGCATTTATTCTCCTACAGGATCATTATCATGTTTGACTGTACATCAACCCTAATAATTAGCACAGCACACCACTCACCCACCAAGTTGATCCACCCTATCATTGCAATATAATTTGTATCCTGGTATAGCACTGTCCCATCACATCTACTAAATTGCCTCCTTAATATGCACACTTTGCAGGCTGGAAAACTGATTTTGACACTTGCTGTGTGGAAGTGGGGGATAGCATGTATCACAATGCACCTTGATGTATGTCGAATCACCTCCGCTTTCCACATGACTCATATACAGAGGACTGATTTGGACATGTGCTCTGCAGAAGCGGGGACATGGCAACTAGGGGTGATGTAATGACAGAATGCATCAAGTGGTGCGACTTAACATGACCCAGAGGGCACTGTGGGACTGATATGGACACATCAGGCGAGGTGGTCTGGTGACAAGCTCTATAACTCATCATGATGTAGGCTCAATCTCCTCCTCCACTGGCAGTGCTCACTCAAAGGTTTTACTACCTCATCAACAAGACATTACAAATATTTCATACAAATATTGTAACAAAGTACATTCAATAAAAAAACTTGTATCAAAATCTGTTTTATTCTCCATACCTACAGTCTGCATTTTTCCTCACCTGTCTATCCACACTACCATTCCAAACCACCTGCAGTTACTTATCATACCCCATCCGCTGCAATGCAATGGGCTTTCTACTATTCATTAATAGAAATGACAATGCAGAGCTTAGCTTTAACTATGTAGTTGACTCTCCAGGGTGAGAGAGACAGGTATTAAAAACATAACTAATTCAGCGTGTCATCTACAGAGAACCCTATTTACAGTAAGCAAATTTGCTTTCTCTGTCAACAAGCAGGGCTGAATTAGCCATGGCACATAAAGAGTCCTACGCCGATAACTGCAGCGGATCACTTACTGAAACAGCAACCCAGACACTTCCCCGCCTTGGAAACTACTGGGAAAACAGGCTGCACACAGCTGCTAGCCAAAAATTACCATTCACTTCTTTAGAATGTCCACACAGACCTTCTCCCCTTTATGTGAATGAGGTTTTGGAAAGAATTTGGGTAAAAATGGCTTGATTCAAATGTAATGCCAAAATCACTTTTGGCAGAAACTTAGGGCGAGGGCAGAGCATCACCCTGCCGTGGAAAAACAAAGAATAATAAACCAATGCATGAAACTTGCTTAATCTTCTAGCTGAAGTAATAGCAACTAGAAATACCACCTTTCAGCTAAGAAACTTGGAAGCTGACTCCAGTGGCTTGTAGGAAGACTTCATCAGTTGTTCCAAAACGACAGAGATCCCATGGCACTAGTAGCTTTGCACCCAGTTTCATATGCCACAAACCCTTCATAAACTTAGATACCATAGGATGGAGAGAAATCAGCTTTCCATCCACCTGAGTGTGGTAAGCGGCAAATGGCACTAAGATGCACTTTTGCCCATAATATACAGAGGTCTGAAGGGGAGAACAATTACTGATGCAGATCTATTGGAGCACAGGCAAATGGGTTAAAGGAGTCTGCCTGACATTAGAAACTGTAAACTTGTCAGGTAGATGGCCTCCTGGCAGAAATCATGATGTTCTTAAAGCCCCTAGATAAAGAAAATAATAAAACTTTCGAGCACTCAACATCCTTGCTGACAGGCTGAGGGAGGGGAGTTTGGATGACAGAGACAATCCCTTCCTGAGTTATTAGAACTATATTGGATCCCAGAGGAATTGGTAAATGGATTAATAGTCTGATGAGGTAAGTAAATACATTTGCCTGGGACATGATGGAGTAATGAGGATAAGATGCACCCAGTCTGAATACATTCTGTACTGTTTGCACCAACAGAAGCAGAGAAAAGGTATATAGCAGATCTGCATCCCACTTGGGCAGAAAGTTGTCTGAAATGGGAAACTGCTTTGAAGAATGGAGCAAAATTTGTTGACTAGCCTAATGTCTTCTGACACAAACAGTTTGACTGGTGGACGACGCTAGAGATCGAATGCTCCATCTGCCACATTCTGGTCCAGAGGTGGTCATTCATGGGGACGAAAAAAAACTTGATACAATCTGCCAGCAGGCTGAAGATTCTGGGAAGATAACTTTCTTGGAGAAAAGCTCTGCAATTGTGATCCCACTCCCAAATTTCCAGACACGCCTGGCAAGAGACTCAAAGAATTTCTGCTCCCTTGTTTGTTTACTAAAAACATTGCCATTTTGGTTGTCAGTTTGGATCAGAATTCTCCTTCCCCGAAGGGGATGCAAGAATATTCAACGCATGACAGATGGTTCACAGCTCCAAGAGGTTGATCTGAAAAAGAAACTGTTACCAACCAGCTCCCTTGAGTTTGAAAGGGGCCCCATGTGCGTGCCCCACTGCCTGGTAGATGCATCTGTCACCAGCATTACCTACAGAGGTAGAGTTTGAAGAGGAGCACCTATTTCCAGAACCTATAGATCTAGCCACCACAGAAGAGAAGTTTTCATTTCTTCAGTAAACTTCACAGGGTATGACAAGAGCTGGAGCAGCTGATCCCACTGGGAACAGAAGCCCATTGGAGAACTGTTGCATTCGTGCCTCTTCTCGCCCCTTGCTCCACCCTCTCTACCTTGGAAGTGACTCCCTTCGGCTCTGACGGACAGTTGCAGCCGTGGCTTCTCCCTGCCTCTTGGTCCCGGTGTTCCTGGGCTGGCTTGACGCTACGGATCTGCCATGTTCCTGATGACGTAAGGGCGCGCGCTCCAGACTTTGTACTGGCAAGGGCGCGAACCTCGGGGGCGTCCCCCCGTAGTGACGTCATCCATTTCCACTTTAAAAGGTCTTTGTTTGCTAACCTCTAACGAGTTAGCAAGGAACTCCAACAGGACTTGCTTCGGCAGTCCATGATACTTGCAACAACAATCCAAGTCAGTGGCAACAAACATCCAACAGAAGTTAGGTAGATTGCTCCTCCTCCTGTCAGTTGGCGGTGGGGAGGAACAGATTAGTGCATTGACATGAGGGGGGCACAGATGGGATCAGTGGAAGTTAGTGCATCAAAGGCAGAGGGGAAGCATGGGGGGTGAGGCGATCAGGGATGTGAGTAAATACCTCACGTGTAGTGGGAGAGTGGGGGAGAAGTATTAAAGGGAAAGGAACAGTCACCCTATATCTGCCATATCTCACTACTCTCCCACATCCTTTTCTCTCAAGTATTACTCTTCCCAGTGCCCCATATCCCTCCTTTCTGACTCTCACCCATATAGAGTATCTCCTCTCTTTCAAACTCTATTCCCCTACCAGCTCTCCCATATCTAGTCCCTCTGTCTCTATCTTTCCTCTCCCAGAATCCCATCTGCCCCAGTCAGAAGCAACTAACTTGTATAAATCTGGATCATCCAAAGATAATAATGGAAACAGCCATGTAACTCAGCCAGAGATGATATGAATAGTAAGGATGGTGAACACACATTTAGGAAAATGGTTGCTTAACTTCCACTGAAAATCTTTAAAAATGTTCATATAACTGTGATTCTAAAATCCAAATGCCCTTCATCCCCTGCCTTACTGTGGTATAAAAATGCCACTTTCAAGCTTCAGAACCAGCAATTATGCAAACAAATGTCAAAATTACTAGAAAATGCCAGCAAAAAAACAAGACCACTGAAACATCCTTTCAGGCAGTGCTAAAGGCGACACTAGTTTATTGCTCTCTACTTGGCCTTATTTAAAATTCAGTACAACTCATGCTGGCAGACAGTCAATACATGGAGAAATTCAGTCTAGCCACCCAGACTGCAGCACCAAATCTGCAATAATCAAAACCCTTTCCTTTCTGCCTGATGAATCCAAAGTCAGTTAAAAAAAAAGGAAAAAAGGAAAGGAAAAAAGTGCATCAGTGTCTAAGTTAATTTTATTAGCCAGTAGACAGGCAACAAAATATTTAAAATTCACCCTGCTGTTCCCATTACATAGACCTTAAAAAAAAAAAAAAAAGCATATTCCAAGAATCAAAGCACCAAACCAGAAAGAATATAGTTGAAGAGTAGATGCTTATTATCAGAGACAGAAAGGACAGCCTCCCAAGAAAGATGCTGCAGACAAAAACCAAATTGTAATTCAAAAAAAGCATACAACATAACATTGCTTTGTTTTCTTCACCAAGCAATTTCCTCCTGCTCTTTTGTGCTGCCAGCTCAATCAAAATGGCTCTTACCAGGACTGGAGTGCTATGAGCTTTCATTCATGACTACTCGGGGCTTTCCCCCAAGCTCCTACGTAGCCCAACCACGGCAATGAACAATCCTTTGGTCAGCCAGGATCAGCCTAGCAATCTTAAATCATGATCATTTTCTCTGTTTCTGTAGTGCACGCTAAGATCTGGGTAGGCAGTGGTGAATACATCAAACCCACAAGCAACCGCCTTGGAATCTTGCTTATGGTGTTACCAATGGTTCTGCACATCCTTTGGGCCATACAATATGCAGACTGCAAATTTACAAAACCTCTTTTGCAGTCTTTGAGGATTGTTCTCTAGGGTGTGTTGCTGGTTGTCAGTGGAAACAATGTAATGAATTGGAGTTTGTTTTTGAGGTTCATGTTAGCAGTAGGATGAGACAGATTTCACTACATCTCCAGCAGTGACTCATTTCTGAAATGTGGTTTTCCTGTCATTCAACACTAGGAAAACTGGATTGGAAAACCATCATTCTCGTTCTGAGGCAGAAATGCATTAAGGAATGAATAGGCATTTCTTGGTACCATGCTTGAGATTTTAGAAATAAGTTCATACAGGAAGAATTTGGGGTTGTGGTAGTGTTTTGCCCTCTTTTTTCTTTAAGTTCAAGTCAGCCTTGAATATAGCTGTCAGACAGCAAAGGAAAAGCTTACTTTCTACCAATCTTGATTGTCTGGATAGGATTATTCCACAAATTAGCTGTCTCAAAGCTTATCCTCCTTTGATTTGTGCTTAATGTGAAGACCAGTTCTTAGCTGAATTCCGCCTCAAGAAAAAAATAAGGCTCAGAGCAGGCAAACCAAGGCACTGGGAAATGGGCAGACTGTAAACATGCTCATACTCAGGGATCTTGCAGGGTACACAGCATTCTGGGGAATTTCTATATTGAAGCACCAGTTCTACAGGAACTAGCTAAAAATCTTTTGCTATATTAAATTGTTTCAGCATACAGCACTACTGTAGACCAGTTGTATAACGGGATTTCTCCCATTGTGGCTATGGGGGGAGGAGGGAAAGCAAGTTTACTTACCGTAAACGAGGGTATCTCCTTAGACAGCAGGATGAATTAGCCAAGACATGTGGGTGACATCAGATGGCACCGAACGGACCGGTCTCTCCTAATTTTTCTCTACTGTTATGTTGGCTAAAATTGGCAGAAGGGATATCTCCAGAAATAGAAGTGATTAAAAGCAAAGTAAAGATACCTAGAAGAGAGTTGTTCAGCTCCAGTCAAGAGAGAATGGATAGCAACACACCACTCCTTAATTTGGGGGACAGTTTCTCTGAGTTGGTCTCCAAAGATATTTTCTCTGGAACAGGGCAATTTGTAATACACATCCTTTCACAGTCTGTTGGCTCTCAACCAAGCTATCCAGCGTGCTCCAATGGCCACTTCCAAAGATCTGGCTGTGATGTTAAATAATTCATATATGGAGAAGTTGACGCTCATACTCTTCTGCATCCAGAATAGCCTTCTGATAGCTCACCCAATCTCCGTCCAGAGACTAACAGCTTCTCAATGCAATCATGTACCATGTAGAATTGGTGGGCTGCAATCCAGGCATTCAGCATCAAGCAGAGAAACATCTTCTTCCCAACCTATCAAACAGTCTAGGATCCTTGCCAGATAGGAAGCTGGAGAAAATCCTAGTCTTCATTGCCCATTTCAGCACTGATTTCTCTACTACTAACTGGTGTGGTAGCTGAACTACCCCAACCCTGAAATTTGCTTAACTCTCTAAGTTCCAGTTTCCTGGCTACTGGGGGAAACTATGCCAGATTCTTCCACTTTCTTGTTTGAACATCCCATAGGATCGAGTGCACCAGGATTGTTGCAGGCTCGGACCGAGTTTCCAGGATCTGGAGAAAAAACAAAGATTTTGGAGCGGAGATCTTTCTCCTTGAAGATGTTGACTTCCAATACCTTACCCAATTTCTCCAAGAATTTTGAATATGATAGGTCTTCTGTTGGTGAAAAGTATTCCAGTGGATCACAGGGAATCCCTGTAGACCCTTCTTCAGACTCAAGAGGTGAGGAAACACTAACCCAGGACATCAGTGATGATGGACACTATCAAAGCAGTCATCTCAGAGGGGACTATTGCTGGGGAATGCTCCACACAGTGGTGTCTAAAGCTCCTCCCTCTAACTGGCTAGTCTCTGCAGCGAGGGACAGTTAGGGCTAGATTCTGCCCCGCGACTTCTGATGGGAGCTCCCAAGGTGAGGAGACAAGAGGGACTCTCCTTTGAGGGATCAAATCCAACACTCTGGACAAGAAAGGTTGAAAGGTATCCTCATCACTAGCAAGGCAAAAAAAGTCTGCACCAATTCATCTACCAGGTCTATGTGCTGCTGTGACCTCTGACCAGGAGTTAGGGGAGAGACATCTTCTTCCAAGACCAGTATAGGTTCATCTTCTTGAGAAGCTCCCACTGAAATCAAGGGGGGGGAGGAAGGGGGCCCCCTCCTAGGTCAACTGAACTGGTAGAGGCATGGAAATCAGAGGCACCAGGGAGCGTATCAGATCTAGTGTCTCCAGGTGAAGTCCTTGTTCAAGAAGCCTAGATGGAGATACAGCTCTCAAGAAGGCAGGAGGTTAAGTATAGTGAATCCCTTTTAGGGCCTCTTGCTAATCATTCCCTGTCTCGAATACACTGATGGAGCAGGGGTTCAATTCTCCAACTGCACCAGGGCCTGGAGCATTGAAGGATCTCGTGCTGAACTATTGTGTTGAGTGAATCGAGGCCCGAAGCACCAAATGTATCAATGACACCTATGGACAGTGCAGCAATGGCACCAGGCCCTGATGTATTGACAACAGAGGGTGTGTTCATGGAACAGATTCTGACCTCAGCGTCAACGGCACCAACTGTGCCACCAACTCTAACACATGGTGTTTCTTCTTCTTATGCATCCAGTGCCACAGAGCCTGCAAAGGGTTTACAGACCCTTGGCTCACAGCACTTCTGCTCGTTTCTCAACACTGGTGGAGTGGCGGATCTGGAGACCTGCTCCACAAACAGGGAATCTCTGCTCAATACAGTATGGAAGAAGCCAGCGAAGGCCCCACTCCAAGAGGAGAAAGGTCTCCAGCTTTTTACCAATTTGCAAAGTTCCAACATCTTTCAAGGCCCTATTTCTGTAGGGCCTCAGTAACATCCGACTGCAGTCATTAAAACATTAGCCGCTGGGATAAAGCCTTCTTAGAGCCAGATATAACTTACTACTTTGTTTTCTTTTATTTGCCAGTGCTGTTGAGGGATTGCTGATGCAGCAAGGTAACTGAAAGAGGAGAGAGAACATGTCTGTGCAGGAGCTTGGATAAGAAAAGACAGAGGTTCACGAGGCAGCACCTGCATGGGAACTCCCATCCAAGCTCTGTAGAGCAAAGGTCCTAAGAGCTAGGAGAGAAAGGTCCACTCAGCACTGACTGATAACCGCACCCACGCTTGTTGATGAAGAATGTTCCATATATCTGATTCTATACGGTAGATACACTTCTACAGTTTACATGGGAAGGGCAACTGTCAGAGGTCTGCAAGCCAAATTTCAAGGGGAAATTCCTCTTGAAGTTTCTATTTGAAAATCTACTGGTGGGTCCATGCTGCAGGGAATACTTAATCCACATACTTTGCAAGTACAAAGTACAGCTACAGAGTATCTATTTGGAAGTAAGTTTAGTTAACAGTATCAAGCACTGACCAGCCTTTAATCTGTGCCCTGCACGTTTTGGAGTTTGCTATCAGACTCCAGGAGGGAGTGTCTTGCAGCTAGCATTCTTGCGTGTTATTGAGTGTGTTCTATATAGTCTGTTTCTTGGCCAGGCAGAAGCCAGCTCAGATTAGCTGAAGTTATTTCTTACCTGCCTCTGGCTATGCTTCTTGCTGGTTCACTGATGAATGTTTCTGAATGTGCTCTGGAATTTCTGCCTCAGCCTCTGGTTATCCTGCCTGCTTATATTTCCATGTTCCTGGTCGCAGTTTGATTTTGACTCTGCTTTTCCTAGCAGACTTCTTCTCGATAAACTAACACTGCACAGAATCCTTGAACTTTGTTTTTGCTACTTGGTAGTTGGCTCTGAGCCAGGGCTGGTGCAAGGATATTAGGCGCCCTAGGCGAACCTGCCGCCTTGTCGTCCCCCCTCCCCCAGTCACACCACAACCCGGTCTTGGCCCTGACTCCTACCTCATTCTCAGCCATCGAATCTCTACTTCTCTTTGCCACAAGCAGAATAGGATCCACTCACAGCCCCACATGGCTGCTCTCCGGCCGCCCCCTAATGGTCTGTTGCCTAATAGGATGTGCTGACCCTGCTCTGAGCCAGCTGAGAAACTGAAGAGTCCCATACCTAGTGGCTGCCCAAGTCTCAGCGAGAAACTTAATAGGATGAGCACAACAGAAGTATAAATTAGAAGAACTTCCGATATTCAAATTCTACTGAAACTCTGCTATCTTAGGGGACATCATTTTCCCTCCTTATGTCACAAGTTTACCAAGCTGTTCCTGTAAGGTTGTTCCCCAAGTGCTTATGCAAACTAAGTGCCAGAGATATGCTTCCAGCCCAGATTACAAGCCCAAAGGTGGCAGCTTGAATGCATCTGAAATATTAAAAGACAGCTACCACAGATTCTTTCAAGGCTATTATAATGCAATTCTTCTGATAAGAAGCTGAGATTTTGGAAGCCATATACATTCCAAAAATCAGTCCTTTTAGGTTTTTCAACATGGTGCTGCAACAGAACTTGGCTTCTGATTTTGCTGTGTTCCTGCCATGCAGCTCCACCTATGAACTCCACATCTAAACACACCACTCCTAAGCTTGCAAATGTAAATGGTATTTGTTACTTGCAAGTACAGCTGCGGCTCCTCCACAGGCCTTCACTGTCTCCTCTCCACTATAGTCTAAGCCAAGGCTTCCCAAACCTGTCCTGGGGACCCCACAGCCAGGCGGGTTTTCAGGACATCCACAATGAATATGCATGAGGTACATTTGCCTACCATGGAGACTCAGTATATGCAAATTTATGCATATTCATTGTGGGTATCCTGAAAACCCACCTGGCTGTGGGGGTCCCAGGACAGGTTTGGGAAGCCCTGGTCTATGCTCTTGTTGAGGTGCGTAGGGCAATCCTGGGTTCGGATCAGTTAAACAGTTTGGGGGGGGGGGGGGCATACAAGGTTGAGACTAGGATAAAAGGCTAAAAACAAGTAAAACATACGCATTCAGGTTTTTAGAAGAACGTTCGAGGGTTACCACAAGATTTTTTTTTTTTTTTTTTTTTTTTTTAAAGCTGTTAAAAAAGATCAGTTTATATAACTGATAGTTGTCATTTTGAATACTTTCTATGGAAAGAGATTATGGCAGTATCTTTAAAGAAAAAAAAAACATAACAACCCTTTAACCCAGCCCACCCTTTTGTAAAGCATGCGGAAAAACATTAAGAAAAAAAACCTGCTACATACATTCAGATATTAGACCTGCTTGCCCTTTACCCTCTAATCCTTTGGCTGCTTCTTTTGTTGACTTTGAGGAAGGGTTATTCTGTTTTCAACACTTCACGAGTCACGTAATGCAACTGATATTAGAACAAGAAATTCTCTCTTGGACTTTTCTCAACTCCATTTAAAATGCAAGAAGATCTATAAACAGCATACCAGCTGAAAGACAAACTGCTGGGGCCACCAAGGTATTTCAGGGTTCTGCCGGTGTTAATAACTACGTGAGCTTCTCTTCACTTAGTGACAGCAAGAAAACAAAACCTTCAGCATCCCAGTTATCAGACTAATTCTGCAACGCATTTTACAGCCCGATTTATAAAGACTTCTCCCAATCCGTACCCAACTCAATATAAACTTTTTGTTAATAAGGCCTATAGGGAAGCAGCATGTGCACAGACCCGTGATGCCATAAGTCGATTGTCAAACACAACCTCCCATCTTGCTGCATCAAAAAAAAAAAAAAAACTTAAAAAAGGCAGAACCTGCGGGAAAGAGGCTAAGCAGAAAAGAAGGCAGCACAGGGGCTGCCAAGGCTCGACATTCACTCAGGGCCCCTTCCCTCCGCAGCTGCCCCAGATGACTCTGGGACTCCCAAGTGACGTCACTTCCAGGTAAGGAGAGGCCCACTGAGGGCAGCAGGCTGCCACCGAACGGGGTGAGCCAAAGCAATTGCCACAAGGGACCCTAAAGGCCCAGAGAAATCAGATAACTGCGAGTCACAGCCCTGAAGAGAACTGCACATAGAACAAGTAAGGTTATCTAATGCTGATGTTTGTACAGAAGTTTGGATTTAATTTGCTTATACTTTGTTTTCAATTTGAGAAATTCCACCAAGTTTCTTGCTCAGACTAGAGGAACCCTAAAACACAAAGGTTTGTGAATAAAAACAGCAGTGATACGCCAGCGAAAGCACAGACAACTGCCAGAGAAAACAAGTAGAAATACACATGGTAAACAGCCTTGGTTCTATTTCTCTGCACTTTTAGCTAGAAATGAGATGCCCGGGCTGAATTGTATTTACACTGTATGTTGCCTCAATGAGGTACTTACATTTTAGGAATTTCTGATGACCCAAATGCTTTGTCTTCCCACTGCCCCCCTCCCTCCAGCTTACAATCAATGTCCTACCCATATATTTCTTTGCCTCAAAGCTCCCCCACTCACCTTATCTCAGAGGGATAAAATGGCTCGGTTAGGGCTCTTCAGTTTGGTAAACAGAATATCAGAACATAATGCAGGCTAAGCTGAATCACACCAAAGGAGGGGAGATATTAGTGGTACAGAACAAATTAACACAGGCCAGTTATTTACTCTTAAACAATAGTAGAACTAGAAGACATTCCATTAAACTAATTAGTAGCAAACAAAATTTAAACTAGCGTGGCTTAATGCTTTTCCACCTAGATTTATAGAAGGTGTGTGTGTGAGGGGATACAGGCAAGGTGTTTGCTTATGGGGGAGGATACATACAGCTGTGGTGTTTGGGGATATGAGGTTATGTATATTGGGCAGGAGAGAGCTGTGTGTAGCAGTGAGGTGCATCGGGAGGGATAGATGTATGAAGGAAGGTTCTGTGGGAGGGAGGAACTTGTGGAGGGGACCTGTGGTGTGTTTTTATGGGTTTGACTGTTTTTGTAGGCAGAAAATATTAGGGATGTGCAGACAAAAAGTTTATGTTCATAAGTCCATAAGTCGAAAGGGGGGGGGTCAATTTCGGTCAATATGGACATATGTAGAATTCCATAAGTTGAGTCTATGTCCATACGTGCACCGATTCCCTAAATAAAAATTTAAACCCCTCACCCTCCTTAATCCCCCCCCAAGACTTACCAAAACTCCCTGGTGGTCCAGCGGAGAGTCAGGACGCCATTTCTGTATTCCTTTGCGAGGAGCACGTGATGTCGGCGTCACGTCGGAGTGACGCAGACGTCACGTGATTCCCCGCGCGTTCGCTCCGGGACACAACCGGACCTTTTGGCCAGCTTAGGGGGGGCCTCCTGACCCCCCCAAGCTGGCCAAAAGTTCCGGTTGTGTCCAACGAGGGTCCCGGAGCGAACGCGCGGGGAATCACGTGACGTCCGCGTCACTCCGACGTGACGCCGACATCACGTGCTCCTCGCAAAGGAATACAGAAATGGCGTCCTGACTCTCCGCTGGACCACCAGGGAGTTTTGGTAAGTCTTGGGGGGGGGGGATTAAGGAGGGTGAGGGGTTTAAATTTTTATTTAGGATCAACAATCGCGATTTCCAACGTATTCAACATAGCTATGTTGAATAAGTTGGAAATCCGATCGTTTTCGCCTCATCACTTTTTTAAGTTAAAAAAAAAAATTACGTTGCGTTTTACATATGCGTTCAAAACGAATGCACACCCCTAGAAAATATGGTTGATTTTGGGTAGGGGCTGTAGGTGAGTGATGGCTTGTGTGGGGGTATCTATTTTAGGGGATTAACTGAAAGGTGGGAAGGAAGTGAATGGGAAGAAGGGATGCTTCTTGGACTGGTGCTTTTCAATATATATATATATATATATATATATATATATATATATATATATAAATGATCTGGAAAGGAATATGACGAATGAGGTTATCAAATTTGCAGATGATACAAAATTATTCAGAGTACTTAAATCACAAGCGGATCGTGATACATTACAAGAGGACCTTGCAAGACTGGAAGATTGGGCATCCAAATGGCAGATGAAATTTAAATGTGGACAAGTGCGAGGTGTTGCATAGAGGGAAAAATAACCCTTGCTGTAGTTACACGATGTTAGGTTCCATATTAGGAGCTACCACCCAGGAAAACGATCTAAGCATCAAAGTGGATAATACTTTGAAATCATCGGCTCAGTGTGCTGCAGCAGTCAAAAAAGCAAACAGAATGTTAGGAATTATTAGAAAGGAAATGGTTAATAAATCAGAAAATGTCATAATGCCTCTGTATCGGTCCACGGTGAGACCACACCTTGAATACTCAAAAAAGATATTGTTGTGATGGAGAAGGTACAGAGAAGGGCGACCAAAACGATAAAGGGAATGGAACAGCTCCCCTATGAGGAAAGGCTGAAGAGGTTAGGGCTGTTCAGCTTAGAGAAGGCTGAGGGGGGATATGATAGAGGTCTTTAACATGACAGGTCTTGAACGAGTAGATGTGAATCGGTTATTTACACTTTCAGATAATTATCTTCTATTATAATAGAAGGACTAGGGGGAATTCCATGAAGTTAGCAAGTAGCACATTTAAGACTAATCAGAGAAAATTATTTTTCACTCCACGCACAATTAAGCTCTGGAATTTGTTACCTGAGGATGTGGTTAGTGCAGTTAGTGTAGCTGGGTTCAAAAAAGGTTTGAATAAGTTCTTGGAGGAGAAGTCCATTAACTGCTATTAATCAAGTTTACTTAGGGAATAGCCCCTGCTATTAATTGCATCAGTGGCATGGGATCTTCTTAGTGGTTGGGTAATTGCCAGGTTCTTGTGGCCTGGTTTGGCCTCTGTTGGAAACAGGATGCTGGGCTTGATGGACCCTTGGTCTGACCCAGCATGGCAATTTCTTATGTTCTTAAGGAAAAGTAAATGCTTTTGTCATACACAAGTACAGAACGGGTCTCAGCTCTGTGCCAGTGTCAATATACTGTTTATGTGAGCTAATAATATCTTTCCATTGGTAAAAAAAATGAAGATACAAATTAGACCTTTTGCCTGTAAAGTTTTTTTTTTAATCCTTATTCTTCTTAATGTTTCTATTTGTCATCTATTTTGAAATATTTTAAAAAGTATGGTATACTCAAATCAATCATACCAGTATTTCTTTTTTTAGGAATGGTGGTATTTCTGTTTTTACATTACTGCACTGCATGAGTCGGGCTTGTAGTGGTTTCCAGTTTAGTTTTTTTTGTCTACAACTATTTATACTTTATGGCCTTTTCATTCCAATTGGTGAGGATCTGTCCTGCATTTGTGACCAAGGGGATCGATGCAATAAAATTTGCAGAAAGCTGACTTTTCAGCGCCCGCTTTTTTAGCGCATGCATGGTACCCACAAGGGGGGCGCCATGCAATAAACAGATTAGGGGGTCGCGCTAGCAAGGAGGCGCTAGGGTCTCTAGCACGACCTTGCTAACTCAACCCCATGGTTACCGGCGGTCTGCCGGTTATGAACACCAATGCAGATATACTCGGCGTCTGTTTTCATTACTGCAGCCGGCCGGTTATGAAAACTGATGCTGAGCATATAGGTGTCGGTCTTCAAAGTGGCCTGCAGTTTGTTTTTTTTAACTTTAAATAAAGTACAGAAAAGCAGTTCTTTCTGCTTTTCTTTACTTTTTTTCAGTGCACTCCGCCATTAACGCCTGCTCCAGGCAGGCATTAATATCTGAGCAATAAATATGCGTCTCAGACACACATTTATTTTTTTGCATTTGGAGTGAATGAGTAATAGCCTCATTCACATGCATTTGCAGGTGATGAGTGCTAACTCATTCACTCCGCGTTGGACGCTTGTTAAATAGGCACTAATCCCCCTTTTGCATTTGGGGGTGGATTAGCGCCTATTTAACCCACGTCCGACAGCGGGTTAAACAATGCGCTCCGCTGAGCGAACTGTATTGCATCCACCCCACAGTGAGGTAGTCTGCTGGTCAAGAAAATGCCTTGAATCTCTTGGGTTGATTGTTTTGCTGATTTGGTAAAGGCTAGGATACACGACTGAAGGGGCTTCTCAGGTGCTAAAAATGATGGTGCTTAAGCCCGTTGGATGCTGAAATACCTGCAGCCTGGGCATGGTGGATAACTTGTAATGTGGCCTCAGAACAAAAAAAAAAGGTTTGCCTATCCCTGCTCTAGCCTTCATTATATACATGACTTCGCCAATACGTCGGCGGCTCCAGGACCCAGAGCGTCGCACGAGGCAGCACGGGTACTTAGTGCGGGCATTGCACAAGCTACCTTTCCCGCCAAAAAGCGAAGTCTTTTCCTTCCATAAGCCAGCAAGCGACCCCCCCCCCCCCCCGAAAAAAACCGTTCCCTCTGTATATATCTCGTATGAATTATGGGCACATGATGAACACGTTCTCTTTCACACGCAAGCCGAGCCCAAAGTTCAACGTCTGGCATATTTCATCCCGCGCTAACGCACCACCTCTGCGCGGGCTTCGTTTCCTTGCTGTTGCTCCTCCTCTGGCATGTTTTATGAATGACTCCAGCACTCCGCTCCCAGCAGTAATGTCTCGAGAGCAGCGCGGGAACCGCCGCGGCCCCGCATTGATCGTTCCCTGGCCTAGCGCGGCCAGGATGCTCCCCACCCCTTTCCATCTCCGGCCTCGCAAAATACAACCACACAGAATAGAACACAAAGCTCTCCCATCGCCGACTAAAGGCGGCTCAAGGAGGAGCAAGGCAGGGCCCGCCGGTAGTCACACACTGACAAACAGGGCTGGAGGAGAGTCAGCACGCGCCCGCCCGCCCCATTCCCGTAAATCGGCAGCTGCCACCCCCGGCCGCCCCATTCCCGTAAATCGGCAGCTGCCACCCACCCCCCCCGGGCTCCTCGGGCAGCGATCTCCCGGCTCCCGCCCAGGCCGCTGACGATTTCACAGCACATCCGGCAAACCTCCACCTCCTTCCACCAGCCCCATCGGGAAGCAGCGGCAGAGGCTGCGCCTCCCGTGGCAGGAGGAAGGGTGAGAGAGAGAGAGAGGAGGCGGCGGCTCCTCCTCCTCCTCTTCCCTCCTTTCAGCGGCGTGTTTCATGCTCCCATACAATCCTGCGTGCGAGAGAGCGATCGGTCGCTCAAGGTGACTTCTGTTTAGGTTTAAAAAAACAGAAAACAACAAAAACCAAAAAGACTCGCATACGTCAGCTAAGGACGCCACCCCGCACCCGGTTGCGTGTGCGCCGTCTCCTTACCTGGCATCGGCAGACGATGTCGGCGTCCTGGGCCAGCAGATCCACCACTTTCCCTTTCCCTTCGTCGCCCCACTGCGCTCCGAGGACCACGGTCACCCGGTTGCCCACCTGCCCGGGGGCGGCGCAGCAGCCGTTGGCGAGCCTGCCGGCCGGGCCCGCGGAGCCGTTCTCGGAGGACATGACGGTAGCGGTGGCCGCGGCTGCAGACGTCCTGCTCTCTCTCACGCCCGGACACACACACACACACAAAAAAAGAGCTCCCTCCTTCCTCCTTCCCTCTCTCCTCCTCCTCCTGCTCCGGAAAAGTCACTCGCTCGGCTTCAATAGAAATGACAAAAAAAAAAAAAAACCCCCGCACGGAGGAGGAAATAGAGCGGGGGGGATACTGCCGCCTGCCGGCCCGCGGCACTTTCGCTGCACTTCCGAAACCTCGGGCCTTAACGCGGGGCGCTCACTCCTTGCCGGCCCTGCCTTTTGTTTTATTTGGTTTATTTAATGTAAGTTAAAGTATGTGTATGTGCGGCCGCCGGAAATTACATCTGTTTAAAGAAAAGCAGGCAGGGACGTGGTGCTTGTAAAAGGGAGTTATGGCTGTGTGTGAAGAGGTGAATGCATGGATTGAGGTGGGAGTTGGTACGTCGGTGTCTGTATGTTTTGAATGGAGGTGTACTTGCGGTGACGGCTATTATTTGCTCTATAGTCCGCCTTTCTGTACCATTCTTCGCGGGCTGTGTCAACTATTTTCCCGCTCTCTGTGGGTGGGGGAGGGGTGCTTGTGTGACTTTGGAAGTGACTGGGGAGGGGGCTTTGAAGGTGCCTTTTCGGGTTATCCCCATCCTTCACCACCTGCTTCAGTTGTTGCCTCAGTCTCTCTGCCTGTTTTGCTCTGTAAGGACATTTAGAATGAAATATTTAGCAGCTTCTACTGCAGGGGCCGATGCAATATAGTGGACTCAACCTAGCGCCCAGCTTGCCGTGCAGTTGGCTGGGCGTTTTGGACGCACTACAATAACTCCCCATGCAATAATAGGATTAGCGTGCCCAAAACACATGTCCAAACTATTGCATAGCTAATAGCACTCATTGGTTGTAAATGCCATGTAGATGAGGCTATTAGCTATTATCCCCAATGCAAAAAAATCACTGTGTGCCCGATGCACAAGTTTTAACATGCAAAATTTAATGCCAGCTCCGCAGCTGGCATTAAGTCACATGCTCCAAGCCGCCACAAAAAAGCTATTCACAAACCAACCTCCTTCCCTATGTAAAATATACTCCAACACCCACTGTACAAGGGGAACCCTTGTTCGGTGATTTTGTGCAGTAGCTATGCTAAAGGACAACCACTTTGTAATTGTCCCTATTTATAGCCACATATTTTACTCTTTATTGTTCACTCTTTATGTCCATTTTTTCTTTTTTATTTCTTTTTAATTATTTTACTTCTCCCTGGCTGCTTATCCGACCCACCTGGGCAGGTGGATCCGAACCCGTGAGAAGCAGTAAGGGCGGCAGCCTAGATAAGTACATTATAAAAGAAAAAAAGAAAAAACTGATAATCGGGTCGGATAAGCAGCCAGGGAGAAGTAAATAAGAAAAAAGAAAGAAAAAAGAAAAAATGGACATAAAGAGTGAACCTACTTTGGATTTTTCAACGAAGCCAAGGATTGAACTTTGATTCTCAAGAATTTTAATCAACACTAAGTGTTGCTTTCACATTGAAGTATGATTTATGAAAAATAACCATTGGAACAGTAGCCCCTGAGGCAGCTCCTGCATGAGCAAAACTCAGCCAGAGTCGGGCATATTCCAATAAAGAATCCCTTGATATACCGATCACTACCGTTTGTTCTGCTTTCCAGCATCATTGATCGGCTTACACTTTGCTTTTTGGGTCCTTGAAGTACAGAATGCAGAAAACCTCATGCTATTCAAATGTACAGATTCCTCACAATTCAATAGTGTTGCGTTCCTGGCTGCTCTACGCTCTCACTCCACCCTCTCTACCTCTGTGGCGACTCCCTCCAGGTCTGATGGACGGCTTGCTGCTGCGGCATCTCCATGCCGTCTCTCTCCGGGGTTCCCGGACCGGCTCGACGCTGTGGATCCGCCATGTTCCTGATAACGTAGGATGTACACGTTCCGATGTATGTACCAGCAAGGGCGCAAACCTCAGGGGCGTCCCCTGAGATGACGTCATCCGCTTCCAGTATAAAAGGTCTCTTACTTTCGCTAACGTATTGAGTTAGCAAGGACTACGAATCGGACATGAATTCGGACTTTGATTCAGACTCACTACGGATTCGTCCAAGCTACTCTGCCTCCTCAGACTTACCAGGGGTACCCGCTCCTCGGGGGCTTCGCTCTCTCTATTTCAGATTGCAGATAGGAACCGGTACTCGCTCCTCGAGGGCCCATGTTACTGGACACTCTGAAGATTCTCTACTGCCTGGAAGCTATCGCAGATACAGACATTTGTGAGTGATAGGAACCGGTACTTGCTTCTCGGGGGCCCATGTTCCTGGACACTCTGAAGATTCTCTACTGCCTAGAAGCTATCGCAGATACAGACATTTGTGAGTTACCATCGCTCTCTCAGAGCTTTCCCTGGAACCAGGTACTCGCTCCTTGAGGGCCTAACTCTTTCCAGCTATTGAGCCTCCTTAAGACCTTATGTGAAATTGTCATCTAGTTCTGGCTATGTATACAGCATACCCTGTCTACTCACTATTTATAGTCTTTCTACAGCTCAGCAACCCTGGGAGCGCTGTTCCAGTATCTGAGGGACTTCAGCCCTGCCGGGCACAACAGCTCACTACTGCCACCTCTGGTGGTTCTACTAACCTGTCTAATAAAAGAACTATCTGTGTCTGTCTCCATAACCAAGCCTAGCTGGTGGTCCCTCTCAGGATATCCTCCTGGGGGCGCTGTCATCTGCCATCGGCCCAAGGATCCACTTATTTACATTTCTCTACAGCTGAGTGCCCTCTCTAACACTCCGCTGGTACAGATTGCTAACTCTGCAGTCTATATTCTAACCTCGTTACTAACTCTGCCTACGGAGCATAACAAGATTGTTAACTTCTCCCTCTACAGAAGCAGACCATAACAGCTTGCCAACTCCCTAGCAGATCCATAACAAGTTTGCTAAACTCCTCCTTCAACGGGAGTATCCAGCAGCCAGTTCATAACAGATTGCTAACTCCTCCCATCTTGAGGAGTAAAGCCTAACAGATTGCTAACTCCCATCTGCTTGCTCCCATCAGCATAGCAGATCATAACGGATCCATCAGCATAGCAGATCATAACAAATAGTTGTGGAATCGGCTATGAAAAGAGCGAAAAAGAACAGGCTAAATTCCAACACGCCCCCTGGCAAAGACAACAAACTTTTGGATGACTTTGCAAAAAAGGTCTATCAGAATTCCATGATAAATTCTCGTATTAACCATCATCATTTTTATATTATTTAATATTTGTTTAATTGTACACAGCAGTTACAACCCCTGTTATCCACCGCACAGGGTGATATTCCGCTGCCTCAGCCATTTCTAGGCCTCCAAGAAGAGTTGCGCCATTTGTTGCGCACTTCATATGAATCCTTTGATACATCTGCAAAATCATCAGCAATCTCCTTATCAGCTCGCCGTCTGGCATGGCTACGTGCCAGCAGTATCAGAGATGATGTACATGATAGAGTTGCGAATCTATCATGCAGGCCGGACAATCTTTTTGGAGAAAAGCTTAGAGAGATCGTTTCTTTAATTAAAGAACAAAACATTGCAGTCCAGTCTTTAGCAGCATCTTTGGACACACCTTCCACTTCTCGACGTTACTTCAACCAGCATAAAAGGGGTTATTACTATCGCAGACCATACCGCTACTATCAACCCTACCAGTCCAATTATAGGCAACAATCTTTCCAGCCACAATGGCCTACGGCTCAGCCACAAAACCAGAGGCCACGGCAAAGAAACCAAAGACCACAGAAGCCACAACTTTCTCAGCAAACTCCAAAACAATCTTTTTAGATCAGAATGCCACAGCAACAGCTCAAGTGGGGGGGAGACTATCTTTCTTTTATTCCCAATGGGCCAACATCACCAGGGATCAGTGGGTATTAAGCATCATTTCACAAGGATACCGTCTACTTTTCAGTTCCTTCCCAGTACTTCTGCATGGGATTGCTTCCAAAACACCCCAATTGCAAATCCCATCTCTCAAGAAGGAAGTGTCACTTCTCCTTCAACGGAGAGCGATTCAACCGGTGCCTCCCTCGCAAAGTGAAAACAAATTCTATTCCCAATACTTCCTCATTCCCAAGAAGTCAGGAGGCCTACACCCCATCTTAGATCTCCGAGCACTAAACAAACATCTAGTAAAAGAAAGATTCAAAATGATTTCTCTCAAGACGGTTCTCCCTTTTCTGCAACCAAACGACTGGATGTACTCACTAGATCTGAAGGATGCTTACACTCACATTCCCATTCACAAGAATTTTTGGCATTACCTCTGTTTCCAGGTGGCGAATCACCACTACCAATACAAGGTACTCCCTTTTGGTCTCTCATCAGCCCCGCGGGTCTTCACAAAATGTCTAGCTGTTGTTGTGGCACACCTCTGCAAACAAGGGATAACCATATTCCCTTACTTGGACGACTGGCTCATTGTGTCTTCCAATGTTCAACTCCTATTACAGCAGGTGGAAAGCACTCTTCTTTGCCTAGAGAACTTGGGTTGGATAGTCAGTTACGAGAAGTCACAACTCCATCCCTCCCAGACAATTCAATTCATAGGAGCGGTTATTCGAACTCCACTTTCCAGAGCCTTTCTACCTCTGGACTGAACCAGAACTTTGCAAAACCTTTCTCGTGCGCTTCTATGTCGCAAGGTAGTCCTGACACGACAAATAATGGTGCTCTTGGGCCATATGGCTGCAGCAATACATGTTGTCCAACATACTCGCCTCCACATCCGACGTCTCCAATGGGGTCTAAAATCTCAGTGGAACCAACTGACACAGCCAATGTCTCACAAGGTTCAAGTAATAAATTCCATGAAGAAAGACATCAAATGGTGGCTTCATCCCTCAGTGTTGACCGAAGGAAACCCATTCCACCAGCCCCCTCATCAGCTAATACTCACAACGGATGCATCCACGAAGGGTTGGGGTGCCCATCTCTTATATTTACAGACACAGGGACTTTGGTCGAAAACCGAGAAAAGTCTCCAAATAAATCTGTTGGAACTCAGAGCAATAAGAAACTCTCTAAGAGTATTCCAGTCATGGGTACAAGACAAATCAATTATGATCCACACCGACAACCAAGTGGCGATGTTTTATATAAACAAACAAGGGGGATCCGGCTCATTGCCTCTTTGCAAGGAAGCAGTTCAAATATGGGAATGGGCGGAACACAACAAGATCTTTCTTCAAGCGTCCTACCTTCCAGGACTTGTGAACACTCAAGCAGACAGGCTCAGCCACCTTTTCCACCCACACGAATGGTCATTAAATCAAACGGAAGCGAACAAGATCTTCGCACAATGGGGTACTCCAGAAATAGACCTCTTTGCGTCAGAAGAGAATCGCAAAGTGTACTCCCAGTGTACTCAGAATGTCCCAGGATGCTTTCCTGATTCCGTGGAGCAAAGGCCTTCTGTACGCTTTTCCTCCCATACCACTAATTTCACTCACAATCCAAAAATGTATTGCGGACGGAGCAGATCTAATTCTAATAGCTCCAGCATGGCCGAGATAACCATGGTATACTTATCTTATTCGACTTTTGATCAGTCCTCCAATACTATTACCAACAGTCCCCTTTCTCCTTTCACAAGACAAGGGAACTCTGATTCACCCCATGCAATCTTCCCTCCACTTCACGGCATGGAGATTGAAAGGCACGTACTAAATTCTCTGCAACTTCCACCGCACATAACGGATGTTCTCATAGCATCTCGAAAATCTTACACCAGGAGAAATTATGCCTTCAAATGGAAAAGATATTCGACATGGTGCTCCCGTCAAGGACCTGACCCCCTTTCTTTTCCTGCAACATCACTTTTGACTTAGCTACATAGTCTTTCTCTTTCAGGACTAGCAATAACATCCATAAGAGTACACCTTAGTGCAATTGCAGCTTATATTAATAGAGATAAGGACGGCTCCATCTCTTCCCATCCTTTAATTTCTCCAGCCTTTTCGAAAACCAGTAGTTCCATGGGATATTAATATTGTTCTAGAAGCGTTAATGAATCCTCCTTTCGAGCCCATTCAATCCTCTTCACTAAAGTTCTTAGCTTGGAAAGTTCTTTTCCTTGTCGCCATCACTTCTGCAAGAAGAATAAGTGAACTTCAAGCATTAGTAATCAATGCTCCTTATCTTCAATTTCATCATGATAAAGTGCTATTGTGGACTCACCCTTCTTTCTCCCAAAGGTAGTGTCTGCTTTTCACATAAACGACACAATATCTCTACCGGTTTTTTGCCCAAAACCACATACTGATGAACGGCAGAGACTTCTTCATACATTGGATTGTAAAAGAGCTTTGGCTTACTACAAGAATAGAACTGACTCAGTCAGACATTCCTCTCAATTATTCATCTCTTTCAACCCGAATAATCCGGGTCAACCTGTTTCAAAGCGAACATTGTCTAACTGGCTAACCGCCTGTATACACTACTGCTATTCTACAAAACACGTACCTCTCGCAGGTCCAGTAAAGGCTCATCAAATTGAGACAGCTTCCATCGCACATATCCAGGGTGTGCCACCAGGATATTTGCAGAGCAGCAACTTGGTCACCCATTCATACATTTACATCGCACTATTGCCTCGATCAGCAGTCTGCATCAGATTCGTCATTGGGATCTGCAATTCTAAAGACTATGTCAAAGCCTTAATGGCTGTCCACCTTCTATAGGTTACAAAAAAAAAAAAAAAAACCAAACACAAACCCGCAACCTATGAGCTTGGGACTCCCAGCATACATGGCTAAATGCCCTACTTATCAACAGAAAAAAGTAAGTTTGATTACCGTAAATTGTATTTTCCATAGATAGGGAATTTAGCTATGCATTCCCACCCACCTCCCTGGATAGCCATCGATCTAATCAACGCCTACACCAGCATTCAGCTTGGAAAACTAACTGAAGGGAAGCTCGAGGAGTGTGGGAACCCGAGGTCATGCGCACTTCAAAGCTCTTCGAGCTATGAGAGTAAGCTCCGCCTTCGTGACATCACGGATGACATCACCCAGCATGCATGGCTAAATTCCCTGCTATCTACGGAAAACACAGTTTACGGTAAGCAAACTTGCTTTTATTTCTCCTAGGGCCATTTATATGGCAAGTGAGATGAGTGCCTGCTCAGGCATCAAGCCTGGGGAGCTAGCACAGTACCAGTGCACTTTGTCATCACAATGGCAGATGTACTGAAAATAAGTTGCTGCGCAGTTGCTGCTGCATGGCAGCATCTTCCCTCAGAGTGGGGGTGTAGGGGGCAGAGGCAATGGAAGTAAGCTAGTAGGCTGCAGCTCATGTATATGGAGGAGGATTTCACCCCCAGCCAGACAGATTATTGAAGGGGAATTCCAGCTCTCCTCCCTCCCCCCCCCCCCAGCCAGCTGTGTCATTGGAGGGGGGGGATCACCATCTTCCCCATATTGGGCTGCCAAAGGTAGCTGTGGTAAGCTGCTATGGACATCACTTAAGGATTCAGTGGAAGAGACAGTGATAAGGAACGTCCAGAAACCACTTCAACTGATGATTCTCCAGTAGATGTTGCTGGATGAGAGTTAATGGCATTGCCAGCGGACACAGACTGGCTGATTGCCAAGGGTATCTTCTTCGGGTCTATTATGTGCTGTGGTTCAGTGAAAAGAACGTGACAGAGCGTCTGCTCTGGTGTTTCAATCTCCAGGTCGGAACTTAAGCACAAAATCAAAATGGTTGAAAAATAAAGACCATCTGGCGTGGCGGAGATACTCAGGTTATGATCCGTGAAGACTGTTATTTGATGTTGAGCGTCTTCGAGCCAAGGCTGCCACTCCTCGAATGCAAGTTTTATTGCCAGGAACTCCTTGTCGCCGATCCCGTAGTTCTTCTCGGCTGGAGAAAATCTTCAGGAAAAGAATGAACAGGGTCGTAAGGTTTTTGAGTCTCCCGCTTGGCTCAACACAGCCCCTACCCCTACATCTGAAGCATCAACTTCAACTATGAAGGGCTTGTTGGGGTCTGGATGCCGCAAGCATGGTTCTGTGGAGAAGATGGTCTTCAATTTCTTGAACGTGAAAATGGCCTCTGCTGACCATGTTGAAGCGTTGGCACCCTTGCGAGTCATTGCCGTCAAGGGTATGGTTAAGGAGGAATAGTTCTTAATAAAGCTTCAATAATAGTTGGTAAACCCCAGAAATCTCCTTAAAGCCTTCAGACTGGTAGGTCGGGATCAATTCTTGATACTTTCAAGTTTGTGAGGGTCCATTTGGAAGCCTTCTTTTGACACTATGTAGCCTAGAAAAGACACAGAGTTTTTATGAAATTCACACTTTGAGAGTTTGGCGTATAGCTGGTGTTTGCGGAGACAGTGGAGTACTTGCTTGACATCTGCAATGTGGGTGTCCAAATCCTGGGAGAATATTAATATGTCATCCAGGTAGACCACAACGTTCTTGTACAGCAGGTCCCGTAAGATGTCATTCATTATATTTTGGAAAATGGCGGGTGCATTGCACAACCCGAACGGCATTACAAGATACTCGAAGTGGCCGTCTCGCATATTGAAGGCCATTTTCCATTCATCGCCGCTCCGAATGCAAATGAGGTTGTAGGCCCCCTTCAGGTCAAGCTTTGAAAATATCTTGGCCCCTTGCAGCCTGTGCGATGGTGGCGGATCTCATGCGTCACCTAGATAGGATTTTACACAGTGCTGGGGAGGAGCCGGCTGTCGTGGTTCATATGGGCACCAACAACATAGGAAAATGTGGGAGGGAGGTTCTGGAAGCCAAATTTAAGCTCTTAGGTAGAAAGCTTAAATCCAGAACCTCCAGGGTAGCATTCTCTGAAATGCTCCCTGTTCCACGCGCAGGTCACCAGAGGCAGGCAGAGCTCCGGAGTCTCAATGCGTGGATGAGATGATGGTGCAAGGAAGAGGGATTCAGTTTTGATAGGAACTGGGAAACCTTTTGGGGAAGGGGGAGTCTCTTCCGAAGGGATGGGCTCCACCTTAACCAGGGTGGAACCAGACTGCTGGCACTAACCTTTAAAAAGGAGATATAGCAGCTTTTAAACTAGAACAAAGGGGAAAGCCGACAGTCACTCAGCAGCGCATGGTTCAGAGAGAGGTATCTTCAAAGGATACTAATGATGCATTAGAATTAGGGCATCCCAACAGTGAGGTTCCAATAATTAGAAAAGTAGACCAAGTGCCTGTAACTAAAACCTCACCTGAGCTAAAAATATTCTAACTTATCCCTATCAATTAAAAAGCAGAATGAAAATACAAACAAAAAACAAACTTTGAAATTTTTGTATGCTAATGCAAGAAGTCTAAGAGGTAAGATGGGAGAATTAGAATGTATAGCAGTGAATGATGACATACTTAATTGGCATCTCAGAGACATGGTGGAAAGAGGATAACCAATGGGGCAGTGCTATACTGGGGTACAAATTATATCGCAATGACAGAGAGGAACACCAGGGAGCAGGTGTGGCGCTTTATGCCCGGGATGGCATAGAGTCCAACAGGATAAACATCCTGCATGAGACTAAATACAAAATTGAATCTTTATGGGTAGAAATCCCTTGTGTGTCGGGGAAGACTATAGTGATAGGGGTATACTACTGTCCACCTGGTCAAGATGGTGAGACGGACAATGAAATGCTAAGAGAAATTAGGGAAGCTAATCAAATTGGTAGTGCAGTAATAATGGGAGACTTCAATTACCCAAACACCAAACGGGCTGGATCTGTACTTTCAATCCAAAGTCCAAAAACACAACAAGTGCAGAAATCTTATCAGATCCAAAATTTATTAGAATTCTGACACGGTTCATATGGCAACTCCACTGTAAATTTTCACGTATAATTCCAAACACGGACCCCGTGTTTCGCCCACTGCCTGCGTCGGGAGGGACAACACCATGAAATCACAGATCTAAAATTAAAGTTAAAATTAAATTTTAAGCATGGATCCTACAATATAAATGGGGTACAGACCGAAGAAAATATATAGAGATACATAAAGATCATGTTTAGAATTCCACATACCTTCAATAATTTTGACAACAGGTTGACAGGGAGTGCGAATACCATATCACTGGGCTGGCCTTTTAAACGCCAAACCACATTTTGGCGCGAATATCAGGAACCAATCAAGATGCAGGAATGGAAAGCCAATCAGATCGTGGCAGGTAAGTCGGTAACCATTA
The DNA here is from genome assembly GCF_901001135.1 of Rhinatrema bivittatum. Lineage (NCBI taxonomy): Eukaryota > Metazoa > Chordata > Amphibia > Gymnophiona > Rhinatrematidae > Rhinatrema > Rhinatrema bivittatum. The sequence goes on along the minus strand of NW_021820521.1, from coordinate 57,240 downwards.
CGTGAAGAAACTCCACTCTAATTCACTATTTAGGCCACCAGGGGTCACTGTGTCGAGGAGGTAAATCCATCTTTGTTCCTTTTGAATCAGTAATTCGGAAAAATTACCGCCCCGTGGTGGGGGATGGACCACGTCCAGGACAAAGAATTTTAAATCTGTAATTTGATGTTGTTGTTGTAACCAATGTTCCACCAAAGGCTCATTTTCCCTCCTATTCTTTATGTTTGATCTGTGTTCAATTATACGAGTTTTTATCATCCATTTCGTTTTGCCCACATAAAATTTCTTACACGGACAATATATTATATATACAACCCCCGTGGTTGTGCAGTCAGATGTGCCTCAAAGAAAGATAACCCTAGATGTTACAGGATGAATAAATTCAGTTATACTCATCGTTAGTGAACAAACTGTACAGTGGCCACATGGTTTGTGGCCACCACTATTCACAGAGGATACCAGATATTGTACAGTGTGGACCAACATATCTTTCAAATTCCTACCCCTTCGATAGGTGAATCGAAGGGAAGCTTGAAAAAAATGGTCTAATGATAGTGCTGACCAATGCTTTCGGATAAGATCCGAAATATTCCTACTTTGTATTGAGAATGGCAAAATACAATTAATAGAGTTATCCTCACAAGAATTCTTTGGTAGAAATAAGAGATCTCTATTGACATATAGAGCCCGTTTATAAGCACGTTTCAAAATTCTATACGGGTACCCCCGCTGAGTAAACCGAAGCATCATCTGCTTAGCTTGAGAGATATATTCATCTTTTGAAGAACAAAGCCATCGCAGCCTTAAGAATTGTCCCGTAGGAATGTTTTGCTTTAAAAAACGTGGATGACAACTTTTATATTGTAAAAGTGTATTTTTATCAGTCTGTTTACGAAAAATGGTCGTTTCAAAACCATTTTTCGAAACAGAAATCAAGATGTCAAGGAATGGAATAGTGTGAGTTTGGATATCAAAATTAAATTGCAGATGACTATTGCAGCTATTGAGCCAATCTAAAAATACAAAAAACTGTATGTCTGTTCCTGACCAAATTAAAAAAATGTCGTCGATATACCTCAACCAAGTTGTAAAAAACTGTGACCATGAAGATGAGTAAATAAATTGCTCCTCAAATTTAGCAACAAACAAACAGGCTAGGCTAGGGGCCATTGTGGCACCCAACGCCGTACCTTTAATTTGTTGGTAAAATTGAGACTCAAAAGTAAAGAAATTTTTGGTTAGTGCTATCCGTGCTAAATCCATCAAAAATGCTGTAGGAGTCCGAATAGGGTCAGGGCGAGAGTCTAAAGTATCTTGGATAACATTCAAAGCTTCTGACTGGGGGATGTTTGAATACAATGAGACAATATCCAAAGTAACTAAATAGACATTTTCCGCGGAGGTAGGTAACTGGTCCAATAATGAAATTAAATGCGATGAATCCCTTACGTAGGACTTAATTTGTGGAACAAAAGGTCTCAAAAAATGATCAATGAATTTTGAGAGAGGCTCTAAAAGAGAGCCTATCCCTGACACAATTGGTCGCCCTGGTGGCTTTATAAGGGATTTATGGACTTTCGGGAGGACATAGAATGCAGGTGTAACAGGATATTCACACTGTAAAAATTGGGCTTCCCGAGTAGTAATAAATTTACGATCTAGTGCTTCCTGTACCAAGGACCTTATCTCGGCTTTAATCACTGGGGTGGGATCAGTAGATAAAGGGATATAAAATGATCTATCATTTAATTGATGTAAAATCTCAGAATCATAGTCAGTTTTATCCAAAATAACGATCCCTCCACCCTTATCAGCCGGTTTGATCACAATCATAGGATCATCTGCCAAAGATCTAATGGCTTGCCATTCACATTTAGAGAGATTGAAAAATACATAACCATTCAAACAAGAGAGGTGTTTTACGTCGGAGCGTACAAGTTTTTCAAATGCTGCCAATAGGGGATCAGGAGCCACATGAGGCACCCATCTCGATTTTAAATATACCACAGACTGATCAGTAGTCTGTGGACAGTCAGCAAAGTAAGATTTTAATTTAAGGGTTCGAAAAAACCGATACAGATGGATTTGTACATTAAAATCATCATATTTTACAGTTGGTACGAAAGAAAGACCCTTAATCAAAAGATCCCTCTCGGGATCTGATAACACTCTGGAAGATAAATTAAATATTACTTCATCAGATTGTATTGTCATTGCCAGGGATCTTGTTGACGTCGGGTGGCTAGTGTTATTCTTTGTTGGGCCGGCTGAATAGATGCAGCACGGCCACGATCCCGTGGATTTCGGGAGGGTTGTTGCAACTGGACCCCCCCTAAAAATGTTTGAATGATTATGTATTTTCAATCTCTCTAAATGTGAATGGCAAGCCATTAGATCTTTGGCAGATGATCCTATGATTGTGATCAAACCGGCTGATAAGGGTGGAGGGATCGTTATTTTGTATAAAACTGACTGATTCTGAGATTTACATCAATTAAATGATAGATCATTTTATATCCCTTTATCTACTGATCCCACCCCAGTTATTAAAGCCGAGATAAGGTCCTTGGTACAGGAAGCACTAGATCGTAAATTTATTACTACTCGGGAAGCCCAATTTTTACAATGTGAATATCCTGTTACACCTGCATTCTATGTCCTCCCGAAAGTCCATAAATCCCTTATAAAGCCACCAGGGCGACCAATTGTGTTGGGGATAGGCTCTCTTTTAGAGCCTCTCTCAAAATTCATTGATCATTTTTTGAGACCTTTTGTTCCACAAATTAAGTCCTATGTAAGGGATTCATCGCATTTAATTTCATTATTGGACCAGTTACCTACCTCCACGGAAAATGTCTATTTAGTTACTTTGGATATTGTCTCATTGTATTCAAACATCCCCCAGTCAGAAGCTTTGAATGTTATCCAAGATACTTTAGACTCTCGCCCCCTGACCCTATTCGGACTCCTACAGCATTTTTGAGGATTTAGCACGGTTAGCACTAACCAAAAATTTCTTTACTTTTGAGTCTCAATTTTACCAACAAATTAAAGGTACGGCGATGGGTGCCACAATGGCCCCTAGCCTAGCCTGTTTGTATGTTGCTAAATTTGAGGAGCAATTTATTTACTCATCTTCATGGTCACAGTTTTTTACAACTTGGTTGAGGTATATCGACGACATTTTTTTAATTTGGTCAGGAACAGACATACAGTTTTTTGTATTTTTAGATTGGCTCAATAGCTGCAATAGTCATCTGCAATTTAATTTTGATATATACAGACTCACACTATTCATTCCTTGACATCTTGATTTCTGTTTCGAAAAATGGTTTTGAAACGACCATTTTTCGTAAACAGACTGATAAAAATACACTTTTACAATATAAAAGTTGTCATCCACGTTTTTTAAAGCAAAACATTCCTACGGGACAATTCTTAAGCTGCGATGGCTTGTTCTTCAAAGATGAATATATCTCTCAAGCTAAGCAGATGATGCTTCGGTTTACTCAGCGGGGGTACCCGTATAGAATTTTGAAACGTGCTTATAAACGGGCCTCTATATGTCAATAGAGATCTCTTATTTCTACCAAAGAATTCTTGTGAGGATAACTCTATTAATTGTATTTTGCCATTCTCAATACAAAGTAGGAATATTTCGGCTCTTATCCGAAAGCATAGCACTATCATTAGACCATTTTTTTCAAGCTTCCCTTCGATTCACCTATCGAAGGGGTAGGAATTGAAAGATATGTTGGTCCACACTGTACAATATCCGGTATCCTCTGAATAGTGGTGGCCACAAACCATGTGGCCACTGTACAGTTTGTTCACTAACGATGAGTATAACTGAATTTATTCATCCTGTAACATCTAGGGTTATCTTTCTTCGAGGCACATCTGACTGCACAACCACGGGGGTTGTTATATAATATAATTGTCCGTGTAAGAAATTTTATGTGGGCAAAACGAAATGGATGATAAAAACTCGCATAATTGAACACAGATCAAACATAAAGAATAGGAGGGAGAATGAGCCTTTGGTGAACATTGGTTACACACAACAACATTGGTTACAACACAACAACAACAGTGCTCCAAGCAATAATATTTGCTAAAATTGATTACTGCAACTCGATTCTTCTAGGCCTCCCATCAGCACATACTAAACCTCTCCAATTGATACAGAACACGGCAGCAAGAATACTAACAAACAAAAGGAGAAGAGATCACATTACACCAGTCCTCAAAGACTTCACTGGTTACCAATCCCATTATAGAATAATTCATAAGTCCCTCACCACAATCTACAAGAATATCCATGGGCTGGCTCTCCACTCGATCTACAAATAGCTCTCAAAAAACACTCCTCCAATAGACCCATCAGAGAAGCTTATAGAGACTATCTACAGGTACCACACAAACAATACCACCCAACATATAACATTGAGAGAGCAGGCCTTCTCCACAGCAGGTCCCCCACTATGGAACTCAATCCCCTTAGAATTAAGACAGGAACCATGGTCTCCTAACCTTCAGAAAGAGACTGAAAACATGGCTGTTCATGAAAGCATTTCCAGACCCTTAAGGATTCACTTCCAGCAATTGCAGCAAAATCTAATACAGCAATACTGAACACTTTCTATCAAAATAAAATATTTATTTAAAAGAACAATTACTTAATTGAACATTCCCTTCCAAACGGAATCAATCACTACAAAACCAATCACTACAATGTTTAATTCTTATAAACTTGTTTATCTTCCTTTAACTCTAAATCCCAGTTAGAATAACCCCTGTTATTGTAACTTTCTCTTCCGTGCACTTGTTTTATACTACTGTAATGTATACTCTTAGTTTTAGTTATGTATGTTATAATGTATTGATCACCCCTTGTTTTATGTAACCGACATGATACGTACTCCCGTGAATGCCGGTATATAGAAAAACACAAATAAATAAATAAATAAAATAAATTACAGATTTAAAATTCTTTGTCCGGACGTGGTCCATCCCCCACCAGGGGGCGGTAATTTTTCCGAATAACTGATTCAAAAGGAACAAAGATGGATTTACCTCCTCGACACAGTGACCCCTGGTGGCCTAAATAGTGAATTAGAGTGGAGTTTCTTCACGTAATGGTTACCGACTTACCTGCCACGATCTGATTGGCTTTCCATTCCTGCATCTTGATTGGTTCCTGATATTCGCGCCAAAATGTGGTCTAGCCGTTAAAAGGCCAGCCAGTGATATTGGTATTCGCACTCCCTGTCAACCTGTTGTCAAAATTATTGAAGGTTATGTGGAATTCTAAACATGATCTTTATGTATCTCTATATATTTTCTTCGGTCTGTACCCCATTTATATTGTAGGATCCATGCTTAAAATTTAATTTTAACTTTAATTTAGATCTGTGATTTCATGGTGTTGTCCCCTCCCGACGCAGCCAGTTGGGCGAAACACGGGGTCCATGTTGGGGACCCCTACCTGTGTTTGAATTGTACGTGAAAATTACAGTGGAGTGCCATATGAACCGTGCCAGAATTCTAATAAATTTTGGATCTGATAAGATTTCTGCACTTGTATGTGTTTTTAGACTTCCATTACCCCAATATTGACTTGGTAAATGTATCATCGGGACACGCTAGAGAGATAAACGTTCCTGGATGGAATAAATGATTAGCTTTATGGAGCAATTGGTTCAGGAACCGACGAGAGAGGGAGCAATTTTAGATCTAATTCTCAGTGGAGCACAGGACTTGGTGGTGAGAGAGGTAATGGTAGTCGGGGCCGCCTTGGCAATAGTGATCATAATATGATCAAATTTGATATAATGACTGGAAGAGGAACAGTGTGCAAATCCAAGGCTCTCGTGCTAATCTTTCAAAGGGAAACTTTGATAAAATGAGAAAACATTTTAGAAAAAAACTGAAAGGAGCAGCTACAAAAGTAAAAAATGTCCAAGAGGCGTGGTCATGTTAAAAAATATCATTCTAGAAGCACAGTCTAGATGTATTCCACACATTAAGAAAGGTGGAAAGAAGGCTAAACGATTACCGGCATGGTTTAAAGGGGAGGTGAAAGAAGCTATTTTAGCCAAAAGATCTTCATTCAAAAATTGGAAGAAGGATCCAACAGAAGAAAATAGGACAAAGCATAAAAGTTGGCAAGCTAAATGTAAGACATTGATAAGGACCAGGCTAAGAGAGAATTTGAAAAGAAGTGGCTGTAGAGGCAAAAACTCACAGTAAAAACTTTTTTAAATATATACGAAGCAGAAAGCCTGGAAGGGAGTTCAGTTGGTCCGTTAGACTGATCGAGGGGTTTAAAGGGGACTAGAGAAGATAAGGCCATCGCAGAAAGAATTAAATGATTTCTTTGCTTCGGTGTTTACTGAAGAGGATGTTGGGGAGGTACCCGTAATGGAGGTTTTCATGGGTAATGATTCAGATGGACTGAATCAAATCACTATGAACTAGAAGATGTGGTAGGCCCTGATTGACCAAACTGAAGAGTAGTAAATTACCTGGACCGGATGGTATACACCCCAGAGTTCTGAAGGAACTAAAAAAATGAAAACTTCAGACCTAGTAGTAAAAATTTGTTAACCTATCATTAAAATCATCCATTGTGCCTGAAGACTGGAGGATAGCAAATCTAACCCCAATATTTAAAAAGGGCTCCAGGGGCGATCCGGGAAGCTACATACCGGTTAGCCTGACTTTCATTGCCAGGAAAAATAGTGGAAAGTGTTCTAAACATCAAAATAACAGAACATATAGAAAGACATGGTTTAATGGAACAAAGTCAGCTTGGCTTTACCCAGGGCAAGTCTTGCCTCACCAAATCTGCTTCACTTTTTGAAGAAGTTAATAAACATGTGGATAAAGGTGAACCGATTAGATGTAGTATACTTGGATTTTCAGAAGGCGTTTGACAAAGTTCCTCATGAGAGGCTTCTAGGAAAAGTAAAAAGTCATGGGATAGGTGGCGATGTCCTTTCATGGATTGCAAACTGGCTAAAAAGACAGGAAACAGAGAGTAGGATTATAATGGACAATTTCTCAGTGGAGGGAGGTGGACAGTGGAGTGCCTCAGGGATCTGTATTGGGACCCTTACTTTTCAATATATTTATAAATGATCTGGAAAAGAAATACGACGAGTGAGATAATCAAATTTGCAGATGGCACAAAACTGTTCAGAGTAGTTAAATCACAAGCAGATTGTGATAAATTGCAGGAAGGACCTTGCGAGACTGGAAAATTGGGCATCCAAATGGCAGATGAAATTTAATGTGGATAAGTGCAAGGTGATGCATATAGGGAAAAATAACCCATGCTATTAATTACACAATGTTGGGTTCCATATTAGGTGCTACAACCCAAGAAAGAGATCTAGGCGTCATAGTGGATAACACATTGAAATCGTCAGTTCAGTTGTGCTGCGGCAGTCAAAAAAGCAAACAGAATGTTGGGAATTATTAGAAAGGGAATTTTATTTTGTTTTATTTATTTGTAGGGTTTTATATACCGTTATTCGGTAGAGCCATCATAACGATTTATAAATCTGCAATTATCATCCAACATATGCAATGGAACATATGGAATGGTGAATAAAATGGTGAATAAAACAGAAAATGTCATAATGCCTCTGTATTGCTCCATGGTGAGACCGCTCCTTGAATACTGTGTACAATTCTGGTTGCCGCATCTCAAAAAAGATATAATTGTGATGGAGAAGGTACAGAGAAGGGCGACCAAAATGATAAGGGGAATGGAACAGCTCCCCTATGAGGAAAGACTAAAGAGGTTAGGACTTTTCAGCTTGGAGAAGAGACGGTTGAGGGGGATATGATAGAGGTGTTTAAAATTATGAGAGGTCTAGAACGGTAGATGTGAATCGGTTATTTACTCTATTGGATAGTAGAAAGACTAGGGGGCACTCCATGAAGTTAGCATGGGGCACATTTAAAACTAATCGGAGAAAGTTCTTTTTTACTCAATGCACAATTAAACTCTGGAATTTGTTGCCAGAGGATGTGGTTAGTGCAGTTAGTATAGCTGTGTTTAAAAAAAGGATTGGATAAGTTCTTGGAGAAGAAGTCCATTACCTTCTATTAAGTTCACTTAGAGAATAGCCACTGCCATTAGCAATGGTAACATGGAATAGACTTAGTTTTTGGGGTACTTGCCAGGTTCTTATGGCCTGGATTGGTCACTGTTGGAAACAGGATGCTGGGCTTGATGGACCCTTGGTCTGACCCAGTATGGCATTTTCTTATGTTTGGTCTGTCTTTATTTGTTTTGTTTTACAGATTGGTGTCATTAAAAATATTGTCCCTCCCGACGCAGCCTGTCTGGCGAAACACAGGGTCCGTGTCGAGGGACCTTTTAAAGGACTGATTTATATATAGTGGAGTTGCCATATATGAAATGACATAATAAAATTATAAATTTGACCAGCTAGAAATTTTTCTGCACTTGTCGTGTTTACAATAAATTCTTGTTAATGCCATAAAGTCTGAAAAAAGCCAAAAATATTAGAGTTAATGAGAGTATCTCAAACCCTTATAAATTTAAAGTCCACACACACATACATACTTATCCTAGTGATGGTGTTCAGCCCGTTTTAAAGAATAATAGCTGCAAATCTATATTCCTTATATACAATTCCACCCTCTTGTGAGACCCCAATCCACAGAAAATGCTGCAATGTTACCATGAAATTCAAAATGTCCATCATATGATGAAAAATGTGAATGAGCTGGATTATAGCCACTATCTTGAATGGCAAGCCGTATAATTGATATTGTGTCAAAAAAAAAATGCTTCCCATTCCACCACAAAAGCATGCAAAGCAGCTCCTTAATGTGCTATTTTTGTGAAAACAGGTATGCGAAAAAAGCTTTGCAGGCCCATTTTCACACCAAAAACATTATACCTTAAAAGAGGTGTAATTATATTTTTGGCGGCCTGGAAGAGGAAGTGGAGCTTTCTGCAAACTGACACACAGTCTTAAATAGGCAATGTGGCCCAAGTGAAGCCTCCTCAAAAGTGGGTAGTAGTCCTTCTACCCTCTAACTCCTATGAGCCCTTCAGGGGTAAAAAGGTGTAGGAGCAATGGGGCTCTTAGAAGACTTGCCCTTTTGTGACCCTTAAAAATAGTGCACTGAAAATTAGGGGCCCCCCTCCAACCCAAGATTACCTTGTAGCTGGGGGGTCTTCCTAGGGCAAGACAGATGCCTACTTGCTTCTGCCCCTCTGGCTGTCATTTTGAAAATGGTACATGCATAGGAGTAAAAGGGGTCTGCTGGGGGGGGAGAGATATGTGGTGGCAGCCATATTTGGCCTTTACACTTTTTAAAAAAGCTGCAAAAGGGCATGGCTTCCAATAGCTCCACTGCTTCCATACTTTTTTTTGCCCCTCTGAGGGGTTCAAGTGAGCAATTGGATATGTAGGCCACTCTTGCACTTTGGGGAAGTGGGGGGGGGGGGGGCCCTCATGGAAGCCTGTGAGGTAATTTTTTATTTATTTATTTATTTGTTTGTTTATTTTCCAAAATGAATCTGCAAATCTTTGTTCACATCCTGTTGAAATTTTACTTCTGCACTGCCGGAAAGCTGTGATATTTTTACACAAAAAATGTCTTTTGAAAAAACTCATGCAAAACACCCACACTCTTGCATTTTTGTGCACATGTAGGCATTCTGCACAATTTGTTCTGCAAAAAAAATGTTGCAGCCTAGCAGCCTAGTCCATCAGTCTCTAATTAAAGAACAAACTTGAACTATGTAATCATTAAAAATACATTTTGGGCTTGTGAGAAAAAATAAGCCATGGTGCACAAGGCAATAAATTATATATATCAGAATACATTGTTTTTTGTCAAAATAACATCTTCATTTTTCCAATGTACTTTAAAAATAATTTTTGTGTCTCCAAATTCACATCACACACACACAAATTCAGAATCCTTTTTTTGCATGGTTTGTAACTGCCACTAGATGTCTCTTTTACTCCATAGAAATAAAGGTTAAGATCTAAAACCAAAAGAGAAAATTGTATAGGATGACACCATTTCTTGGATTAACTTAATACATTTGTTGTTTAGCTTTCATGAGTTAATACTCCATCAGGTTAGAACCAAATGAACCAAAAGATTACATTTACCAGAAAATATAAAAGGTATTCCAGTGACTAGTGTGAAGAGAAAACAGGTGATTTGATGAAAGGAAAGCTTGATTGTGACAGGCAGTATAATTTTATGGTTCATAAGTAGTTAACAAATCCAAGTTTTGAGTCCTTTCTTATCAGTTCCAAGGTGACTGATCATTGTGGATAATTTTTCAAAAGGTTTCAGCACATACAATTGGAAGTTACACATGGAAAGTAACATGTATATACGCAAGAAGTATTTGCAAGGTTTGTGCATAAGAACATAAGATATGTCATACTAGGCCACATCAAGAGTCCATCAAACCCAGTATCCTGTGTCCAACAGTGGCCAACCAAGTCGCAAGTACATCAATAGATCCCAAGATACTAATCCTTATTAATTAATAGCAGTTTAAACACTGTCGTTCCATGTAATGATCACAACAGTTACTTAGGAAACTTATCAAACCCTTTTTTAAACCAGTTACACAAATTGCCATAACCACATTCTCTGGCAATTAATTCCAGAGCTTACTTATGTGCTGAGTGAAAAAGAATTTTTCTCCAATTTGTTTTAAATGAACTACTTGCCAACTTCATGGAGTGCCCCCTAGTTTTGTATTATCATGAAAGAGTAAATAACCAATTCACATTTACCTATTCAAGTCCTTTCATGATTTTGTAGACCTTTATCATATCCCCCCTCCGCTGTCTCTTCTCCAAGCTCAACAGCCCTAACTTCTTTAGCCTTTCCAACCCCTTTATCATTTTGGTCGCCAATCTCTGTACTTTTTCCAGTGCAACTATATCTTTTTTGCGTTGCGATGACCAGAACTGCACACAGTATTCAAGGTGCAGTCTCACCATGGAGCAATACAGAGGCATTATGACATCTACCATTTAATTTGCCATTCCCTTCCTAATCCTAACATTCCGTTTGCTATTTTGATCCTCACAGCACACTGAGCCAACTATTTCAATGTATTATCCACTATGATGCCTAGATCTCTTTCCTGGGTGGTAACTCCTAATGTGGAACCTAACATCATTTAACCACAGCATGGGTTATTTTTCCCTATATGCAACACCTTGCACTTGTCCACATTAAATTTCATCTGCCATTTAGATGCCCAATCTTCCAGCAGTGTTGCACCTAAACGTCAACTGAAAAAGAGGAAGCAGTTTACGGGTATTCCTGGGCAGGGTTCAGAAGTTTGCACACAAATTAGTATTTTATAAGCTATATACATGCATACATTATCTAACTTACACACATGCTTTCACACAGGGGCTTCGCTAGCCATGGGCACACAGGGCTCATGCTCCAAATCTATTGAACAGTATCCCAAATCTTAGTCTGTTCCAGTTCCTTCCCTCCAGGCAACCTGCAGGGAACAGGAAGGGGCTGGAAACATTAGTAGAGCAATTGTTTTCTTCTCTGCAGTATTTGCTCCAGATTCATCCCTTCTATCTCCTGTCCCCACAGGAGGAGAGGGGTGAGACTGAAACAGACACAGCAGGCAACATGAGGGGAGAAACAGAAGAAGGGCTGGACAAGAGAGACAAGCAATTTGTTTCTGTTCTGCTGTGTTTTGTGCTTTAATCTCATTCCCCTCCCATCCTGTCCCTAGTGTTTCAACTGGAAGGAAGGGGCTGGACCAGACACAGCCACAGACTGTGATCCCAAGACTCCAGACTTATCTGAGGGCAGAGTGGGGGAGGAGGAAGAAGGCATCCTAGAGCACAACCCAAGAGCTGTAAGTGATTGATGGCAAGGGAGGAGGAGGTAAATACTGAAAAGGGGTGAGGTGAAGAGGTCTTGAGTGCTTATGGTACTAGAGAGTGCATAGTGTGAGAGAGGAGAAAAGGAAGTGAGGAAGGGGTGACTCAAAAGGAGGTAAATGTTGGGAAAGTGAGGAGGTTGAATTCTGGGGGAGGAAGGGATAAATGCTGGGAGGAGTAGGGGAATGGAAGATAAATGCAGTTTCCTTCCCCATCTCCCTCAAATCAGCAATGCAAATCTGGGCTGGCTGAGGTGATGAGATGCAGTTAAGGTAAAGGCATCCATTAGAACTTTGTGAGAGAAAAGGATGTGTGTGGGGAAGTGTAAAAGCAAAATATCTAGAGAGGGGGACAAGCTCTTGGAAATGGGGCTCTGAGAGAGCACAAGGGGGATGGGTGTTGGTGTGAGGTTAGAGGTGGTGATGCTGTTTGTGGGAGAGAGCCAGAAGCAGTGGTGCAGTTGGGTGCAGAACCATGGTGATGGTGTCAGGAAGCTAGATGTGGTGGTGGGGAGAGGAGAGCCAGAGTTGTGATGAGGGTGGAGAGTGAGGGTAAGAGAGAGATAGATGTATCGCTCCATGGTGACACTGCACCTTGAAAACAGTGTACAATTCTGGTCGCCGCACCTCAAAAAAGATATTGTTGCGATGGAGAAAGTACAGATAAGGGCAACCAAAATGATAAAGGGGATGGAACAGCTCCCCTATGAGGAAAGGCTGAAGAGGTTAGGGCTGTTCAGTTTGGAGAAGAGACAGCTGACAGGGGTATGTTAGAGGTCTTTAAGATCATGAGAGGTCTTCAATGAGTAGATGTGACTCGGTTATTTACACTTTCAGATAATAGAAGGACCAGGGAGCACATTTAAGAATAATCGGAGAAAATTCTTTTTCACTCAATGCACAATTAAGCTCTGGAATTTGTTGCCAGAGGATGTGGTTAGTGCAGTTAGTGTAGCTGGGTTCAAAAAAGGTTTGGATAAGTTCTTGCAGGAGAAGTCCATTAACTGCTATTAATCAAGTTACTTAGCTATTAGCCACTGCTATGAATTGCATCAGTTGTATGGGATCTTAGTGTTTGGGTACTTGCCAGGTTCTTGTGACCTGGTTTGGCCTCTGTTGGAAACAGGATGCTGGGCTTGATGGATCCTTGGTCTGACCCAGCATGGCAATTTCTTATGTTCTTATGAAGGAGGAAGAAGGCAGATGTGGAGCTGGTGTGTAAGAATGTGTCACAGGTTTAGCCGAAAGGATAAGGCAAAAGGAGGTTTTCCCCTGTCCATAGAGAATGTATTGTGGGTTCCTATGGGAGGGGAGTTTCTGAGAGAAATGGAGCAAGCAAACAAAACACGGGAACCAATGACTGATGTGAAGAAGCTGAGATATATATATTGTAAAAACTTTACATATATATGCAAAATATACTGTATTAGCAACAATTTCCTAAACAAGAAATATAAAACCCTATTGCTCAATTATGAGAATGAGCACATATAACACACACAAGACAGAGAGAAAACTGCAGTGAGAATAATGAACACAATAGCTATAATTCAGGCAGGCCTTAATCGTAATCACTTCCCTGCAAGAATGTCCTCAAATTCTCCAGCAGTGACACCAAGCAGAAATCAGAGAGGACAAAGAATGTTACTGGGCACTCAATGTCATGCAGAGCCTGCCTCAGGTCAGAGCTTGGCAGAAGTCCACCCTCCTCCTGGGTGTTAGGGTCTTATTTCTTTGGTTGGCACATGTGCTCTATAGTTTTCTTAGTTTCTTTCAGCTGTATACTGTGTCTGCAAACTAACGGGCCGATACAGTACAGTGCGTTCCGACAGAGTGCACTGTTAGCCGGCATTTGGACGCACGTTTTGGACACGCTAGTTTTACCCCTTATTCAGTCCAACCCCCCCTCCCCCCGAATCTAATAGCGCCCGCAACATGCAAATGCATGTTGATGGCCCTATTAGGTATTCCCGCGCGATTCAGTAAGCAAAATATGCAGCCAAGCCGCACATTTTGCTTTCAGAAACTAGCGCCTACCCAAAGGTAGGCGCTAGTTTCTGCCGGCACCGGGAAAGTGCACCCTCTGACTTAATATCATGGCGATATTAAGTCGGAGGTCCCAAAAGTTTAAAAAAGTAAAAAATATAAAAAAAATAAATTTAAAATGGGCCCATGGCTGTCGGGTCGAAAAACGGATGCTCAATTATGTTGGCGTCCGGTTTCCGAGCCCGTGGCTGTCAGCGGGCTCGAGAACAGACGCCGGCAAAATTGAGCGTTGGCTGTCAAACCCGCTGACAGCCGCCGCTTCCGTCAAAAAAGAGGTGTTAGGGATGCGCTAGTGGCCCTAGCACCTCTTTTTACCGCCAGGCCTAATTTAAATAAATTAAGATACTGTTTCGCGCGCACAAGAGAGTGGCCTGTGCCCGCTCTCCCGCGTTTTACTGTATCGGCCCGTAAATCAGGGTAGATGCCAAGGGTTTTCCAGCCCTCCGCTCTCTCTTATCACACGGGGCTACTGGTGCTGCGCTTTACTGAGTACGGGATTTTAACTTCCTAACTGCCAGCTTGTTTTCTTTCACATCTAAGTGGTGTTTTCATTCTCAGGTAATGCCTTCATCTTTTGTATTTCTCTGTCTGTGTCCTTGAAGTTTCCAGCCTGCTTTCTTATCAGACTAGAAGAAAGGGAGGGAGGGCTGCCTGACACAGCAACACACCTAGAATTCACACACAACTGCATCCTTTAACTGTGAATAAACATAACTGTATTTCTTTCTCCTAAGGGGCTTAATTAACCCTTTCCTGTGCTCCATTAACATGGTTTCATAAAACTATCTCTTATCACTAACACAGACCCATAACGTGATGGAGTGGTGTATGTGATAGAATATTTTGTTGGAAAGAGGGAAGAGTATGCAAGGGGATGATTCGGGGTGAGAATGAATCAGAAAGATAGTAATGAGGAGAAATATGAGGGGGTGATTGAGGGCTGAATGCATCAAACAGGAGGGTTTGGAAGAATGTGAGAGGAGGTGCACGAAATTAAATATTTCAGAGAGGGCAAGAAAGTCAGTGTGGGGATGATGAGTGGTGGGATGTGGCTGTTGGGGCAGAAGGGAGCCAGATAGAATGCAGGGGCAACCCAGTGAGGGGAAGATGCAAGGTGAGAGCTGGGAAAGTGAACTGTTGGAACAGGGAAAACAGGAGGGTTAAAAGACAGAGGAGGAGTGAGAGGATAGAGTTAAGCAATTGTGATGAAAGGAAGAGATAGGCAAAGACAGATCTGGATTTGTCAATAAGCACAGTAGGCCTGTACCTTGGCCAACAAAAAATGGGGGACAGCAGTCAAGCTGGAGATTTTCTGCCTTCCAGCTGTGCTGAATCTCAGCAGAGAACAGCCCATGTGCACCCAGTTCCAACCCCTCCCCTCCCAGACAGTCTGCAGGGAATAAGAGAGGATAGGGTAAGTCTGGAGCAAATACAGCAGAGCACCTGTTCTCAAATCCAGTTTACTTCCTTCAGTCATTCAAGCAGAGGAAGGGTTGAGCCTGGAATAGACAGAGCAAAAGGGGATCATTTTGGAAAGGCTAGGAGGGGCTGAGTGGGGGATCTTTGGGGGGGGGGGGGCAAGGTGAGGAGAGAGGCTGGGGTGAGAGTGGATCAGCTGGAAGTTGTGTATCTGTGAGAGGAGCACTGAGGGAGTGAGTATGTGTGAGTGTGAGAAAGAAGGTATTGGTGATGGGTGGGTGTGTGGGTGCCAGATGGATGGGAGGTTAGAGAGTTACTGCAAGGGTGATCAGGACTGGAGCAAGGTGGAGACACCTGCCTCCTCCCCTTTCCCCTCTCTAAAATCAGATCATCTCTCTCTTGATCTCAATTATTTCTCCCTGATCCTGGAACTTCCTTTTTCTACATTTCCCTTCTTCCCAGATCCTGGAACGCTCCCCCCAACTCCTCCTACTCTTCCTCAATCCCTGAACTCTCTCCTCCTTTTCCCAGATTCCTGATATTCTCCATTTCCTCCTCATCTCCCATCCTCTCCATCTCTGGTCCTTCCCCCCATACCTAGTTCTCTCACTTTGTCCTCAGCCCATTTCTGGTTCTCAACTCCTCCGCTACCATCCCTGAGATTTCCTTCCTGTACTTTATACTTAAGACCCTCTTTATTCACTCCTAAAAAGAAAATAAATTATACAGACACAAGTAAGGTTGGAAAACGCCTTTATTTCTGCAATGCAAAATAAAAGATATAAATGTTTGTTAATCTACTTTCAAATTTTATATTTTTTGCCAGAGAATCTACCCCCTGAGTTACAGCTGGAACTGTGGAGCTGTATCGTAGGCCTAAGGGCAGCAAAATTCACTGGGCAGAGAAGTGAGCAATAAAGGAAAATTAGATAAAAGAGAAAGACAGATGTGAGGGAAGAAGTGACGAAGAAAGAAGAGGGAAGAAAAGAAAAATGGAAAGGAGAGCCTGGAAAAGCGGTTAGGACAAGAGAGAGAATAGGATTTCAGAAAAAGAGAGAGAGCCTAATGCAAAAGAAACTCCACTCAGATAACAAAGGTAGAAAACAAACTTTGTATTTTCTGTTTAGTGACTGGATTATGTAACGCAGTGATTTAGTGGCTGAATGGCTCCTGGAGTAAATTGGATTCTCTGCAGGCTGTGATGGCCTGAAGGCCAATACTGATGGAGCAGGGTAAATTTCTTTCAGTAATGGCTCTAGGTTTTTTTTTTATGATTTCTCTTAGTTTTTCCAGCTATGGGTTGTAATGTAACTACAAAGAATACTCACTCTGTGGTTTTCCTTTCTTTGTACTGCAGTAGATTTGTCCTGGGTGTTTTAAGTGAACAAGCAATTGTCCTAGAGATAATTTTGGAATAGTAGCCCTTTTTCTTTGCAGGATTCAGCCAGGACTTTGAGGTATAACTCCATGACAGCCACAGCAGTGTAAAAAAAAAAAAAAATCCACTAGTAAAAATATTGCGTGCGAAACATCCCTTACCGTGTGCGATACGTTTGGAAAATAAGGCCCTTAGCATCAGGTCTCTGGTTGTTCCCTGAATCCATTTCAGCTATAACAGGGGTGGGCAATTTTAGAACTCAAGGGCTCCAAACCAGTAGTATTTTCAGGATATCCCTAATGAATATGCATGAAAAATGTAGATATACTCTGCCTCTGCTGTATGCAAATTTGTTTCATGCATATTTTTTAGGGATATCCTGAAATCCAAACTGATCTGTAGCCCTCAAGGATTGGAGTTGCCTACGCTGGGCTAGAACACCTGAAGCAGGGGGACTACACAGCAATTCATCTTGTATGGGATTTTAACACCACATAAAGGATGCTTGCACACTTATTTAGACTTAGTTAATCTTTTTCTAGTAGGCTCAAAATTATATTCAATAAAAGCAAATAATACGACAATAAAAGCATAATAGAAATATACAATAGAAAAAAGCATAATATGCTCTCTCTCTCTATATATATATATATAGAGAGAGAAAGAATGAAAGAAATTCATCCAATATTCATGTCCTTTTGGATTCCTATATTAGCCTCTGTCCTGAAAATGTCCTACATAAATATCTTTATTTATTTAAAATTATTTATATACCATCTAACAATAAAATATTGATCAAAACGGTATACAATGTTCATAAGCAAACAAAAATGAAAAAAATAGAAAAAATACAATCTTGAATTATAATAAAGATTAAAAGTTATAAAACAATTTTTAAATAACAACTAACTTTAGACTTTACAAACAAGAGATAAAAAAGATCAGTTCCACATGACTTTGGAGTACAAAGTGAAAAATGAGGGATGTGTTAAGCTTAGGTGTCCCAAAGTTTGAGTGCACAACCCTGTGTGAGATGAGTGCCCAAAACCTGAGCACCCTAGCCCAGACCTAGCATACAGGTAAGCACGTGCCAAGATCAGACACCGCTACCAACTGGATGCCCACACAGGCGTCCAACTAAGCATCAAAAACTGGGTGCACAATTTACATGCACTTACACGAACTGACGGTCCTGAAGACGGCAGCCTAATGCACAGGAAAAAAAGGCACAAAAACAGCTGCCGCAGCCTACCACATCAGTGCAGAGAAAAGCCTAAAAGCAGGGCCTAGCCCAAAAGGACTGCTCAACCTGCCTGGCTGCCCACATCCCTTAAACTCCCTCGGGGGGGGGGGGGGGGGGCGGGAATGACAGATTGGCGTGCTGAGCACAGAGACCTGAGGAGGCCCTACAAAGAAACCCTCCTCTTGAGTTTTATTTTTAAGCTTTACCTGAGGTAAACCCATCCCGGCTAAGTACAGTCTGTCTCCAGCTGCGGAGGGAGAGGGAATATACCATCACCGCTGCACTCGGCTATCTTTCAGCTGTTTGAACAGCTAAGTCCACGTTGGCTGAAAAAACAGTTACCGGACCAAGACACTCATCTGAGGGACCACAGAAATCACCTCAGGAATTCTCAAATGGGAGAAGGATCAACTGATATCACCACAGGAGAGCTGGGCAAATTAAATTTCCTTCTTTTTTTTCCTTCTAAAACTTAAAGCAATCCACAGTAGCGAGATGCACATCCACCATCTGCTGGAGACAGAGAATACTGGCAGGCTGATGTCACTGCATAAGTATATATATACTGTGATGTCAGCTTTGCTCCGTCTCCATCTGCTGGTAGATGTGCATAACCCACTGGTCTGAATTAATCTGTCTGGGCACTAAGAAACATACATTTGTGTACCCTTGGGACTTAAAATCCCCCAGTAAGGGTTACATGTGTCAAAGGTGTTACTGAAATCCAAGTACACTATGTCTAGCGCTCTCCCCTTGATCCAACTCTCTGGTCACACAATCAAATAAGTTGATCAGATTCGTCTGACAAGATTACCTCTGGCAAAAACCATGCCGCCTCGGATCTTGCAATCCATTAGATTCCAAAAATTGTATTATTCTCTGTTTTAACAGCGATTTTATTAGTTTGCTCACGATAGAGGTCAGACTAACTGGCCTGTAGTTCCCAGCCTCCTCCTTACTTCCACTTTTATGAATAGGAGCCACATCCGCCTTTTTCCAGTACTCCACAACTACTCCAGACTCTTAAGAAGCATTGAAAAGTTCAGCCAGAGGAGCTGCCAGGACATCTCTTAGTACCCTTGGTTGTATCCCATCTGGCTCCACTGATACAAGTTAAAATTTAACTCCTGCTAATTGGGCCTTAGTAAATGATACAATAATAGCATGGCAATGTCTTCATTAGCCATCTTGTTTTGCATATACAGGTACATTAAAATACTCAGGTGTAAAAAAGAACATTTTGCCCTGCACTAAGAGTTTAAAGGTGAATTTTAAAAGCCAGGTGAGTGCCAAAATTGGGAGATGGGTGCGCATGTAGCACATGCACATGTCCACCCGATTTTATAAGCCGCCTACATGCACAAGTACCAATGCACAAATATCTTGCATCGGGGGAAAAAAAAAAGGGGTGGCATCTGGGCTGGACACAGGCGTCCTGAGGCAGGGCCAAGAGATATGCATGCATATAGCTATGTGCCTGGATGCGTGCCCAGGTATAGTCGAGTGCAAATTTACTTGTGCTATGGAGGCGGTGAGTCTTTATAAAACTATTTCCAGATGTCTCTGAAGTGTCTGAGGGGTCTCTAGCCTACATTGACCCCAGTTAAAGAAGCAGGAGGGCTTGGATGATCTAGCTCCAGACTGGGCAAACTGGTGAAACTGGTCAGGGGCTGGACAGACATGTTATAAAATTCTCTCACTTGCACATCCCAAAGCCAACTTACATTGCTGTGTGCACACAAGCTTAAATTTAGCTGCACACATACAACACCAGGGAAATTTTATAACACAAATGCAGGATATAAAATTGCTGCGTTTCTGGTTACGCACCGATATACACATGTATATGCACCTGTTTGAAAGTTACCGTCTCTGTAAATAGTGCATTAAGTGTAATGTGATTTTAGCACATAACCTCCAAATTCTCAGAAGCAAACTTTAAGACCAAACAAAATTTTGATATGTCATTTTTATTATTGAACACAAGTATGTTTCTTATTTTAAAAAAATACAAAATTTGTTTGAAAAAGCCTGAAACAGTAGGCTTTTTTTGCACTGGGTTACCAAAAGATATTACAATCATATTGAAAAAAATGAAGAGCTAGTGCTGTGGAGCTAAAAATAAAATGCAAGTCAGTTAAGAAGAATCGAACCCCTGAACACTAGTTGACCTTTTTTCCTTGATGGTATATTAATAAATTTGGACAATTTTAATTCCTACCAGTATGAATATGCCAGTTATAATCTCTCATTAGTGCAAGTTTAGAAACATATTCCTTTGGGTCAATTAAACACTCCTCCATAATTGCAACTACTTTAACATAAGTGGAAATTCTTGCAAAGTGATTACAATTAAAATTACATTGGAAAAATTATTCCCCCTCCCACCCAAAAAATACAATATCCAGCTGTACTTTTAGTGCACATTGTTTTAGTTCCACTGGACTACACGTGCAATTCTTTTTAAACAAAAGGCTATTGTACCTTTTAGAATTAGCCTTGGAAAAAACAGCAGGTATCAAAAAGTACAAATCATCCTCCACTACATTATATTTTGAGAAACCACAAACACAGCAGATTTGAACCCTGAAACAATTAACACTTTCAACCTATTTTAGGATGGAAAGAATTCACAGATTGAACTTGCTGTAATGGCTTTTTGGAGTCCTTTAATCCATGTAGGTTTTGAGCAACTGTGGTGTAACGAATAGACTAAAAAGTTGATATTTCCCTGCCCTGTGGTTCTGCTGGTGGAGGTACCTTTCAGTGTCAATACAACTGAGAGCAACAGTTACCACTTCTTAGATATTCAGTGGAGATTTTCAGCTTAGGCACCACAATCACATATACACAGCACCATCACCTGTTTGGAAACGCAACATTATGATACAGAACAGATTTTGACAAGCTTGTGTGTCAAATGTCAATTGAAAAATTCAAAGGATTTACATTTAATAAGTTTCATAAGCAGATGTTAAAAAAACAAACAAAAAAAAAAAACATCCATAAGAAAAAAATCCATCCCCAAAACAAAAACTATGTAACATCTTTGCTTACATTAGCAGCAATGAAATACTGATTTATAAATTGTTATTCTAGTTTCCTTTTGGTCTTCTAAAGAAAATATTCATTGCCTTTCCTTATTTCACACATTTATTGATTATGAATTGCAGAGTGCAAAGGATACATCAAAGTGCAGATTCCCTCACACTTAAATATTTTAAGTCCAATTCAAACTCAGGCAGTTACTATGCATCACCCACAGAGGCTGAGATTTGCCAATTCAGCATTTTCCAGAGCATATTTCTTATCTCCTGGGGGGAGACGTGTTGGTGGTCAGCCTAAAGGGATCCAATTGTATTTGGTGAAGGCAGCACTCAATGCACACACACAAAAAAACCCCAAAATACCCCATACAGAAGTGGCTACTTGGAACTAAATACACACCTCAGTTAAAGACCATCTGATGTGAAGACTGTCATTCGTGTTTACTGTGCAACTAGGCCACGTGTGTCAGTGATATCTAGGTCTGCCCTTTAAGACCTGACTAACCTCTATAATGTTAAACTGGACTTGAAGTTCAGCTCTAGAGTTGATACATCCACACTTTTATTTACTACAAACAGCAAAGGCTCTTTCAACATAACATTTGTTTACAGAACATTCCCTTTTTAAAAATGTGAATTTGTATGCACAATAAACAATATTCTCAAGCAATTTTTGACCCATGGAAAGGAATAACCATGAAATCACTTTTACTGTAAAATGTTTCCAAGCAAACCAATTTAAAGGGTGAACAGAATATCATCACACTGATTTACTGGGCTTTTTTTCCCATGTAGATACAGAATGGCAAATAAAACCTTGATGAATCTAGCCCCAAGTTTAGCTGCCCCTTATGAAACTTTTTCCCTTCCTATACTAAATTAATTTCTTTTAAATAATGTGGACACTGAAGAGGTTATAAAAGCCTTTATGAAAAGCTTTTTTTCTTGTAATGTAAATAGCACATTTGCATTTACAAGAAAAATAGTTTAAGAAAACATTTTGGATATTTAATTTGCTGACGTTATCATTAGTTCAACCAAATTACAGACATGCATTCCTTCAACAGTTAAAAAAGGTTCATCTGTGCCACTCATGCAAATGTGTTTGTATGGGTAGAAGGGGAACAGATACCAGGTAGACTATAAATGCATTTCCCAACCCTCTCCTGGAGACATTAAACTATTTGGGTTTTCAGGATATCTGCAATGAATATCATGAGATAGATTTGCATTTACTGCAGAGTGTGTGTGTAAATCTGTCATGCACATTCATTTTGGCAATCCTGAAAAGCCATCTGGATAGCTATACTGTAGGAGAAGGTTGGGGAAAACTGTATAAATGCCATAACCTTGCCCTGGAGTTCCGTTTTATTTCTTTTGAACCCCCAGATAGAAAAATGACTACCTCCTCGGAACCTAAGAAATGTAATACTATGGGATAAGCTATGGAATACTGTTAAATAAATAAAAAAAAACCCCCAAAAAACACAACCACAAACCATCTGATTCCCAACAGCAAAACTAATCATCATAGAGCAGGGAAAAAAAAGTTTTGTAGCATCAGTGTTGGCATTTGATCATCCACAGAGCAGATCTTTTTCTACTAGTAGCCCAGTTTTATCAACCATTTATTATTCAGTTTATATAAACATACAGATGAATGAAATACAGCACTGGTTCTTTGTCAGAATTTGTATACCATCCCCTAAAAGGGAAGATTTATATATTCAATATGCAAACGTTTAAAGAATTTTAAAATGTAATTAATGCCTATTCTTTCCATTTCAAACTATACTTATCAAATAATTCTGAGGGGACCGTTGTGACAACCCACCTTCTTAATGTTAACAAAATCGAAACTAAATCATTCAGATGCATGAATGCAAGTTTAGCCAAAACCACCTTGAATGACTAATTTCAGTTTCAGTGAGATCGTCTATTAGCTTGGTGAGTAAAAAGTTCCCATGTGATGGCGTAAGTTTATATACTGATTAATTTACATTAGAAGAATAGCTATGCTATTTCTAATGCAGGCATTCAAACCCTTTCAAGCAATTGCATTAATATAACTAAGAAGTGAATCTGCTATGAATATGGGTATTTTATATAGAAGCTATAGTGCTCAATGATTGACTTTCACATGACTTAGTTATAACTTTGTCTCCAGTGTCTTCAGCTAACTACAATGTGAGTAATCCAGCCTATAGGATTTCCCTAAAATGCTAATGGATGAGTTTTAAAGATCTACATTTTTCTCTGGTCTTCCCATCCTTACTGAACTGAAGAGAACTGATTAAACAAATCTTGAATACAATCAGAAAGGCATCATTTGGACTTTGTTAATATGCATAATCTGTTGAAATACAAGATACCCTGTCACCCAATTGTGAAAAATCTGAACTTGCTGCTGGTTTGTATTTTTTTTTTTGTTATAGAACAGTAAGGTCGCCCTGTAAGCAGTTACATATCCCTTCTTCTTGCACAAAATGGCATTTGTTCTTTTTATTAAACAGGTGATGGTAGCTGTGCAAATGTGTCGATGTACATCTAAGTTCAGTTAAGCAGCATTCAGCTCTCTTAGCTATAGCTCATGAGGTAAAGAAAACTGCCCTGCCCATTTAGTGTTTTTGTCCCTTCTGTTGGCAGATATTAAGAGACGTGTAAACAACAATCCAAAATACTGCATACTCAGAACATAACAGACCTTGCATATAAGTGAATGTGAGTAAATTATAACTTGAGTGAATTAGGTAGAAAAGTAAAGGGAGTGACTTCTGCCTAATTTTTTCTTTTCTCCCCTGCCCCCCCCTTTGATTTTGCTGACTGCAATTTAATCCTGAGCTAGAAGACAAGGTGGGGGGCCTTTTATGCTCCACAAAAGGAATGCTGTTGAAAAGTCTTCTTTTAGATTCTGTCCCAGTCGGTGTTTTAGAGCATTCTCAATACTGCAGTTCTGCGCATTTGATTCTTCTCTGAAGATGTTTATAGTTTGGTATGGCGGCCAGGTCTAGGTATGGCTGCTGAGGTTGATGCAGAAGCTGCTGCTGCATCCTCTGCCTCCTCCAGTCCATCCTGCAGCTCCTGGCTGACGCTGGACTGTAGGGCAGCAGGGGTAAGCCATTCCTTAGGTAGGCAGCTTTGGAGAAATGGTACACAGGAACTGAAATAGGCCAAACGATTCACCCAGCGAGGAATTTCCCTTCCACACAGGATCTACAAAATAAGAAATGATAGATTGCTACAAATTGTTCAACCACAGATGCAATGGAATAGGTGGATTTCCAAACATATTATATACAGCATTTTAAAGGTATATGCAGTTCTGTTCAATGATGCTGAATGACAAAAATGTTATGGGAATATCTCTAGATGCATCTTTTCCACATGCAGTCAGAAGATAAAAATGCAGAAGCATTTACCCAGTGTATAGGCCCTGCCCCCCTCAAAACTAGCAACTCCATGTATTCAATTTTAGATAAACATACTTTAAATGGCATATTAAGAGGTCATATTTTCCAATTTCTGTTAACCAGTATCCACTCTGTCCAGTCTTTTTATCCAGCAAGTTAGGATGTCAGTAAGATGGTGAGTTGTAATATGGGTTTAACTAGAGTCCAGTTTTCCCAGGTATATTTGATGGTATCACTGGATTTAATCTCACCAGGTATTCTATTTTATGTATATAAACAGAAGGGAGTCAGTCCAGAGGGTGGCTCCTAAATGGTCAGCAGTTTACATTCTAAAGCAAATGGGGATAGTCAAAGATCTAAATATGTACACTCTAGAAGAAAGGCGAGATAGGGGAAATATGATAGAGATATTAAAATATCTAAAAATGTTTCCAAGCATTGGTGGTGAGCTTTTTTCAATGGGAAGAAGGATCTAGAATGAGGGGATATATATATATATATATATATATATATATATATATATATATATATAAAAATATATATATTTTTTTTTTCAGATACTGTTTTTGTCTCTCCTACCCTAGGAGGCTCTTTCATGCTTCTACCACCTTCTCTGTAAAAAAAAAATAAATAAATAAATTTAAAAAAATTATATATATTATATATATAATTTAAATATAATATTTTTTTTATAAATTATATATAAATTATATATATATCATGTACTTATTTATTTTACAGAGAAGGTGGTGGATGCATGAAAGCCTCCTAGGGTAGGAGAGACAAAAACAGTATCTGAATTCAAAAGCATGGGATAAATACCAGGGATCTCTAAGGAAGTAATGCTAAATTAATTGACAGATGAGCAGACTGGATGGACCATACGGCCTTTTTCTGTCGTCATGTTTTCTATGTTTGACTATTCTGTACTAGAAGGAAGCTAATCCTAGACTTGGATGCACAATGACGCCTAGATCCTTTTCCTGAGTGATGATGCCCAAAGTGGAGCCTTGCATTGTCAGCTATAATTTGGGTTGTCTCTCAGTACTTGCATCACTTTGCAATTGTCCATATTAAATGTCATCTGTCATTTGGATGCCCAATCTTGCAAGGTCTCTTGCAGTTTCTCATAATCCTCTTGTGATTTGACAAAGCTGAATAATTTTTAATCAGCAAATTTCATCACCTCACTCGCTGTTCCCATCTGTAGGTTATTTATGAATATGTTAAAAAGCAGCAGTCCTAGTACAGATCCTTGGGAAACTGCTACCCAACTGGAAATGGTGGTTTTGTCACATTACCAAGTCTATTGGAGGGAGATCAGCACAAACAAAAAGCTGGGGTGGACTTTCAAAGGACTGAAGTCTGCTCCAGATAGAAGGCAGCAGAAAACAGTGGTGGACTTCATCTGTTGAGCATTTTATCCAAATGACCTAGACTGGCCAAGGTTGGAAAGAACACTGAAGCTCAATGGTAGGGGATGTAAAATATTAAACAATTAAACAGTAAGTAAAAGCTTAACATTTAGCTCAGCTGTATTCACTCCCAGCCTTCGAGGGCTTGCCAACTTTTTTTTTTTTTTAAATTTCAGAATGCACTTAATGAATATGCACAGAATGGAGGCAGCGTGCATGCAAATCTATCTCAAGCATATTCCTTAGGGATATCCTGAAAACCTGATCCATTTGTGGTCCTCCAGTGCTGAGAGTGAATACCACTGTAAGACGTGGCATAAACATGAGCCCTTAGTGCTGTGGTTTAGTTGATGCTACTTCGTGGGCGACCCCACGAGGCCTTCGCTGGCATCTGGAGAATGCACCTTAATGCGGGCCAGGCTGGAGCTTCACCTGTACCAGCAGTCTCCCCCATGGGTTAAGCCTTTACGTTTCAGCAGCCAGCAGAACTTAAGTGGTTCGAAGAATCTAAGAAAGTCCAGAAACAGGCCAAGAGTAAGGATAGGCAGCAGACAGAACGTAGTCAAGGTTCAAGGCTAAGGTCAGGTCCAGGTAGCAAGCAAGATCCAAGCTAAGGTCAAAACTGATAAGGCCAAGACAGACAAGACCCGGAGGGACAGGGCAAGATGGACAAGACAAGGCAAGGCTCCGAGGACAAGGACAAGGCAACAGAGACAGGGCAAGAACAAGACAAGGCTGGCCGAGGCAAGACTTTGCTAGACAAGGAGACACATTTGTTGAGGCGAAGAAGAGCAGTCGCGGCTGGGTTTAAGTATCTAGCTGCTTGATGTCATCAGGAGGCACCGCTGAGAGTATTCCTGTGGCAGGGTCTTTAAGAGGTGCTGAGCGCTTAGGGAAGCATCACGCTCAGCGGCCAAAAGCATTGGCGGTATCTGGAGAAGACTGGGGTGAGTGCAGTTGGTCGCGGTAAGCCACCACGACCAGAAAATGCAACAGTACCCCCCTCCCCAGACTTCTTGCCTTTGGCTTCTGGGGAGATCATTAATGGGATCCCTTCACCATCTGGGGACCTGGGAGATTTGGCATGAGCTCCAGAGAAGATCCTGAGAATTCTTTGGTTTTGGAAGGACATGGAAGAGCATCCATCAGTTGACACCTTTCTGTAGGAGAGGATCCCTCGGAGAAAGGAGAGCATAGCTAGAAGATCTCTGGGTTGTCGTGTTGATTAAGGACAGCCCCTGCCTGCTTAGCAGTTGCATCTACCTCCGAGCAGTCAGCAGAGCTGAGAGGCGACAGAGTCCTAGGTTGTTGTTTACAGCTTAAGTCAAAAAAGTAACGTGCTCCGGAGCAGAAGACTCAGCAGGTCAGGCAAGGGGATCCGAACTGCTGTAATCAGGTGGCATAATGCTCTTGGCAGGAGGGGCCCCAATGGATAATCCTCAAAGAAGACCAGTCAATAGAAGGTTGGTGGAGTCTGAGCTAAGGTAACCAGAGAAAGCAGAGTTGCTTACCTGTAACAGGTGTTCTCACAGGACAGCAGGATGTTAATCCTCACATATGGGTGATATCATCAGGATGGAGCCCTCACGGAACACTTTGTCAAAGTTTCTAGAACTTTGACTTGGCACACTGAACATGCCCAGCATGCCACCTAATCCTGTATCCAGCAGGGGTCCCCCTTCAGTCTCATTTATAGTAAAAGTAAGAGCGAAAAATAAAATAAGAAATCGCAAGTGATCCCAACTCCGTGGGGTGGCGGGCAGGTTTCTTGAGGACTAACATCCTGCTGTCCTGTGAGAACACCTGTTACAGGTAAGCAACTCTGCTTTCTCAAAGGACAAGCAGGATGGTAGTCCTCACAAATGGGTAAGTAGCGAGCTGAGGATGCCCAAGTAAACGTACCAAAAACACCCAAAGAAGTGTTCCAGTGGATTGCTGGCAGGAAGTTGGGTATTAAGCTGAAAATAAATTGCGCAGAACAGACTGGCCAAAAATGGAATCTTGCTTGCCAGCCTTGTCCAGGCAATAGTGAGCTGCGAAGGTATGGAGAGAACTTCATGTAGCAGCGCTTTCACGTGTTCCTGTAGTGGTAGGCCTGCTTGCTGGTAACAGAAGGAAATACAGTCTGCTAGCCAGGAGGATAGGGTCTGCTTGCCCACCGGAACTCCCAGTTTAGTTTTATCAAAGGAGACAAACAGCGGTAGATTTCCTATGGGCTGCAGTGCGTTCCAAATAAAAGGTTAATGCACGTTTGCAGTCCAAGGAATGCAGCGCTCGCTCACCTGGATGTGAGTGGGGCTTTGGAAAGAAAGTAGGTAGTATAATGGATTGATTGGCAAAAGTTTAGGATGGGCGCGAAGCACCACTCGATCATGGAGAAATTTAGTGTAAGGTGGGTATGTTACAAGTGCTTGTAGCTCACTAACCCTGCAAGCCGATGTTATGGCTAGGAGAAAAATCATTTTCCAAGTGAGATAACTGAGCTTGCAGGAGTGAAGCGGCTCAAACGGAGGATTCATGAGCCTTGCTAATACAACATTGAGATCCCAAGCAGGGGCTGGAGGACGCAGTGGGGGTTTTAAATGCAGTAAACCCCTCATGAAGCATGCTACTAGGGGTTGTGTTGATATTGAGACCTCCCCCACGCCTTTATGGTACGTGGCTACGGCGCTGACATGCACTCTGATGGAGGAAGTTTGTAGACCAGCCTCTGACAGGTACCAGAGGTAGTCTAGGAACTTCGAAGTGGGGCAGGAAAAGGGATTAATTTCCTTTCAAATGCACCATAAGGAAAATCTTTTCCATTTGGAGAGAGAAGATTTCCTTATAGAAGGCTTTCATGAAGCTACGAGGACTTGGGATACAGTGTCCGAGAGGTTTAGTGGCTGAAGAATTAGCCTTTCAACATCCATGCCATCAGTCCCAGGGCCTGGAGGTTCAGATGACTGAGCTGCCCGTTGTTCTGAGTTATCAGAGAAGGATCCGCTCCCAGGCAAACATAAGGACGGGCTGAAAGGTCGCGAAGGATGGGAAACCACACCTGTCGTGGCCAGTAAGGGGCTATGAAAATCATTAAGCCCTTGTCCTGCCGTAACTTCACAAAAGTCTTGCTGATGAGTGGAAGTGGAAGGTACGCATATAGGAGACCTTTGGACCACGAGAGGGCGAAAGCATCCCTTGGTGGTGTCTTGAAACTGCGATGTAGGGAGCAGTAACTGTCCACTTTGCAGTTGTGACACGACGCAAAGAGATCTATGTATGGATAGCCCCACCATTGGAAGATGCTCTCCGCCACAGTAGGATTCAGGGACCATTCATGGGGATGAAAGATCCGATTCAACTTGTCCGCAAGTACATTGTCCACGCTTGCCAGGTAGGTCACGCTCTGAGAAACGGAGTGGGAGAGAGACCAGGACCATATCTGTGCTGCTTCTTGATGTAGCAGGTATGAGCCCTTTCCACCCTGCTTGTTGATGTACCACATTGCTACCTGATTGTCTGTTTGGATCAGAATTGTCTTGTTGGAAAGGCAATCCAGGAAAGCTGCTAGGGCATATCTTATTGCCCTGAGCTCCAGAAAATTTATTTGATGTTGTGACTCGTGTAGACCAGGTTCCCTGAGTTTGCAGGTTGTCAACATGGGTTCCCCAACCTAGGGTGGAAGCATCTGTCATTATCACCTGAGGAACTGGAGATTGAAAAGGCAGTCCTTTGAGAAGACTGGACTCGACTCCACCATACTAACGAGAGACAAAGTTGCCTGGTGACGTGGACAATGTTGGACATTGGATAATGAGCCGGGGACCATTGGGGCCTTAGGGTCCACCGGGTTATCCACATAGGGAAGCAAGCCATAGGAGTGACATGTACCAAGGACGCCATGTGACCCAATAAGATGAGGAATTGGCAAGCTGTAGTGAAGCAACGAGATAGCATTTGAATCGCAAGGGCAGCTAGAGCATGGGTACGATCTCTTGGGAGAAATGCTCTTGCCTGAACGGTGTCAAAGTCTGCTCCAATAAAGGAGAGGATCTGCGATGGAACAAGATTGGATTTTTGGTAGCTCACTAGAAATCCCAGTGACAGTAGTAGCTGCAGGGTCAGATGGAGGGATCGCAGTGCTTCTTTCTGACGGGGCCCTTAGCAACTAGTCATCAAGGTAGGGGTAGGCATGGATGCTCTGTTGGCGGAGGTATGCTGCTACTACTGCCAGGCAATTCGTAAAGACACGAGGTGCTGATGCTAGGCCGAATGGCAATACGTGATACTGGAAGTGTCGGTGTCCGACCAGAAAATGGAGGTATCGTCGATGAGATGGTGTTATTGCTATATGTGTGTATAGGTCTTGTAGGACTAAAGAGCAAAGCCAATCTCCCTTCTGAAGAAGAGGAAGGAGGGATCCCAAGGTTACCATCCTGAACTTTTCCTTTTGTAGACGTGTTTAAAGCACGTAGATCCAGTATGGGATGAATACCTCCTGATTTTTTTGGTATCAGGAAATACCAAGAATAGAACCCTTTTCCCCGTTGTAGAGGGGGAACTGGTTCTATGGCTTTGGATCGGAAGAGGTTTGTAATTTCCTCCTCCAGGAGTGATCACTCCAGGAGTGATCGGGTAAACCCCACCCCGGCCGAGGTGGGGAGTCCGATGGCACTGAAAGGAAGTTGAGATGGTAACCTTGAGACACCACTGAAAGGACCCATTGATCCGTTGTGATCATGTGCCAGTTGGCGGTGAAATGATACAAGCGGCCGCCTACTGGCAGGGACGGTAGTGGAGGTTGACGCTTTCTTTCTAGCAGGGAGTCAAAACCCCGACACAGGGCCAGGCTGTGGAGCTGGCTGGGTCTTCTGAGGTCTGGACTGGCGAGACTGACCCTTACAGTACAGTCTGGCTGGGCGACTGCGAGATGGAGGAGGATAGTACCTACGAGCCTTATAGGTTGTCCACTTAGGCTCCCTTCTGAACGGTCGTTTTGAAGTGGAGGGAAAATCAGAGGGCACAGTCGAGAGTTGGCGTAAGGTCTCGTGGTGGTCCTTGAGCTGTGTGACAGTCTCCTGAATCTTGTCTCCGAAAAGATTATCACCAGTACAGGGGAGATCTGCCAATCGCTCCTGAACTTCAGGTCGTAAATCTGAGGATTTAAGCCATGCCTATCTCCTGGCAGTTATACCAGCTGCAGCTACTCTAGAAGATGTATCGAAGATATCATACGATGCACGAACCTCGTGCTTTCCAGCATAGAGACCTTTTTTGAGGATGGCATTGAGTTGTTCTTGGAATTCATCTGGCAGGGAGACAGAGAAGTCCTGGAGAAGCTTGAAAATATTCCTCTCGTACTGCGTCATGTAAAGCTGGTAAGCAGCAACACGAGAAATGAGCATGGAGCCATGAAATACCCTGCGCCCCAGGGCATCGAGGAACCTCTGCTCCTTCCCAGGAGGTGTGGAAGAATGAGGTCTAGATCTTCTGGGCAGATTCCACCACTACTGAATGGTGCGACAACTGGGTCTTCTGGAACCCAGGAGCAGATTGAACTAAGTAGGTGGCGTTGGTCTTTCGATTCACCAGGGGCACTGTCCCTGGATGTTCCCAGTTATGTTGGAGAAGATCTAAGAGGACCTCATGGACAGGTATAGACATTACTTCCTTGGGGGCGTCCACAAACTGGAGGACTTCCAATATTTTGTTTCTGGAATCCTTTTCAGTCTGAAGCTTAAAGGGAATGGCCTCGGACATTTCCTTAATAAAGCTAATGAAGGACAAATCCTCTGGGGGAGAATGTCTTCTCTCTTCAGGAGGAGATGGCTCAGAAGGAATATCATCAGAATCCTGGGAATCTGAGGAATCATCGGACCGCCTGATGCATGAGATATGGCTGGTCTCGTGCATCAGGCGGGCCTCCTGAAGGTCTTGGGGAATCAGAGGTGGCACCGACGGCATCGAAGGAGGAACAGAGAGAGGCCGATGCGGCACCGAAGGCATGGGCACCAGTGATCTCGGTGGACGCTTCGGTGGAGGCACTCCTGAAGGCCCTGGGACAGGGTCCGGCATCGGTGTTTCCTCATCTGCCGATGAAAGAGGGATCGGTGTCAATGGAAAAACTGCCGTCTTCGAGGGCACCGGTGGAAGCGCTCTAATGAGTGTGTCTAACCTGTCCAGGAGTGGAGCCAGCACCATGGGCATCGGGTCAGTGACGGGAACCAGAGTTGGTGCCAGTGGAGGCGGGAGTCCTTGCAGTGCCTGGATGACTGCCTCATGAACCATCCGGTTCAATTCCTCACGGAAGCCTGGTGCTTGGAGGACCAGTTCTGGAGTTGGAGGCTGTACTGTCATCACCGGAGGGTCCACTGGTGAAAGTGGAATCTCGGCTCTCAGCCCCACTGGAGTGGGGAACACCTCGGTGACCCTTGCTTGGAGGAGGATGGCGACTCATCCGTGCGGGTCTTTTTCTTCGGTGGCTCCACAGATGCTTTAGCTGGATCTGCAGAGGAAGCCTTCCAGTGTCGATGCCGATGTTTTTCCCTCGGTGCTCGGGCTGGTCCGGCACTGAGGACGTCGAGTGGATTTCTTCGGCAGAGAACTAGGTGGCTGGGAATCGCCAAGGCTGGTCGGTGCAGAGGCATAGATGCCAATGATTTGGAAGGGGTAGACTGCTTAGTTTGGAACAAAAATTCCATTTTTTCTAAGCGAGCCCAGCAGCCTCTGGGCATCATTTGGGCGCAATTGGTACAGGTCGTGATGTCATGGGTAACCCCAAGCACAGGACACATACTTGTTGCGGGTCAATAATGGACATGGTCCGCAGACAGTCGGGGCACCGTCTAAAACCAGTTACCATCGAGTTTGAAAAAATTTAACCGCGATGCAGTCAGTGGCCGTCTGGCCTAAAAAGGGGAACAGCTGGTAACAGACTGCGAAAACGAGGTAAAACCTTACTTTATATCTACGGGTATCGATAGCTGAAAGGGGGACCCCGGATGGGGTGATTTGACACATTTTTGAAAAAATTCCTTGAGGAAAAATCCTGTCAGGAATAACAGAACTCCTCAAACCATGTGGCTACTGCTGCATGGAAAAAAAGAGACACTGAAGGGGGACCCCTGCAGGATGCAGGTTAGGTGGCATGCTCAGTGTGCCAAGTCAAAGTTCTAGAAACTTTGACAAAGTGTTCCGTGAGGGCTCCACCCTGATGATGTCACCCATATGTCAGGACTACCATCCTGCTTGTCCTGTGAGAATGACAGGATTAACTGCCTTGGGTAATACTTAGAACCTGGGGCTTTCTTGATGCAAACCAATCTACATGATGATGGACAAGGTGGTCAAGATTATTATTATTTATTATTATATACAGACATTCGATCTGAGATATCACATCGGTTTATGTTCAGGTACTGTAGGTATTTCCCTATCCCCAGAGGGCTTACAATCTAAGGTTTTTGTACCCGAGGCAATGGAGGGTAAAGAGACTTGCCCAAGGTCACAAGGAGCGACAGTGGGACTCAAACCCTGGTCTCCTGATTCGTAGTCCACTGCTCTAACCACTAGGCTATTCCTCCTCTCAATCATGCAGCCAGGCAGGGGTTTGCCATAGACTGAGGAAATGGGGCAAAGGACATTCAAGGTGGTGGTACGCCAACCATACTGGCGCAGTAGCAACTGAATAAAATTGCTTCCCGCTCTGGAATCAAGTAAGGCTTCAGTAAACATGGTATGTTTCCTGAAGGTGAGACATATAGATACTACTAGCTATGGCGAGGAATCCTGATGGCTTAATACTGTCTTCCTGATTAGGCCCCTGTTCCGAGGATTTCCTGGCTTTTCGGAGCAATCACTAACAAAATGCTCCTGTGAAGCACAGTAGAGACAGAGATTATTCTGTCTTCGCTTCTGTTGCTCTTCTTCCAAGATCTGGGTCCTACCCAAATGCATGGTTTCTTCAGAGGCAATAACCATCATAGGCTCCATGGCAGGCTTCATGGAATACTGGAAGTCAGGAGCCACATCAATAGACTAGTGAGACGTTTTCTTCTCCTGAGCTTGTTTCTGGAACTTTAAGTCCATGTGGATAGTCAGGGTAATGAGCACTTACAGAAAGGGGGAAGATCTTGGCTTGCCAACTCATCTTTTATTTTCCCATCTAGTCCTTATCAGAAGATGGACGTTTGACTATCTTCTCCCCAGCCAAGCTCAGAGACCAAGTTACGAAACTCTATTGCCTACTTGTCCATGGTGCGAGTGCCTTGGTGAATATGTAGTAATTCTGTGGCTGCACATGAGACTCGATTAGGCTTAACGAAAATCAGACAAAACCATCACACAAAGTGGTCCAAGCTACCAAGGAGGGGATCATTTCATTCCCAGAAGGGGTAGACCTAGGCAAGGGTAGGGCCATCCAACAAGGAGAATATATCTTGACATGGTCTGAAGAAAAACAAGCCGCCCGAAGTTTCAAATGCATTTTACATACTTTGAGGAACCCTCTGCATCCTTGGGGGTCACCACTGTATCTCTGAGGTAGCAGAAACTGCATCATTGATTCCAAGGATTGAATGGACGTGGATGAAGGGTTCACCAGAGCTAGTGCTGGAGCTGGTAGCTTGGCTTGCATGACGTCCAATCACTGGGCCAGAGCCTGAATAATCTAGTCACATGGTCAAGCTGCTGCTGGACCAGCCATGGAATTTAGTTGGCCTTTTTTTTTTCATAATTTTGGTTTTATTGAAAAAACAGCAACAAATACAACATATTCCTCCACATTATATCAAGGATATTATGCATTTCCTCTCCACTATCCTTTCCCTTACCCCCCCATCCCCCCCATATGCTATATAAAGCAAGAAAATACAACCCATCACATCCTAAAATATCATAGCAGGCTAAACATAACAGACTAGCCCCACATTATAATAGTACATTCCAGTGGAAAATAGCCAGAAAACAAACGTAAGCAGAAAATACACATCGTGGTACTCAGACTGGATGTCAAATTGTATAAACCCCTTAAGAATGAGAGGCCTCAGTGCGGTTCTTACAGACCCATTTCCCTGCTAAATATAGACATAAAATTACTAGCAAAAATATTAGCTAATAGTTTGGGGCATCTACTACCTAATCTGGTCTATCCAAACCAATCAGGCTTTATTCCTGGAAGCATGGCATTGGACAACGTCCGTAGAGTGCTCAATTTGATTTGGGTTGCAAAGGCTAAAAAATTACCAACCACTTTGATGGCAGTAGATGCCGAAAAGGCATTCGACCGCATGCACTGGAATTTCTTATTTCAGGTTCTGGAGAAATTCCAGCTAGGACTGAATTTTATTCGTTGGTTACAAAGACTCTATACAGAACCTGAAGTGACCATTAAAGTAAATGGGGGATACTCATCCACATTTGTTGTGGGGCGAGGAACAAGGCAAGGCTGTCCACTCTCCCCATTAATGTTTACACTAGCATTAGAGCGTTTAGCGATTAAGATACGTAAATATGGGGATTCAGGGAGTAAAAGTGGGCGGGGTGTCCTACAAAATATCCATGTTTGCTGATGACATTTTATTCACGATAAGTTCTCCAGTATCATCTCTCCCTATAAAAATTACAGAGATAAATTAATATAACTGGGTCTCAGGATTCAAAATTAATTATAAGACAAGACGGAATTACTACCAGTATGGTTACAGGACGGAACTCAGAGACATCTACAAGAGAGGTACTCGTTTAAATGGGCATGTAATGCTATCCACTGTCTAGGCATAAATTTGAGTAGTACAGGATCAGATTTATTTCCCCTAAACTATAAGCCACTAGTGAAAACATTTTTACATGATTTAGATGTTTGGAACAATGTGATTTTTTCCTGGCTAAGAAGAATTGCAACGACAAAAATGAACATACTCCCTAGGCTGTTATACTTATTCCAAACACTTCCCATAGAGGTCCCCAATAACTTACTGAAATTATTGCAGAAGCGTATTTTTTATTTTATATGGAGGAGAAGACCCCCCCGCGGATAACTAGAAGAGTACTCTACCAACCAAAGGTGCAAGGAGAGCTGGGCGTACTGGATATCAAAAAATACTATCTAGCAGCCCAAATGAAAGCAATTATAGAGGGGTACATAGGAGAGCCCATAAAACAATGGGATGATATAGAGCAAGCGCTAGCTGGCGGGGTAAAATTAGCAGGCCAAATTTGGCTTCCAAGAGATAGTAGGATAACTGAGAAATCTCTCTCTCCGTACTCCATACACACTTTCGGTTTGTGGGATAGATGGAAACGTTGCCTGATAGGAGACCAGACAATATTTCAAGGCACTCCTATTTGCGATAACAAAAACCTCTTATCGGGACTTGCACCAGGAGGGTTCAACGTAGGCACAGATTGGGAATACGGACTCTGGAGCATTTATGGGTGTAGGATTATATATTGAGTTACAAATACCATGTACCTCACACGAATAAATTTATAATTAGTAAACTAAGGGATAAATTTTTAAAAGTTTACGCATGTGGCTGGGCTTAAATGTGCCGGGCCAATTTTCAAAGGCCCAGCCCTCGCGTGTAAGTCCCAGGGCCTCGGGAAAGGGGTGGGGCGTGGCTAGAGGTGCCCAGCACAGCGGCCATTTACCGCTATGCTGGGGGATCGCGTGCCGGTGCGCGCAACTTGCTCCTGCCCTGAGGCAGGAGCAAATGGTAAGACAAATATTGGGGGGGGGGGTAGAAAGGTTAGTAGAAGGGGATAGGGAAGTTCCCTCCCAGGCCACTCCTAAATTGGAGTGGACTGGGAGGAAACTGTGGTAGCCGCAGGCATCGGCGCGCACAGGTTGCACAAATGTGCACCCTCTTTTGTGCGCCGAACCCCAATTTTATAACATGCGCACACCAGTGCATGCATGTTATAAAATCCGGTGTCCATGTGTGCGTGCTGGGTAGTGCGTGCACATGGACGCGTGCAAGTTTTTAAAATCTACCCCTATATCTCTTCCTCCACTGTTAAGACTCAATTTTAGAAAGGACATTATTTGAAGGTCTGTGCTTTATGTCTGGGAAATCTAAGAAACCGATTTCAAAACTTTACCTGTATTTGATGGGGGACATGAAAAACTTACCCATGCACATCTTGGCATGGGAGAGAGATTTGGGGGAAACACTAGATGAGGCAGAATGGGATACTTGTTTCTATTGTATCAAACGAAGTTCAGTATCTTCCATGCACATGGAGAATGGATACAAGCTGTTATATAGATGGTATATGACACCTTATAAACTATATAAGATGTACCCTAATGTTTCTGGCAAATGTTGGATAAAGTACGGGCAAGATGGTACATTTTAACATATGTGGTGGTCATGCCCCGCCGTTGCTATACTTTGGGACTCTGCTTTCAAGTTTCTGATTTATTGGGGTGCACAGTATCTAAAGACGTCAAATGTTGCCTGCTTACTCTTCCACACCAGAACTTTGATAGAGACCAACAGACCCTAATAACTCAGATGATCATCGCAACCTGGTTGGTTATCACTGCAACATGGAAACAAGTGGAGTATCCACGTTTTGCAGAAGTTTTACGGACACTAGCTAGTGTCTTCCACCTCAAACTGACAGCCACGCACCACGACATGCTGGAGAAATTCCATAAATCATGGATACTGTATGAGCAATGGCTGGCAACAAAAAATAATACTGATTGAAACTGTGGGGTGGAATAGGGGCTTACTCATATTACACTTTTTAAAAGTTAATTTGACCCAAGAGATAGGGGAATATCTTTGTTCTCTTTGATATGTATGACCTCTATGCACAGAGACATGTGATAGACATTCGTAAAAGTATATGGCAACGGATGACAGGGGGGGGGGGGGGGGGGGGGGAGGTTGAAGGGACTTTTTGATTGTAAAAATATGGTACACATTCTGATCGTTGTCTTCAAATGCTGGTTTGCTGTACCGGTGTGTACTGGGTATATTTGTTATTTATAACCATAATGAAACTTTAAATTGAAAAAAATAAATAAATAAATGAGAGGCCTTCCACATCATGTAGGGAGCCCAAATCTTCTCAAACCGTAGCATCGCCTGCTTACGCAGAGCAGTAATTTTATTTAAGAGGTAAATTTTATCAAGGCATTGAACCATATTGCAAAGAGAAGGTACGTCAGGTGTTCTCCATTTCAGAGCAATCTCACCTCATGCAGCCAAAAATATATAGGAGCAGATTTTCAAAGGGGTACGTGCATAAGATATACCCCCTGAAAACCTGCCCCAAGTTCCCCCTGCGCGCGCCGAGCCTATGTTGAATAGGCTCGGCGGCGCGCACCAGCCCCGGGACGCACTTAAGTCCCGGGGCTTTCCTGGGGGGGCGTGTCGCGGCGGCGCGGCATTCGGGGGCAGGGCCACAGGCGTGGTTCCGGCCCAGGGGCGTTGCCGAGGCTTCCGAAGCAGCTTCTGGGCTGTGGAATTGTGTGCCGGCCGGCAGGCGTATCTTTTAAAACAAAGGGGGGGGGGGGGGGTGGTGGTGGTGGAAGGAAAGTTCCCTCCGAGGCCACTCCGTTTTTACTGGTTTTCTGTACACTTTCCCAGTGCCGGCAGAAAGTAACACCTATCTTTGGGTAGGTGCTAATTTTTGAAAGTAAAATGTGCGGCTTGGCTGCACATTTTACTTACTGAATCGCGCGGGAATACCTAATAGTGCCATCAACATGCATTTGCATGTTGCGGGCGTTATAAGATTCGGGGGGGGGGGGGGGGGGGGGGTTTAGACGTGCAGTTTGGTCTTCATCCAAAGCATGCAATTCCTCCCCTAAGGGTTTGAATTTGCAGATCTGTGGAGGACAGCACAGTACACTTATGGGAATGTTCAAGCGCTTGATATTTTGGCCAATAATGCAGACCTCAATCAAAATTTTGCTTGTTCCTGAAGGATGCCTGAGAAATCAAACAGCCTCTCAAGACTGCCTTCGACCACTCCCACATAATTATAAAAGACATCATTGATTTGGGTATTCCATAATTGTAGTTTGCAAGTTGCAGCAAAACAATTCATGCTGGAGTAAAGTATCATTAAGCCTCCAGAACCGATGCCCCCCGATATTTTGAAATCAGTAGTAATCAAATCTATCCTAAAAAAAACAAACAAAAAAACAACCTGGACCCAGATATTCTCAACGATTTATCAACCCATTTCCAATCTATCGTTCCTAGCAAAACTTCTGGAGAAAGTTGTACAAAAACAACTGACCGAACATCTAAACATACTATACCCATCACAGTTCGGTTTTAGAAGCCCTTCTTCTCACATTAACCGATACAGTCCTAAGAGGCTTTGACAACGGACAAAGCTATCTACTGTTCTTATTAGATCTATCTGCTGCCTTCGACACAGTAAACCATTCTATTCTTCTTGACCACTTAACAGAAATCGTACCCACAAATAACACACTTCAATGGTTCTCATACTACCTCTCAAAACGTAGTTTTCAGGTAAAAATGAACAATTCCTTCTCAGAAAAAAATCCATCTTAAAACCGGTGTTCCACAGGGCTCCTCACTCTCTGCCACATTATTTAACATTTACATGCTTCCCCTCTGTCGTTTACTTGCTGGTCTTGGTCTTATACACTACATATATGCCAATGATATACAGATATTAATTCCAATACATAACTCTTTCGATTCAACCTACAAAAAAACAGTTTACTCATCCATCATTAAACAGCTTCTGACACATATGAGACTCATATTAAATATTGATAAAACAGAAATTATAATGTTGGACAGAAAAATGAATTTTACTTCCTTGCCACCATTGAAACTTGAGGACCAGCAAACCGAAATTTCCACTGTATCATATATGCACGTGACCTCGGAGTAATCATAGACAGCCAATTAATTTTTAAAACTCATCTCTCAGCCAAAATTAAAGAAGGTTTCCATAAACATTTAACACTGAGACAACTAAAGCCTCTTCTGATTTTAGAACAGTTCTTCAACTTCTTATATTTGCTAATATTGACTACTGTAATTCGCTCTTACTTGGCCTACCTCTTTCTACAATTCGCCCTCTTCAAATTTTACAGAATTCAGCAGCCAGAATTCTAACCGGCACCAAGAAACAGGAACACATCACTCCAATTTTAATATCTTTACATTGGCTGCCTATAAAGTTCAGAATAGAGTACAAAGTTTTATGCATTTTACACAAGATCATCTATGAGGATCAGACTGTCTGGCTAAATGCAGCTACCAAACTCCACACATCCCAAGAAAACCTACGATCTGCAAACAAAGGTTTATTAACTATCCCTTCAGTATGATCTGCACATGTCTCCCAAGTAAGAGAATGAGCAATTTCACTAGCAACCCCAAAGATATGGAATTCACTGTCAGTGGAAATACGGCTACAATCAAGTTTAAAGATATTTAAAAAGGATGTTAAGATCTGGCTATTTATGAAGGCATACCAAGACCCTAAATCTACCTATCCTCTCTCTTTTACTTTACCCTATTTATCTTTTATGAAATGTCGCTAATAATTACTATCCTTTTATTAATTATCATTTATAGTTTTTTTTTTTTATATTAAAGCTTTTATTAGCAAGCATAGAAAAGAACAAGCAGACAGTGTACTCATTTATAGTTTTTGACTTGTATTAATAATTGTTTTTCTATTTTTGTTTTATTTATTACGCATTGTATTTATGTTCTTATATATTGTATATCCCTTTTACTATGTTGTAAACTGTTCTGATGTTTCACTGAACGACAGTATACAAAAAAAAAGAATCTGTAAATAAATAAATCTACATTAGCAAATATAAGAACCATCCATACTGGGGCATGACCACATTATGATCCCAATATCCTGACTGGAAACAGACTTATCCACCGATAAATGATCTATGTGGGAGTAAACATTATGTACTTTAGAGAAAAAGGTGTAGTTCCTCTGATTAGGATAAACTATGCCTCCAAATGTCTAGCAATCCCCATTTATACATTAGCCGCTTGAACCTGCACCTGCGGACCCTGGATATTAGACCCCCACCAGACGAGTTATCCACTTGGAGAATCATGGTTAGATTAAAGTCACCTCCTAATCAATTTGCCTTCCATCCACTTATCCAAAACATCAGCCAGCTGCACAAAAAAAAAGGGTCTTGTTCAGAATTTGGTGATAGATATTTGTTTAATGAGAAAATGACCAGAGGAGTTTGCATAACATTTCCTAAAATGACATACAATCTGAGAAGAGAATAATATGTCTACTGCAGAGTATTTATGGCCCTGAGAGGCTACCGTAAAGAATCTATGTGGGTAGGCAGTGGAGGCCATAAGGTAATCATATGTCTTTTTAAAATGCATTTATTGAAGACAAGTGATGGAAACATTCTGATCTACCAGATCTGCATAAGAGTTTCTGCTTCCTAGAGGAGTTCAAACCTTTCACAACCTTTCACATTCAGAGAATATAATTTAAACTGAGCAATCAGGAATATCTAATGGGGATGAAAGCAATAGCAAATAACGGATCCAGCGCTCTCTCTGGCATGGCAAAAGATCATAAAGAAGGGAAGCCCAAACGGAGCCTGCACTCACCTATTTGCTCTGAACCCTCAGCCCCACTTGTACTTGTAATGAAAAGAACCCTTTCCAAATTCCCCCCCCCCCCCAATCCCAATAGAAAAAACTGCTCATAAGCAGAGCAGGAAAAATAGGGGGAGAAACCAAAAAGCCCTGAGACCCCCCTCCTGCAGCCATGACACAGATAAAACAGTAACAATATCTCAGTTCTATTACATTTAGTAAAACACATCCACATACAGTTTAAATCACAGAAAAGTAGAAGAATTGCACCATCCAATACAATGGAGAACAGCAAAATGTTCAGGTCACAGGAGTCCTGTACAGCATTGTTTCCTCCCGATTAGCACTGCAGTCATTGTCCCTCTTTTTCTACCCACTGTCATCTTGTATGATCATCTCGGCTTGCCGTCGCAATGGTTACCATCCCTGTGGAAATTGGAACCATGAAGCCCAACTCCTTAAGAATGGCTTCCACTTCCCCAACCGATTTGATTTTATATGTAGATCCCTGAACGGTGAAAGCCAAACTGAAGGGATATAGCCATCAGTACCAACAGTTTTCTTTGCGGAGAATCAAGGTAATGTTTCACATATCCAGATGTTTACGCAACATGCCCGCTGAGTGATCAGCAAAAATTGAAACCTGATTCTGATTATAAGCCCATGATTTCCTCTTTCTGCCAATATTAAACAGTGACTACTGCAACTCCTTATTACTAGGCCTACCTTCAAGCTTGCTAAAACATTACTCCAAAATGCCTCTGGCTAGACTATTACTAGGGACAAGGAAATTTCACCACATCATACCCTCACTGATGGCACTGCACTGGCTTTCTGTACAAGCCAGAATTAATTATAAAATATTAACCCTAATCTTCAACATAGTCAACAAAACTGACCAATGCTTATTAGGAGTGACACTTCAACACTACTCAGAGAGAACCCTAAGATCACAAAACAACGGATATCTAATGGTGCCTTCTACCCAGAACACACAAACTGGATTACTGCAACTCACTCCTTCTGGGCCTACCCGCCAGCACAATCAAACCACTTCAGATGGTCCAGAACGCGACAGCCAGGATCCTCACAAACACCAATAAAAGGGAACACATCACCCCTATCCTCCAGAACCTTCACTGGCTGCCAATTAAATTTAGGATACTCTTTAAAGCCCTCATGATGATCCATAAGGCCTTACACAACATCTCCCCCATCAACCTAACCTTCCAACTTCAGCAGCACACTACCATGAGACCCATCAGAAGAGCGTACAAGGATATGCTACAAACCCAGCCGGCCAAAACCTCACTTAGGAAACGTGCCCTTTCCACAGCTGGTCCCTCACTTTGGAACTCGCTCCCTCCGGACCTCCGCCAAGAACCCTGCCTTTCGGTATTCAAAAAGAAGCTAAAGACTTGGCTATTTAGCCAAGCGTTCCCTGAGAGCTAAGAGCCGATGAATTGAGCTTTACAGACACTGGTCCACCAATCCCACTGTAAATATGTTTTGAATTTGTATATGTTTTGAATTGTACTTTATTTTGCTAATCTTGTTTTGAATTGCATTCCACTGGTTCTCTGTAAGTTTCAGTTTCAACCTTGTTCCAATGTATCCGCCCCTGAGGCAACAGTTCAGTTCTCTGTAAACCGGTGCGATATGTATTCTATACAGAAGCATCGGTATATAAAAATGAAAAATAAATAAATAAATAAATCTAACGCAAATAAGGGACCAAGTGTTTTCCATAGCAGGCCCCAAGTTGTGGAACTCCCTTCCAGAGTCATCACGACAGTTAACAGACAGAAATAATTTTAAACATGAAGTGAAAACATGGCTCTTGAGAAAAGCTTACGATTTAACGTAAAATACCAATATACTGATATCCTCAACATCAGTACAAGAGACAATGGCAGTGAAGCTCTGGAATTTGTTGCCAGAGGATGTGGTTAGTGCAGTTAGTGTAGCTGGGTTCAAAAAAGGTTTGGATAAGTTCTTGGAGAAGTCCATTAATGGCTATTAATCAATTATACTTAGGGAATAGCCACTGCTATTAATTGCATCAGTAGCATGGGTTCTTCTTAGTGTTTGGGTAATTGACAGGTTCTTGTGGCCTGGTTTTGGCCTCTGTTGGAAACAGGATGCTGGGCTTGATGGACCCTTGGTCTGACCCAGCATGGCAATTTCTTATGTTCTTATAAGTAATGAATGATGTAGTGTATAGGTAGTAGAATTAGAATCTGCATTTACTGTAATGCTGACTTTTAAAATGTATGAAAATGAAGTCTATAAATCTGGCATGTTGACCAAGAACATGTACAAATATGTATAATAATATAATATAAAACTACTGTGATGTAGACCCAAATTATGAATGCTGGCACAGAATGTGAATGCTGATTTTGTAAACCGTTGTGATCTTACTCTGGGAACAACGGTATATAAAAATGCCTAAATAAACAAAGCGTACAATTATGTCGTTTGGGTGATCTCTGCTCCGCTGGTCCAAATGCTCTGTAGGCCCTCTCGATTGATATATCAGCAAGGCGAGAGTAGGGGGGAGGCCTCTTTGGACTCCTGAAGAAAAATGCAAAATTGCAGGATTGTGGTCTTGCAATCACTGTGCTCTGGTCACTCTGTGATCCCTCGGAAATGGACGTTACATCACAGGGTGCGAATCTCAATGTCCTCAAGTTTTTCAAAGAGCGCTACATTTTTGTATCGCAAGGCTGAGAATATTTTGTCCAGATCTTCAAGATGGTTCGCATGCGCATCCAGGGTCGTGTGTTCATCCATACGGCACCCAATTTCTAGTAGCTCTTCCCGCAGTTCCAACATCATTGTAATTAACTCAGCTTTATTATTTTTAATGTCTTTCCTGAAGTCGCAAAACCATTTGCGGAATTCAGCACGTGAAGGTATGTCTACCTCAGTGGGAGCACGAGCTGCAGTTGCAGAGCTTTCCAACGAACCTGTATCTGGCGCACTTGTAGGCCCCGAATCGCCAGTGTCGCAGCAAAGTTCATCTCCAATTTTTGAGAACGAAAACTGTTTTAAGCCTGCCACTTTCTTCTTAGTTGCCATCTTCAGACTTTCAGCTGCAGTCTGCTCCAACTTTGAGCCCGAAAACTCCTCTTAGTGCTTAGATATTGCAGATTGAAGGCTGCCAAGAGCAGAAAGGAGAGTCTCAGGTGGCCATCTAGGTTGGTGATGTCATCAACCTCCTTAGCTGGCCTTTTTGCCTCTGCACTTGGGAGGCCAATCCGGCAAAGGCCTAAACCATAAATGCATTTGCCAAGCTCTTGGCCTCAGCAACCTGTAAGGAGTGGCATTAGCGTGAGTCCTTAGTGTTGTGGCATAGTTGACGCTGCCTCATGGGTGACCCCACAAAGCCTATGCCAGCAGCTGGAGAATGTACCTTAAAGTGGGTCAGGCTGGAGCTTTACCTGTACCAGCAGCCTCCCCTG
This sequence comes from Rhinatrema bivittatum, assembly GCF_901001135.1. Taxonomy (NCBI): domain Eukaryota; kingdom Metazoa; phylum Chordata; class Amphibia; order Gymnophiona; family Rhinatrematidae; genus Rhinatrema; species Rhinatrema bivittatum. The sequence goes on along the minus strand of NW_021820521.1, from coordinate 12,293 downwards.
CAGTTTGATATCTTGGGTTCCGGCAGCCAGAAGGACTTAGGTGATTCGAGGGATCAAGTGTTTAACAGCCACTGTTGTCAGCTTGCCTGTCCACAATGTTCATTCCTCCTCCAACCACCAAAATCAAAAGAGAGGCAGGGCAGGGTGCACAGTGTGACCCAATAACCCAGAGCAGACACAGGGGCTTGCTGTATTTTAGCTGCCCATGCCCACCAAAAAAAAAAAAAAAAAGCAGGAGTCATTGCAGAAGCAGCTGTTGAAAGAAGGAATTGGGAGAGTTGTGCTGAAGCTGAGCTATGCCCGCTGAAGAAAGGAATCTTTTCCAGAGCTGCCAGCTGCTGGAGGGAACCTTATCATTCACGGAGTCAAACCCATCATTGGTATGAAGAGGATGGTGTGGGTAAAGGGAGACCAGGGATCTGCTGGGCAGATAGAGAAGGATGTAGGGTAGGGGGAAAGAGGACAACATAGGGCAGAGGAGGGAAAGATCAGCTAGTGCCATTTATTTATTTTTTTTTTTAATGTTAGCTGCCATCAGGGCAGGGGAGAAGGGGTGGATGGAAAGGGAGGAAGTGATACTTTCTCCTGTCCTGATTTTCATTTGGCCCTCACTGGAAAAAGTAATCAGCTGTTCCCTGGCCTTGGTACAGAATTGCCAAAGCTGTCAGAAAGCTGCAGTGTGTTGGCTAGACCATGCATTTTGCAGAGGTTCTGCTAAAGGAGTAAAAAGCAGCTCTGCAATTGAGTGCAAACTGTCCCAAAGCAGACAATGGTAGAGGAGAGAGAGAGAGAGAGAGAGAGAGAGAGAGGGATGCATAGTGCTGGGGGTGCATGGGCGATGAATTCTGATAGGTGAAGAAGGGTGAGAGCAAAGGGGGATTTTTTAAAGACTTACAGCATCCTAGAGATGACCCTCCCCTCTTTCCGATCTTCGGCGGGAGGGACGGGGAAAATACTTAAACTTAGTGCCTATTGGTACCAAAATCTTAAATCTGGCTTTGTTGGTGAACATGCTTATCTTCAGAAAAATGTCAGAACATCACTAAGGAAACTGGTTAGCGCTGACATTAGTACAAAACAAGCACATATTCAACTCCAAAGAAATCTGCAGTACAGGGATGAAATGGCTTACCTCTGACAAAGATGAAGAGAAATGGTTGCAATTCTTGTGCATTAAGTGATAAGCATTCCCTTTAAATTCCTTTCCAAGCTCTTCTACAATTTTTTCTATATCATTTTCCGTGAAATCTGTACTTCCCAGAGCTATTGCTTCTCTAAAAAGAGAGCAGAAAACATTGTTAGCAAATATAATAGGAATCCCTGCTTAATATTAGTCATGTACCTAGAAAACCAATGCTGCCGAGTTTAACTCATTAAAAACATTACAATTCATTAGATAAAGTAAAGCAACAAGAATGTGCTCCTCATGAAATACAGAATTATTAAATGCATATTAAGCTTTTCTTTTCAGTCTTGTTCACTGTTGTGTATTTTGTCTGTACATTACTATTTTTTTTTTTTTTTTTTTTTAAAGAAAACATGCATCATCTAATAAATCAATAAGACCAAAGCTTCAGCAGCCATCTTTGGATGTGATATGCATTTAACTCAACAAATAAAGTATTCTTAAACAAGGAGAAAAGACTGGAAAAAGTTACCTCATAAATGAGGTGAAAAGAAACAAAGAAAACAGATGTAAAAACAGGGATATAAAAAGCATGCATTTCATTCACCAGCTAGTAGTAAAAGCCCATCCAAGGATGGGGAAATACTATGAAATGTGGAAAGGGCATAACTGAGATGTGTGATAATAGAATCACACCCCCATCCCCTCTTTCCCTTGTCTCTCACTTCCAAAACTTCTGTGATCCCCTCACTCTACCCTTTTCAATTCTTGCACACACCCAATCCTTTTCCTCACGCTGGTTCCCTCCCCATGAACTGCTCCCTCACCCCACAACCCCCTCAAAACTCACCAAGGTTTATTCTTCCCTCCTAAACTCACCCTGATTCACTACCCCCTCCACACCCCTCATTCATCCTGATTCATTCCCTCTCCCCACCCCACAAATTCCTTACTTACCCCCTGTTCACTTAACTCCATCCCTGGTTCACTCACTCCCCGCCTTTCACTTCCTTCCCCGACTCAACCCCCTCGCTCACCCTAGTTTCCTTATCCCACAAACCCCTCTCTCTCCCTGGTTTACTATCCCCGTATTCACCCTGTTTCACTCCTTCCCCTCTCTCACTCCGATTCACTCATGCCTCCACCTCACTCCCCCCTGGTCAGTTTGTTCTCTTCTCCTCACCCCACGGTCCCTGGCTCACTCTCTCCCTGCCCCCTCATTCATCGACTCCTATTGGCCAAACATAAAAAGGAGGCCAGTGGTCTTGAAGTGTCTCCGGCGTGGCCTCCCCTGCAAGAGCTCGAGTGTCATGCTTTGAACCATGTGGCCCAAAGCAAGCCATTCAGGCCTCAGCAGGAGAGAAGGGAGGGTGTGCTGAAAGGCACCGCAAGGCGACTGCCCTCCTCCTCCTGTATGACCAATAGTAGCTGCTGAGTGAAGGGATCTGGTTGGGGGGGGGGGGGGGGAAGAAGGTATATGCACCATGCATTGATATCACTGTTTCCCTTCCAGGGTGGGCTCAACTTCGATACAGAGAGAGGGGTGGAGATGAAGAGTTCAGGGATGGAGGGGATGGAGGTTCAATTTGTATACCAGCAACATAGGTGCAGGTCAACTTTCCTCTTTACTATAGTTATATTAGGACAATCATATTCCCAATTGGACAATTTACACATTGATAGTCTCCGCATTTTAGTTCAAAACCTCTTAACATTTCACAAAATGTTGCCTTCAAATATAATGGAAAAAGATTTAAAAAGCCTAACCATTTCTTCAAGAAAGTGCTTCCCCTTTTAACTTGGTACTTGAATAACCCAATTTTCTCCAAATGCATGTGACATATCATTCAATTTGATCACTAGCTTGCTGTGGAGCCTTCTACAGTTGTCTAATTTAGTAAAGCAAAGTTGCTTACCTTTTACAGATGCTCTCCATAGACAGCAGGACAAATCAGCCATACAAATAGGGTGACTTTTACTGGGCATGTGCATGTAGACATTCCCTGGGGTCTCAAATAGATGTCCATAGTCCCAGACCTTGGGAAGTCAGCTACAGAGGAACAAACTATTCATTACAGCATCTCTCAGAGATCTGGTATGAAATTGGACATCCCTTAGGCATAAGGGGGGGAGGGTGTCTAGTTTAGGTAAGATTAGGGCAGATGTACTTTACTTTCAGAAGGGAAGGATGTGAATCATGCACTTTTGGAGTTAGGCCCACTAGTCTGACATAGGTAAAAAGAGAGGCACATGCCTTACCAGTTCCTTTAATAGGCTGGTAAAAAGAGATATTTAAGATGCTTTTTACAGTTTTTTCTAGTTTCTACATTTTTGACCTGTTCCATTCCTGGCAGCTGTATCCCCCGGCTCAGGGTGGTCAGGTGGGACTGTACACCTTTTTGACCAGCATTAAGAGGAGGTTGCAGCAGCTAGCTGTGAGCAGAGATCCTACATCAAGTTGTTCCAAGTTTGTATTTTTCCACCATTGGGGGGGGGGGGGGGGAAGGGGATTTTTTTTTTCTATCCCCTTCTTTCCCCCCTGAAATGGAGGCTTTTGGTAACTGTTTCCAGTATAAGTCTTTCCTCTTAGTAGGTCAGTTGCTATCTATCGAAGAGGAACCATGAAGGGAGAAACATCTGGAGACACTCCACGGAGTTTCCACCCCAGGACACAGGACATGGTCAGGTGAAGTTCAGGATTCAACATGGACCTCAGGTACTGTGGAAAGGGATCCAGTCATTGTTAGGATTCTCCAGCCACCTTGGGACAATTATCTTTCCTTCCCATGGAGGATATGCATGTTCCAAGCCCTTGACTGGAGGAACACACCCAGAGGTAGAGACATTAAAATATTCACAAAAGTTTTACAGCTATGATTGGAGTCCCTTGTTCCTTCCTTGGTGCATCCTGATCAATCTGGGATGTTCACCACCAATACCATGTGGCTGTTTAATATTATGAGTTGGGGGTTGTAGGCACAACGTTTCAGGGCTAATCCTGTGGCTAGATGCAGAAAAGGCTTTTGGAGAGGTATCAAATTCTACTGGAACTCATAAATTGGGTCCAAGCATTACATAACAAACTTCAGGCCAGAGCAGTGTTTAATAGGTATTCAACGCCATTCTTGGTTCTAAGGGGCACCTGATAATGTAGCCCTCTGTCACCTCTTTCATTTAACGATGATAGAGGCCATGACTTAAATGATACGGCAGTCTCCCTTCATCACTGGCTTTATGATAAGGGATTCCCACCATCAGATTACCTTGCATGCAGGTGACGTCCTGCTCTTTATCTACTTTGGAAGTTTGGGGTAGTATCTGGCTATAAACTGAACCTTAGCAAATCCCAAATTTATCCCTTGGGTCTTAAATTGTTCATTCCCCTCTGTCTTGCACGATTTTGGCTACAAGCTTCCAAATTTAAATATTTAGGGGTAATTATAACCAGGGAGCCCAAAAATGTGTACTCCGTGAGTTATGGCCCAGTTATCAATAAAATAAGAGCTGCTCTGAAGTCCTGGAAGGAGTTGCCTGTGGCTTGGCCTGAGCAAACCATTCTTAAAATGAATGTTTTACCAAGGTTAATGTACTTGTTTCAATGCATTCCATGCCACATTCCTAATAAGGTCTTTGGGGCGCTGAATGGACTAATAACCAGTTTTATCTGGGCTGGAAAGCCTGCTAGAATAGGGTTTAACATTTTATGGCTGCCTACCTTTAAGGGAGGAATGGATTTACCTAATCTCCACTGACTAGAGAGAAAATGAATGAGGACTCAGGGTATTTTTCCATTGAGCATACTCTCAATAGATAAAGAGTTCTCATCTATTAACTCTTCTGCCTTCCCATCCTAGTAGGGCCTACCTCATTACAGTTCCTATGCTGGACATTTGGCAGCAGCTCCAAAAGAAATTGAAATAAAGAGTGTGTCTCCTATATCATTTATTCATCATAGTTCAGCTATGTTCTTACACATTCTTGCTGACCAAATGGGAGCTTGGGACTCCATAAGAACAGGCCATACTGGGTCACACCAAGGGTCCATCAAGCCCAGCATTCTGTTTCCAACAGTGGCCAATCCAGGCCATAAGTACCTAGCAAATACCCCAAAACTAAGTCTGTTACATGTTACCCTTGCTAGTAATAGCAGTGGCTATTTTCTAAGTCAACTTAATTAATAGCAGATAATGGACTTCTCCTTCAAGATCTTATCCAATCCTTTTTTTAAACACAGCTTCACTAACTGCACTAATCACATCCTCTGGCAACAAATTCCAGAGTTTAATTGTGCGTTGAGTGAAAAAGAACTTTCTCCGATTAGTTTTAAATGTGGCACATGCTAACTTCATGGAATGCCCCCTAGTCTTTCTATTATCTGAAAGAGTAAATAACCAATTCACATTTACCCGTTCTAGACCTCTCATGATTTTAAACACCTCTATCATATCCCCCCTCAGCCGTCTCTTCTCCAAGCTGAAAAGTCCTAACCTCTTTAGTCTTTCCTCATAGGAGAGCTGTTCCATTCCCTTTATCATTTTGGTTGCCCTTCTCTGTATCTTCTCCATCGCAACTATATCTTTTATGAGATGCGGCTACTAGAATTGTACACAGTATTCAAGGTGAGGTCTCACCATGGAGTGATACAGAGGCATTATGACATTTTCCGTTTTATTCACCATTCCCTTTCTAATAATCACCAACATTTTGCTTGCTTTTTTGACTGCTGCAGCACACTGAACTGATGATTTCAATGTGTTATCCAAAGATTTAAAATTCATGGGATAAATTTGGGCCTCTAATTAGATGGTGTCCTCTGATTATCTGGTGAGATGTAAGATTCTGGTATCCACATTTCCTACTTATGAGAGGGAGAGTGGACTCCCAGGCCCATGAACCCAGTGGAACAGGTACTTGGTAGACCTGTGGGAAAATTGAAGATTATATCAAGGTTATATTGGAGCCTGGAGGAATTACTGGTCTGTCATGTAAGGGTGCACTTCTTGATCCAGAAATGGAAGGACGAGCTGCTTTAACAACTACATGAGGAGGATTGGGAAGTTCTATGGGAGGGAGCTTATCGAAGATCCATCCATAGACAAAGAGCATATCTTATTTATTTAAAAACTTTTCTATACCGTCGTTTAGTAATGCACCATCACAATGGTTTACAATTAGGAACAAATAAGTTTGGTTTATAAATTATCCAGAAGGTGCCAAAACAAATTTTTTGGTTACATGTTTCAATAATATACACTAAGTGGAGAGTGGGTTTGAATTTCCATTTATATGAATAATAGGAAAATCATATACATTCTATACTGTCCTTCTCTTAATTTAATACTTAATTGTGATGAAAATAATAACGTAAGCAATTATGCTTTTGGGTGACTTTCAGCTGTGTGTAGGTGTTCTTATTCATCGACCTCACTGTGAAAGGCTTTTTTGAAGAGCCAAGTTTTTATGCTTAGGATTCTGCACTACACTTACCAATATCCTATGCTGTTTAACAGATTCAATCCAGTTTTTGCTGGAGAGGGTGTGGAATCAGGGGATCCTTTTTTTACATATAAGGTGGACATGTCTATGAGTTTAAGACCAAGGTCTTTGAGGTAATTTCCCAGGTAGCAGGGATAAAGCTTTGTGTCTCATGATTTGGCCTTGCTGAATTCTTACTCAGTCTCAGGGAAGCTGAAAACCTTGATTGGTCAATTTTACTAGCTGAAAGGTTTACTATTGCCCAAGCCTGGACTAGGAATACCTACATTGCATAACTGGAAATCTCAAGTTTTTGAAGTTGCCCAAATTGAAGTGCTGTCATACTCCGAGGTTCTCTTAAACTTTATGATTCCATCTGGGTGAAATTTTGGACATACTGGTCTGTTTACTCTTAACTTTCCTATTATACTCTATATTCTTTAAATGTGGGGTTTTTGTTTTAGATGAGAAGGGTACGATTATATCAATCAGCAGTTCACATATTGATATGTCGGTGGCATGCCTATCTTGATTTTCTGCTACCCTTGATGCTGTTATTCTTCAATGTTTCTCTACCCAATATAACATTTATATGGAAGTATATTGTCTGATTCCATTTTTTGATTGGTTATCTGCTTAAATAAAATGTTAAAGGATCATGTGATGCACTGAGCAAGGTGGGATATAATTCACTTTGCTCTGATCACCTCTCCTGCTAAATCCACCTCCATCCTCTTTCCTAGATCTTATTTCAGCTAAGAGCAGGGCCTAAAGAGCATACCACTAATATACAGCAGCATCAAAGCTATGTCGGCCTGTCTATCTAAAAAAGGAAAAAGGAAAAAAGGAAAAAAAAGGAATAGAAACTTAGCCCGGGAAACGAGAAAATGATGGACACACAGCAAATCTTGGAGAGAACAGCACTGCGTGAGACGGTAATTATGGAGCTGAAAGCGATGGTAGTTGATGCTCTTGAGACAGAATTTTAAACACTCGTACGGCAACCTATGAAACCTACGAAACACGTTTTTGGTACGATTGAACAGTGAATTTTGGATAATCAAGACGCCATCCTTGCACCGGTGGAAGATTTACTCAAGGTAAAAACAACAGTACGCAGACAGGAAAAATGGCTAGAAGAGCTCGAGCATCTCTTTTGCCATAATCTCCACATTGAGGGGCTATTGGAATTGTTGTAAGAAAAGGATCTGGCTCATTTTTTGGAATCCTGGCTGGTAAATGAATTGGACTTGTCGCTGATGCGAGGCCCTTTGTATATAGAATGTGCGGATATTTTGGGTGGTCGGTGGAAGAGACAGGAGAGACAATTGCTAGGATTCTAGATTTCATATACAAGATATAGATATTGCAGGCACTATGATCTGGGAAAAAGTTGGCATACAATAATAAGAACATACTTATCTTCCAAGACTACTTGATCAAGCTTGGCACAGAGAAAAAAAAAAGTTCTCACCTGTGTGCTCCCATCTGCACAAGGTTAGGCCTGAGATTTACATTGATGTACTCAGCCAAACTCAGATTTACCCTTCCTGATGGAGTAAGGTGGTTTCAGTCAGATGAGGATGCCTCAAAGCTGGTTGACAAATTGGAAATATACAAAAATAATTCGGTGGAATCTAGTTAATGGCACTCTCTTGCCTGCTTATTGACATTCTGTTGGTGAATTCAAATAAGTGTAACAGATCTTAGAATGAATGTGTGGAATCTTTGAACCGGCGACACAAAGATTATCTTGGAAACAGAGAATTGGCAAGATTTTCACACAGGACATGTGGCGTCACCTTCTGATTACACTGGAACCAAACGATGTGATATTTTGTTGGAGGAATGCAGAGAGCTCTGTATGGGAACACAGTTCACAGTCATCACGAGACATGGATTTTAGCTTATTTTGGTTGAACTCTTGGTAGGGAGGGCCCTTTTTTTCCTTAGGTCTGTGGGCCAATACTTTTGACTCTGGGACCCTAGTGGGATTCCTTTTGTTGAGCTGAATTGGGAAGACACCTGGGGGGGGGGGGGGGAGGGGTCTCCAGGGAGTGGACATAAGTAGGGAGAGGGTGCTAATGGTATTAATCATGATATTTTTTGTGTTTTATAATTGTTTAAATTGTTGTAAACCAGTATGATTGTACCAGAATACAGGTATAGAAAATTAAATAAATAACTTTTTTGAACTCAGAATTACATCTTCTAGATCCTTGGCAAGTACTGCATCTGCTGGAGAAAAGCTTTACCCGCTTATCTAGGGCCCATTCTACATTTTTTAGAATAGACTTTAACATTGCAAAATGCCTCTACTAATATTGAGGCGACTGGCATAGGAGAAATTAAAATTTCTAATCATGCGTCCATATGGATTAAATTGTAAGGATTGGGAGGGAGGACCTCTAATATCCATTGGAAGTTCCTTTATTATATGGCCATAGATATGTCTTTTCAGGAGTACCTGAAAAAGTGATGTCAGATTACACAGCCCACAATGCTACACACTTTGAATGGGATCTGATTTATCATGATATGTGGCAGAAGCTGTTTTAAGAGGTGACATATCATTTCTCATACAGAGACAGTGAGTTATGGATAGGAAGGTATTAGCTTTAGAGGTCACCTTGCGCAAACAGAAAAAAATTTTGCCCATTGTCAATACAGTGGCTAATTGTGGGAAATATGCGCTTGCCAGCAAGCCATTTCATCAGGGTTAAACACTAACTTCCCTTCTCCCTGACATTTGCCTGAATAAAAGCATCACTTGTGCTTAAGTCTCTCCCTAGGAAAGGATACCTGACTTCATGTATTTCTCTGGCCTATAATTAATCCTGTTAGCCTGAAAGAAGGGCTGGGTTTTCCCTAGTCAGAGGCAGGACAAAGTCAGGAGGTATAGATTTCAGCAGCCAATGATATGATCCGTGCACACCCCCTGAACCAAAGCCAATGGTGTAATGACTCTTCTGTTGCTATGGGAAAGTAGCCAATCATGTAATGACACATCATCTGCCTTTGTATGAATGTACAATAAAAGGAAGAGGCTCGGGAGGACAAACCCTCTTTGCCCTCTTTGCCTTCCCTCCTCCTGCCTGCCATGAATGCTGCTGTCTGATGCCTATTCATTACCGCAACATGTGGTGAGCCCGACCGTGATGATAAACTCCATGCTTATTTCGGCTGGACATAGCCAAGGTACGTACCGTTCAACAGCTTTGCAATCGTAAATATATTTTAAAAAAAGTACTTCTTAGTAATTTTTAAAAGTATTTCTCAGCAAGTTTGTTCCCCACACCCGTAAGCATGGGTAATGGTTTGACTGTACAGCAGCGGCTACATGCCAGACAGCTGCAGCAGATCATTAATAATCATTATTTCATCACCAGAAGAAAAATAGCGCAAGTCAGCCTGGGGGACTTAGAAAATTAATAAGTGAAATAGCTTGCCGTTGCCCTTGGTATTCGATGGAGTCTGGAACTCTAAATACCCAGAACTGGGTCTCAATCGGCAATTATCTTCATACGGCTCCCAGAGCTCCCATAAATCTAAGATTAACCTGGCAAAAATGTACAGAAGCCATCGAATGCAAAGAAAAAAAAGGTTTAAAAACAGCAGTTTCAAACCATGTGCTTTTAGAAGCAGGCAGACATACCCTTCCCCCCATCTTCTCAGTCTTCTCAGAGACAGCAAATTCTTTGTATCCTCAACTACCCACACCCAACCAATTCACACCTTCCCCATTTCTTCAGAAAAGCAGTCCTTGAGACAATAGAGCCACCACATGGCCTGGGTGGGGCGATTAGCATTGAATTTCAGCAGAAACTGCAGAAAGAAAACCTTACAGAAACAGAATTATTAGAAGGACTTCAAGCCTTCCCATCTCAGAAAAGAACCATGAACAAAGGGGACAGAAAATGAAATAGAACATCTGGGGACACACACTCACATGGCTCCTGTGGCTTCCTCTGCATCCACCTCAGAGAAAATGCCCCAGGAAATAGAAAACACTGAGGTCAGAAAAACTAGCCCTTCCTCCATCTTGCCTGCAAGCCCTTCCCCCACCAACCACCATGGGATTTCACCTAGAACATGGAAATCTCACAAGAGAGGAATTATTGAAAGGGATTCAAGCCTTTCCCATTACAGAAAGAAACAAAGAACTAGGTGTGGCAGCAATAGAGTTGAGTGCCATGAGCAGTGGCTATGCCCACAGGTCTTCAAAGAAATCAGCATATCATTATGAAAAAAAAGATTTAATTAGACTCCTGCGTTACAAGCAAAGAAAATATCACTATGAAAAGAAAAAAAAAATGGTTTCCCTTTACAAACAGTACAAATTTGGAAAAAATGGTTTCCCTTTACAAACAGTACAGATTTGGAAAAAAAAAAAAAATGATTCCTATTTGAAATTCAGTTACAAAAAATCTGCATACTTTGAGAGTATTTTCCCCCACAAAGTGTATGCAGAGCTTATGTTAAAACTGTACTGAGATTTGAATAATATTCTGTGTAAATTACATGTGAAAATTTCCCTTTTGCAAAGTTTATTTGGCTCACATTTAAAATGACTCCATTTCTCTAAGATTTAAGTTTATAGTTTGAATTGCTACTGTGATTCTACCTTCAGGACAAAAGTGGATTGGAATGGTGTCTGTCTGCAGGGAATCTGTCCTTGCCAAGCCATTGTCTGTGGTCAATTGTTAAACAATGCTATCTTTAAGTTCCTATTGACTAAGGATTAACTCCTTGGGTGCAGTTCTTTTCTTTTGAGAAACACTGCTCCTCCCCCCCTTTACTGTCTTTGTTTACTCTTGCTTGCCGCTCATGGGGGAGGGAGGGAGAACTTTTGAAAAGAAAAAAAACTGGACTTAGTACTGCAGTTTCTCTCTCTAGTTTCTATATTTGTTATAACTAATACTTTTCTTTAACTGTGCTTGCAGCTTTCAAAGGGGGGCACGAGACAGTTCAGATATCCTGCTGATCCAAATCTTTTCCCTACACTAGCCCTTCATCTGTTATTAATCTTTTTATACTTTCAAACTTTAGCATGCAGCAGACAGAGCTGAGCAAACAGCGTGTTTAATTTCCTATTCTAATAATTATAAGAAGAAATTCTATTCTGATATTCCACATTGAATTTAAGCTCAGAGTATTATTGATTGCAACCTGGAACAATAGTTGCAATCTATAAAGTAATGATGAGGTCTCCACTAGGAGGCGCTATGTTATTCTACAAGTTATATTATATTATTGTTTTAATAATTCTGTTGTATAATAGTTTTTATTTTTCAGGCCTACAGACCTTCTGTATTAAGGACACTTCAGTTTTATTTTTCACAAAAATTTATACAGAATTCTGAACCTTAAAATATTTACTGACAGAGGTTGCTACATCTAAAGCAATCCCTCCCAAACCTTTTCTTGCAAATCCAAATTGATTTTATTAAATTGAATCATAGAATTGATTTCTTCAAGGTTAAAAAAGTAAGAATTTCACTTTAATCCTTACCTTAATAAATTTTTGCTGTATGCCAGTTTTTAATATTTTCCAGATTGACACTGCATGAAGAGATGTGAAGATGGACACTTTGCAGTTTATTTTAACATTTTCAAACATTTATCTAACGCCTTTTGACTTTTGATTTTTGATCCTTGATCTAATTTGTTTTTGATAACTTTTTGATAAGAT